>NC_136977.1:56218503-56243503 GCF_032717465.1 Coenobita brevimanus
AGAGAGGGGGAGAGGTGAGGTGGGGGTGAGGGAGGGTAGGAAGGGGAAGGAAAGGGCCTGGGGAGGGGAGAGGGGAAGGGCATGGTGAGGGAGGTGGCTGAAATCTTAAAAGACCTTAATAGTGGTGAGATGGAGCTGGTAGGGAGGGGAAGGGAGAAAAGAAGAGAGGAGAGGAGAGGAGAAGAGAGAAGATAAGGGAAGAGAAGACGAGGGAAAAGAGGAGGATAGAAGAGGCGAGAAGAGACGAGAGGAGAATAAAGGAAGGAAGGGACGAAAAGAGAGAAGAGAGGAGAGAGGGGGAGAGGAGCGGGGTTAATGAAGATCGTCTCTAAGCAGTTCACGAAGAAATGTGTTCCCTGCACTTTAAAAAAAAAGAAAAAGAAAAAAGAAAAGAAAACTAGCGGTAGCAGGACAGTATTAAAAAAATGTCATGGAACGAAAATTAAAAAAATAAAACCAGACAAAAAACGCCATCCAAGCAAGACTTCGTTAGTAAAGCAAGTAACACAGTCCTCCTCCTCCACATATACCCAAAGAGCCTTCCCAGATATATATAATTGACACACACACACACAACAGCAAAGACAGTAACACAATCCACCTCCTCCGCATACACCCAGTGACTTCCAAGAAATAATTTAGTGACACACACACACACACACACACACACACACACACACACACACACACACACACACACACACACACACACACACACACACACACACACACACAACAGCAAAGACAGTAACACAATCCACCTCCTTCGCATACACCCAGTGACTTCCAAGAAATAATTTAGTGACAAACACACACCCACACCCACACACACACACACACACAAACACACACACACTCTCATCATTATCACCCCTTATCATTCTTGGAACTCTTAGATGATCTGTTCAATTCAGAAGACCTCTCTCACAATAAAAAAACAAAAAAAACAAGCTCCATCAACCCCTTCACTATGATGACCGCGTCTGGGTTTGCTCTTACTACCACCGGACGATTTTTTACGATTTTCTCCTCTTGCCCTTCCTCCAAATCTTGCTCTTCCTCCAAATCTTGCTCTTCCTCCAAATCTTGCCCTTCCTCCAAATCGTGTTCTTCCTCCAAATCGTGTTCTTCCTCCAAATCTTGCTCTTCCTCCAAATCTTGCTCTTCCTCCAAATCCTGATCTTCCTCCAAATCTTGCTCTTCCTCCAAATCCTGTTCTTCCTCCAAATCTTGCTCTTCCTTCAAATTCTACCCTTCCTACAAATCTTCCTCTTCCTCCAAATCAACGTCTGAGCTATGAGAGGGACTTCATTTTAAAACCGTTTGTGAATCCCGACTCACCACGGACCCTACAACCTTTCCTTACTTTCCCCTCGCCGCATCCCTTCTTTGCCCTGCCCTGTCCTGTCCATCCCTTACCCTACACTGTCAACCCCTGCCCTGCCTTGTCCTGCCCTGCCCTGCCTTCCCCCTGCCTTTTCTCCCTTCTACACACCAGCGCTGGCACTGACAAGGAGCCTACACGAGGTGGCACTGTGAAATCTGGGTGAAGCAGCTGCGGCATCCACCGGGGAACCAAACCTCCTCATATTTCCCTATACCTCGCCGTGGGAAGGATCCTGGTCCTCTCAGGGTGAGGCACTGATTACCCCAAGGGACAGCCGGATCCCTACAAGGTGTATGTACTGTGCTGGATTTGTAAACGGCCCCACTGAATTTGTTTATACAGTATGTGGTCGACAGATTAGCTTGGCCAAACACCCTGAGGTAAAACAACAATAACAATAACAAAAACAATAACAACACACCTTCGTGGACTCTCCTACATTCCATTTCCCCCCTCTATCTCCCACTCCCCTCTCCCCCCACCTTTCACTCCCCTCTACCCCCCCCTCTCTCTCTCTCAACCTTCCACCCCTCTCCCCCATCCCCCTGTCTCTCTCTCAGGCATCGATTCCCGCCGCCAACGGTATTAAGCCAAACGTCAGTCAGAGGCGGCTATTCACACTGCCCGCTAATTACCTCATATTTACGGCTCACCTGAAAAATGGAAAAAAAAAAAAAAAAGTAAGTATATAAAAAAAGGGACATCATTAGTGCGTCTGTCAATATACACCCTGGCTAGTTTGCCGGAAGCGTGGAAAATGGCTTTCCTTTATTTATTTATTTATTTTTTTTTTTTGTGTGTGTGTGTGAAGTGGGGAAAAATGACTCTTGCTTTTTTTTCATTTTTTACCCTGATGAGCGAAAAACCGTTCTTTACTTTATTCAATTTTATTCTTCTTTTTTTCTTGAGGCGTGGGAAAATTGCTTTTTATATATATATATATATATATATATATATATATTTTTTTTTTTCTGCGTTTTTTTTTTGGTCCGAAGCGTGGAATATGGCTCTTTTTTTATTTATTTTATTTTTTCTACTTTTCTTGCCTGAAGTGTGGATAAGGGTTCTTTTTTTATTATTTTTCTGGGTGTTTTTGCCTCAAGCGCGAAAAAAATTAATTTATTTTATTTTCGTTCTACTTTTTTGCCTGATGAGTGAAAAAAATGGTTCTATTTATTTTATACATTATACTACTTCATATTTTTTACTTTTGTTGCTCGAAAGGTGAAAAATGGCTCTGCTGTATTCATTTCATTTTTTTTTTCCGACTTTTTTTTGCCTGAAGCGTGGAAAAACTGTTCTATATATTTCTTTTTACGTCTCGTCATCTGCGAGCGATTTCCCTCACCCTGTTGCCTGACGAGGGAAAAAAAAAATTGTGCCTAAAATACTGCCCCTATTATATATATATTTTTTTTCCACTTATCTTCTTTATATTTCCAAAATTTTCCTCGTAAGCAAAATAGCAAGATTAGTTTTTCGTCTTTTTTTTTGGGGGGGCAAGATACCCCCTTCGCTCTTCTGGCTGATAAAGGAAAAATGAATAAAAATGCACTCCTATTATATTTTTCTTGCCATGATTCTTTTTTATATATACTAAAAGCGATTTCTCGAGAGGCGAAATAGCAATAATATTTTTTTTGGCTCTTAATTTCAACAAGATGGAAAAAACGTGTCCCAAAAATAAGCACTCCTTTTATGCATTTTTTTCGATTTTTTTCTTTATATTACAAGTGGTTTTTCAAAGAGAGCGCGAGGAAGATTAGTTTCCCATCTCTTTCTCTGTCAAAATATTCCTCTCGTTATTTTGGGTGATGGGGGTATATAAATGCATGGAAAAATCACTCCTTTTTTATATACTCTTTATGTTCCTCTCTCTCTCTCTCTCTCTACTGTTGGTTGATGAGAAAAAAAGCGACAAAAAACTCGATTGTATATATTTCTTAACATTTCTTTTCTTACACACACACACACACACACACACACACACACACACACACACACACACAGTTCATTATGTTTTTTTAATTCTTTTATTGCGAACGTTTTCACACACACACACACACACACACACACACACACACACACAGCCCCTCGTTTTTTTATTCTTTTATTGCGAACGTTTTCACACACACACACACACACACACACACACACACACACACACACACACACAGCTCCTCACATTTTTTTATTCTTTCATTGCGAAAGTTCTCTCTCTCTCTCTCTCTCTCTCTCTCTCTCTCACACACACACACACACACACACACACACACACACACACACACCTTCTTATGTTTTTTATACTCCTACTGCGAACGTTTTCCCCGTGAGTGAGAGAGCAAGATTACTTTCCCGACTCTGTTACTGAGAAGAGAAATTGCCTGCTGGTCAAAGTAGTCCCACGTTAGGGCGGAAATCACGGGTCCAATGGGGCATTTGTCGACCTTATGACAGGTGGGGAAATGAAGGAGAGTCAGGAAAGTGTGCCTGGAGGTGTGGGGAGGTAAATAAGCACTCATGGGGAGATTGGGAAGGGGGTGAGTGGAGGAGAAAGAAAGGAGGGGAGATATGGGAGTGTTAGTGTGTTGGATGCTAACTAGGGAAAGCCATGGGGAGAGGGGGTGAATGAGGGACGAAACAAGTAGGGGTGAGAAGTATGACTGGGGAGTAGGGTGCTAAATAAGGAGAGTCATGGGGAGGGGGAGATTGGAAGAGTGGACGGGTGAGAGGAGAATAACTGGGATGTGGGGAGAGTCATAGGAAGGTAAGGGCGGTGAATGGAGAAGATGGGAGGGGAGAAAAAGACTGGGGTGTGGGGTGATACCAGGAGAGACGGGGGGGGGGGCGGGGATGAATGGAAGAAAGTCAGAAATAGGAGAGTCGAGAGGAGTGATGGGAGAATTGGAGGCAGGGGTAAATGGAGAGTGCCTGACGGATTTGAGGGGTGAGGTTGTAAACAGGAGAGTCGAAGGGGTGAATGGAGGAGAGTCAGAAGCGAGGGGCAAATGGAGAGTGCTTGAGGGGGGGGGGATGGTGAAAAGGAGAGTTAGGGTGGACTGAGGGGCGAATGGAAGAGAGTTAGAAAGGAACAGTGAAAGGAGAGTGCTTGGACGGTATAATGGTTAACAGTAGAGTCGTGGGGGGGGGGAGGGGGCTGAAAAGAAGTCAGAATGGAGGAGGAAAAGAAGAGTGGCTATGGAGGTGGGGTGATAATCAGGAGAGTCGGGGAGGGAAGATTCGTGAATAAATGAAGGCCAGAAGGGAGGGGGAAGTGTCTGAGGGGAGGGTGGCCACTAGGAGAGTCATGAGGGAGAGTGGTTCGGGGTTGACTGAAATGGAGTGTCTGAAATCTGGGGTGGATGGAGAGTGCTCTAGGGGTGGGATGGTGTAAGAGACTCGAAAGGGAGGGGGGGGGGGAATGGGAAAGTCAGAAGGAAAGGGAGAGTGAAAGGCAGGTGGGTAGGGGAAGGGGGTAGGGGGGAAGGGCCAGTGACTAGGGTGGTGGTGGGGGGGAGGTGACACACACTCCTTAGGTCAACATCACGTCCAGATAAGGTGAGGATAAACATTAATTACCTGCGTCTCACTACCTCTCTTCACTGCCTCTTCCTCTTCCTCCTCCTCCAAAGCGTTGACACTTCCTTTCTCCTTCTCCTCCTCCTCCAGCAAGCCTTTGATCTAGCTTCCTCATTCCTTTTCTCCATCTTTTTACTTACATATATATATATATACCGGTATATATATATATATATATATATATATATATATATATCTATATATATATATATATATATATATATATATATATATATATATATTTATTTCGTCTATATCAAATATTCCCTTCAAACACAGTGAGACATATACTTACAATATGTTCGTAAACACACACACACACACTCTCTCTCTCTCTCTCTCAGGCACCAGTCACACTCCTCGGATCTCATATCCTGGGAGGGAACGTGCATCAAGGAACAAACACACAAACAGAGAGAGAGAGAGAGAGAGAGAATATCAGTACAGTATTACTTATTTAAAGCCCTATTTTACTTCACTGTATTATACTGATGAGGCAATAATGCTCGTGGGTACTCCTGTCTCAACACCTCTTCCTGTGCGATTTAGTTTACCTCTTACACGTTAATATCCACCTTTATATTTCTAACGCAAACTCTGTCGATATAAAAAAAAATCTAATACGCAATACTTTCAGTACAACGGAGTGTTTCTCATCAGTGTTGCAGATTTTTTTTTCACGTCTTTCTCTGTGTGCGTTGGCTGTGTCTGTCTGTATGAATTTTAAATTTTACAATGATCTAGAAATTTATTTTTTTGTGGCTAACGTACCGATCAAATTTGGGTTAATTGCTAATAGGACGTCAATGCGTAAGTGGTTACGGTCATTGGAGAAAGAAATGGTTATCTCTCGCCTCAGAAGCACTCTCTATCAAGCTAATATTATCAAGAGCTGTATTTAGGTCAGGAAGGAATTTTTACAGGCGACGGAATACACGAATCTTCAATACCCCTTCACTTAAACTCCAGGTATATTTGTCTCTATAATCAGGTAAAGACGTCTTGTAAGGAAGAGCTAAGAAATTATTTAGACTAAGATGATTATTGCTGTTCCAGGGGTGAGAGAGGCCTAAGAGGAGACACTTAAGAAACAGTTTAAGACGCCGGGAAGCTGAGTCAGAGGAAAGTGACAATCATCAAGGACGTGACACATGAGGCCCTCGTCTGTGTCGCGGCAGGAGACTGACGACGACGACGACGACGATGATGATGATGAGGAGGAGGAGGAGGAGGCGGATTTTCTCTTACGTGAGTCACTGAAGGAAGGTAAATGACTGGACAGGTGTAATTAATATGAGGCATGAAACACATATAGACAGACAGAAAGATACGCAAGGATAGTCACAGGGACAGAAAGGCTGACATAATACACATCTGTCTCGACACGTGAAAAGCCGTGCACTCTTAAAAGGTCAAATCAATCATAAGAAAGGTGGGCAAGAGAGGGAAGAGCGAAGACAAGAGGAAGGCATAGGTGGGCAAGAGGAGAGGCCTGGGCAAGGGTAGGGGACAAGGAGAATGTCCAAGAGGAAAGGGTGGACGGGCAAGAGCATGAGGCAAGGAGGACGGGTGGGCAAGAGGAGATGACAGGGAATGTGGGTGGAAAAAGGGAGGCAGGAAGGATGGATGTGAAAGAGGAGAGCAGGGTGGAGGGGCAAGAGGAGGGGGAAGACTGGGGGCATGAGTGGGCTAGGGAGGGTGCAGGGTGGGCGGGTCGGTGGGCAAGAGGAGGGACATGGTAGGCAGGGATGACTCCTAACCCACAAGGGGCACTGATCGTTTTGTATTTTATTTATTTATTTATTTTTCGCTACTCTTGGAAGGTCTTATTTAATTCCCAATGGACTGATCGCAGGAAGGACAACGAAAGAAGCCTAAAAATTCCTCCATGTCTCTTAATCATCCTGCAAATCGAATCCATTAGTCCTTTCACCTTAAACTGGCCCAGATTTTCGTCCTTTCAGTGGCTTATTTGGCGTAGCAGAAAAAAAAAAACAGTGGCACGTCTCTACATATTTACAGCACTGATTCGTGACTAGCATCATATAGTGTTATATTGCTAAAAAAAAAAAAAAATCAAGATGGAAGGATGCCAGTTTTGGGGTAAGTGAAAGTAAAAACGAATATAGACAAACTTACGACGGGAAATATATCGTATGTATATTTGTGAATTAGACTTTTGCATTTCCCGCCCCACCAATGATAAAACCATGAATTCTGAATCGTATTTTTGTTTCATATAACAGGGGAAAGAAAAACCTAATTAAATAGGAAGTTAATTTAATTCTACTCTCGCCTAAATTTGCTAGAAACTTAAGGTATCAGAAGGCCCCCTGCATCCTAAATTTAGTTACTTAAAAACCTCTGCCGGGACAATAGAAAGCCTTTACCATTACACGTGACTTCCACCTTTCAATCCAATGACCCAATTTTTTTCTTTCTCTTATCTTTTGTTCTTTCTTTTTCCTTTCGTTCGTTTTATTTTTTTCTTCTATCTTTCTTTTCCTTTCTCTTTCATTTTCTTATCTTCTTTTCTTTCTCTCTATCTTCCCTTTTTTCTTTCTTCTTTCCTTCTTCCTTTATTTTCTTCTCTTTCCTTCTTTTCCTTTCTTTTTATTTTTCTATCTCAAGACGACTTTATTCACCTCTAGACAGACTCAACAAACTTGAGGGGTTAGACACAGCCTTCATTAACCCCTTCACTACCTGGGGTCTTTCTCATGCTGAAGGAAATCGTCTGAAAGCAGAATTAAACACACAAGACGTCCTCAAACTGAAGGGGTTAAGAATTGATTACTAAGGAAATTATACGACCTTTGTTTACTACTTCCCCTTTCTTGAGTTGTTTAACCGCAAGCCATCTTAGATATAACCAACTGTACGTGTTTTGTGTGTGTGTGTGTGTGTGTGTGTGTGTGTGTGTGTGTGTGTGTGTGTGTGTGTGTGTGTGTGTGTGTGTGTGTGTGTGTGTGTGTGTGTGTGTGTGTGTGTGTGTGTGTGTGTGTGTGTGTTTCCATTTTCCTCTTGTATTTCTTTTTTTTAGGCACATCTATTCACGTGTACATAAATATCCATATGATTATTTCTGATCCATTTTCCTTTTTCTGTCTTTTTTTTCACACTGTTAAATTATGGTATATAAAAAAACAGCAACACTCTCGTTTCCTGTCTTCTTTTTTTTTTTTCTTTTACACTCAACTGAAAAATTCCAAAAACGTAACCGGAGCACTTTTCGTTCTATTTTTCTTTGCCTTTTTTTTTTTTTTACACAATAATAGCAGTGACATTTCCTTCTCTATTTTCCTTTTTTTTTTTTTAGACACACCAATAACACCTTTTCCTTCTATATTTTTGACGTTTTTTTTAGCAACACTTTTTCCTTCCCTATTTTTCAGTATTTTTTTTTTTTTTCTTGCACACACTAATACCAACATTTTTTTCTTCTTTATTTGTGTGTGTTTTTTTTTAATACCAGTAATAATAGCAACACTTTTTCGTTCTCTATTTTTCTCTATTTTTTTTTTTTTTACACAATAATAGCAACATCCTTCTCTATTTTTCAGCATTTTTTTTAACACAATAATGACAACACTTATTCGCTTTTTTTTTTTTTGCTTTTTTTTTTTTACACGTACACCCCTAGACTTACACAAATATAATCATGCAAGTTCCATTAGTTCCTGTCAGGGTGAATGGCACACGAGTCCACTACCTCTGACACCCATTACCACACCATCAATATTAACTCACCCTCACCCCACTCCCTTGCCCTGGTCCCTTACCCCGCTCCCTCACCCACACCCTCATCCCACTCCCTCACCTCACACCCTCACCCCACTCCCTCACCTCACTCTATCACCCCTCTCCCCCTTTCTTCACTCCCTCATCCCACTAACACCCCAGCCCTTACCCCACTCCTCACCCACTCCCTGACGTTACTCCCACACCTCACTCCCTGACCCTACTCCCTCACCTCACTCCATCACCCCTCTCCCTTACGTCACTCCCTCATCCCACTAATACCCCAGTCCCTTACCCTGGTCCTTCACCCCACTCCCTCACCCCACTCCCTCACCCTTCGCCTGATACATGAATGAGGTGTGTAAAATGTTCTAGTGATGTGCTGTGACTTCGTGATGTGAGCTAGCTTGCTGGGTAAACATCATCCTACACTATCAGTAATATCACCTCACATTCCTCCCCCCACGTCCCCCTTCCTTAAACATGGGTGGTGTGTGTGTGTGTGTGTGTGTGTGTGTGTGTGTGTGTGTGTGTGTGAGAGAGAGAGAGAGAGAGAGAGAGAGAGACGGGGGGGGAATTAAAAAAAAAAAAAACAGTAGCCACCGGTGAGGGGGCGGGGACGCAGAATAGTTCACTGGTCTCTGTGTTTGTCTGTCTGTCTGTCTACTGATTGGTCATGGTCTCTCTCTCTCTCTCTGTCACGCCAGCACATTCTTCTCTGATCATCTGACCCAAAGTTCCCTCCTTCCCTCACACCACCACCACCACCACCACTTCCAGCGTCCCCTTCGTCCTTCACTTCCAAAACTTTCCCTCCCTGCATTCCCCATCATTCCTCACCCCTGTCCTCTCATTTCCCCTCATTTCCCACCCATGTCATCCCCTCACACACATTTCCCCTCACCTACAACCTCTGTCATCTCCCTCTCACTCCCCTCATTCCATCATTACTCTCCTCCACTATGGGTAATGTCCTCTTTCCTTCAATTCCTCCTTCCCTTCATTCTTTATTCCTCCTCCTCCTCCTCCACTTTTTCTTCCTCTCTTCATCATCCCCATCATCATTGGAACTTTTCCTTACCCCATTTTTTTCACGAGAGAGAGAGAGAGAGAGAGAGAGAGAGAGAGAGAACTTGGAGGATGAGGAAGGAATTCGGTGCGGACGTGAAGGAGTCACTGGGTAAGGTGACTGGCATAGTAGAATGGTCTGGGATAAACAGATAGATAGATATACAGAGAGAAAGAGAGAGAGAGAGAGAGAGAGAGAGAGAGAGGTAAGGAGAGATAAGAAAGAGATGGGAAGAGATATGACAAGCAGGAGGAGATAAGAGAGAAAGAGATGGGGAGAGATATGAGAAGCAGGGAGAGATAAGAGAGAAAGAGATGAGGAGAGATAAGAGAGAAAGAGATGGGGAGAGATAAGAGAGAAAGAGATGGGGAGAGATAAGAGAGAAAGAGATGGGGAGAGATAAGAGGGAAAGAGATGGGGAGAGATAAGAGATAAGGAGAGGAAGGGAGAGATAAAAGAGAGATAAGGAAAGATAAGAAAGAAACGGGAAAAAGAGTGGATAAAAAGGAATAAGGGAAATAAGGGGAAGAAGAGAAGAGATAAAGAGAAAGACGGTCGGGAAGTGCTATGGGAGGTCGGGAAGTGCTATGGGAGGTCGGGAAGTGCTATGGGAGGTCGGGAAGTGCTATATGGGAGGTCGGGAAGTGCTACGGGGGGTCATGATGTGCTATGGGAAGTCGGGAAGTGTTATGGGAGGTTGGGTAGTGCTATGGGAGGTCGGGAAGTGCTATGGGAGGTCGGGAAGTGCTATGGGAGGTCGGGAAGTGCTACGAAGTATAAGGAGGCTACAAAACCGACCTTTTTGAGGGAGATGGGCTTGGTAAGTTGCACGAGAGGTGAGAAAGTTACTAATATGTTGGAGCAAGTTTTGAAGTTAGCTGGTTGTGGGAGGAGGAGAGGGTTAAGTATTTGACATGTTGGAGGAGGAGGAGGAGGAGGAGGAAGGGGGAGAGGGAGGAGGAGGAGGGAAACGGAGGCGGGGGAGGGGGAGAAAGGGAGAGGAGGAGAGAGGTAAAAGAAGGGGAAGGAGTTAAGGTGACGATCAGTAAGGAAGAGAGAGGTGGAGAGGGAGACAAAGAGGAAGAGGGAGAGAAGGAGGAGGAGAGAAACAGACGGGAATGGAAAAGAAAGGAAGAACGTGGCACAGAGGAAGGGGGTGAGATGCAAAGCAAGAGGAAGTAATGAAGGTGACGAGCAGCAAGGAAAAGTAATGTACAGAGAGATGTAGTTCTGGACGCAAGAAAACATGACACACTAGGGTAGGATTCAGACCTAATCAGCCTTTTACAATTACTTCTTCAGGCCACACAAGGTCAGTGGAGCAGAGGCAATATTCTTCAACAGTAGGCTATCTATCTATATATCTATCTATTTCTCAATTTGCGTGGACTCTTAAGCAGAATAAAATCGTCTGGTAAACAGCAAGAATAGCCTACAGAGAAAAAAAGGATCACGTGACTGAGAACCTTAAGTGTCATATATAAAGAAAAAAAAAAGGTGACTGAAAGCTTACAGAATCAAATATAAAGCCACTTCAGTTTCTTTTCCTAGACTGGCAAATATTCTCCCATACAGGTGAAGAGGAGATGAGCCCCTGGATTTGCTGCAGTCTTGGAAGATTAGGATATCGGGACACCAAGAATTCCCAAGACAAGAAGGGGAGAAAAATCGGAAATAGCGTCTTGAGAAGGATGGAAGGCGAGGACTGGGAGGAGGAAGAGGAAGGTGAAAGAAGAGGAAGAAGAGGGACTGGCAAAAGGAAATGGAAGGTGGGAAGGTAGAGGAGAGGGATGGAAGAGGAGGGGAAAGTACAGGAAAGGGAAGAAAGAAGAATAAGAGGGAGGGAGAGAGACACTGGAGAGAAGTGAGAGAAGGAGAAGGATGAATGGAGAAGAGAGGGAGATAGAGGAAGAAAGAGGTGAAGGAGGTAAAAGAAGAGGAGGGGAGAGGGAGATAAGGAAGAGGTGAAGGAGGAGAGAAGGTAGAAGAGGCGGGTACAGAAGAGAGAGATGAGGGAGAAGGTGAAGAAAGAAGTGGAGAGAACAGAGAAGGAGGGGAGAGGAGAGGGAGAGGAGAAAGAAACAGGTGAATAAGGTAAAGGGGGAGAAATGGTAGCCTACAGGAGGAGGAGGGGGGGGGTAGAGGAGAGAGAGATGGGAGAAATAACGTAAAAAATGGCTATTAAACCAGCCATATCCAAAAACAAATCGCCAAGGAAGAGGTGTTAGGGAGCTTCCTTACCCAACGAGAATGCGATCCCAGGTAAGATCCATCACCTGCCTAAACCTGAGGAGGTGTGAACGGCGAGCATCCCTTAGGCTCATATTCTCGTCAGGTACCGAAGCTTCCTAACACCTGTTCCTTAGCGATTTATTTTTTGGATAGGACTAGTTAATATCCTTTTGAACGTTATCTATGCTGCGTATGGCGATGATGGAGGGATTTAAGTATCACGAAAGAGAACAACAAAATAAGACAACAAGGTGTAGTAAACAAAATAAATCAATTAGGAAAAGGTGTTAGGGAACTTCTTTTACCAACGACAGTACAAGAGACTCAAGCATGGCACATCGTAGAGGAAACAGGAAAAAAGAAACGCGGAAGTGAAGGAGGAGGGGAGGGGAAGGGGGAGGGGAAAGAACTGGAGAGAGAGAGAGAGAGAGAGAGAGAGAGAGAGAGAGAGAGAGAGAACGTAGGACTATTGTTGGGGTGATGTCATTGTCAGTGGGAGAGGGATGGGAAGGAGGGTGGAGAGAGAGACAGGGAGAGTGGAGGGAGAGAAATGGGTGAGAGAGAAGGAGCAGGGTGTAAGAAGAGATAGAAGACGGAGGAAGATGGAAGGACAAAGAAGGAGAGGGAAGGACAGATGATGATGATGATGATGATGATGATGATGATGATGATGATGATGATGATGATACGATGGGAATATTAAGTATTAAAAAAAAAAGGAAGGGGTAGAGGAAAAGGAAGGCGAAGGCAGGGGAAAGAGGGAGGGGTAGAGAGAAAGGGAGAAAGGAGAATGAAGAGGGAAAGGGAAAGAAGGGGGGAATGTAGAGAGAGAGAGAGAGAGAGAGAGAGAGAGAGAGAGGGCGGGTCTCAGGAGGCAATAGCTCCATCCCTCTTACTCCTGTTGACCAAGGCGGCCAAGCGTGAAGTGGGGCGAGGGGGGCGAGAGGGAGAGGGGGCGAGAGGGGAAGGAGGCGAAGGAGAGCGGGCGAAGGAGAGAGGGCGAGAGGAGGAGGGGGCGAGAGGCGAAGTGGGACGAAGCGAAGGGGGGCGAGAGGGGGAGGAATCGAAGGGGGAGGGGGAAGAGGGGGAGGAAGCAAAGGGGGAGGGGGAAGAGGGGGAGGAGGGGGGAAGAGGGAAGGAGAGGGGTGAAGGAGCGGAGGAGACGAAGAGGCAATGGCAGAGGAAAGTGGACTCAAGTAAGGAGGGAAAGGAAGATTGGTTTTGAGGAGAAGGAGGAAGAGAACGATGAAGGAAGAAAGTGAAGGAGAGGAAATGTAAAGGAAGGGAGAGGAAGAGAAAAAGGAGAAAGCAAGAAAGGCAGACAGAAAAGAAAAAAAAAAGGGAGTTGAAAGAAGAGGAAGATGTGGACTGAAGGAAATGCTAAGAAAAGTAGGAAGAATTAGAAGAAGGATGAGGAGGAAAAAGAGAGGGAAAAAGAGAGGAAGAGAACGCGGATTTGAGAGAGAGAGAGAGAGAGAGAGAGAGAGAGAGAGAGAGAGAGAGAGAGAGAGAGAAGAAACGAGGGGGCCAGGGGAAAAGGATCAAAATTAAATGATGATGATGATGATGATGATGATGATGATGATGATGATGATGATGATGAGGAGGAGGAGGAGGAGGAGGAGGTAAGCTAAAAACAGGAAAATGAGTATTAAAGAAAGAAAGAAAAATGAGAATGAAAAGTTAGGAATAAATTAAGTGGGAGAGAAAAAGATGGAATGCAGAAAGTTGTGAAAGAAGGAAGAGAGGAGAAGGAGGAAAGGAGCAAGAAGAAAGAAGGGAGGGAGGAAGGAAGGAAGGAGGCTGGGAGAGAGGAACGGAGGGAGTGAGGGAGGAGGAGAGGTAAGAGGGAGGAGGAATGGGAAGGAGGAGAGAAATGAGGAATGAATGAAGGAAGAGGAATGCGAGGAGGAGGAGAGAGCAAAGGAGTACAAAGGAAAACAAATATTAAACGTACTGGTCCCCTCCAGGCTTTTTTTTATAGGTTGGGTTACAATTAAGGTTAGAGTATACTGTGAAAGGCAAAGATGGAGAAGCAGGGAGAAGGAGGAGGATAATAGGATGGAAGTGAGGAAAGTAAAAGGACTGGCAAACGAGAGAGAGAGAGAGAGAGAGAGAGAGAGAGAGAGAGGGGGGGGGTGAATGCAGTCCATGATGTGTGGAAATCCTGGCAAATGAAAGGTGCAAAGTCCCACATATTCTTGTGGTGCGGACGGATGCTGGCGGGCGTGGGCGGGAATTCTGAATCACTGCGACCTGTACAAGTGGCCCCATTGGACGCGGGCGGTTGCGGGCGAGAAAGGATTACAATGAGGCAAAACTCTCAGCCGTAGCAGCAAGTATCTGGTGTGGACGGGCACTAAAAAAGTAAGTCCACCATATACAAGAATACAGAATGGCTCTCATATAAAGCTCTGAAGGACCATTTACAGCAGGATAATGATGTGAATTTTAAGTGTAATATAAGACAACACATTATAAACAGGTCATTAACTTGTACTTACATATGTACACCTGGCCACGACATAACTCCTTACCTGAAAAAAGGGAAAACATTATACACGATTACGTTAAATAGATTACAAGTGAATTATATATATTAAACAGTAGCTTAAAAACAAACCATAAAAGAAACTGGATGTATTTTATGTTACTAATTCCATACGTCATAACACTGGATGACCTACCCCTCAGGAGCTTAAATAATACA
The DNA here is from genome assembly GCF_032717465.1 of Coenobita brevimanus. NCBI lineage: Eukaryota > Metazoa > Arthropoda > Malacostraca > Decapoda > Coenobitidae > Coenobita > Coenobita brevimanus. The sequence goes on from NC_136977.1 coordinate 56,233,222, forward strand.
AATAAATACAGCATCAATGAAGGTGGTAGTTATGAGAGGTGGTGGAAAGCAGAGGGATTAAAGACACCTCCTCTATGATGTTGGCCTGGGTGATGGCAGTGTATGAATTCCGTGTCGAAAGCCTGAACACATTATATAGCCTACCATATTTAATACTGGGACTATTTAGAGCTCAGTAATACTTAAATGCTAAATCTAACCAATGGAAACACTGTAACAAGGTGGTCTGGGTAAGGTGTGAGCACAAGAGTTACTAAGGTCTCTCTACACCGAGGAAGATAGCACTGGTGCCACTGTTTACACACACACACACAGTCACACACACAAATGCTCGTACCGTGTGTCTCGTTAGTCACTCGTGTAATATCTAACAGTGCCATCCGTTGTTCTTTCCGTGCACTTTCAATTAGGGATAACTCTATAGGGTAAATATATCTCTTCAAATATTGCATCTATCAGTGACTCACACGTCCTCAGTCCTCCACTATTTATATTTAGCAAGGGTGTGGATTGGTTGCTAGCCACTGCAGTTAATAAATCCACTACCCACGTTGGCGTGCAAAGAGTAGGTGTTTATGTTTTGCTCGACACGCACGTACGACAGAGAGAGAGAGAGAGAGAGAGAGAGAGAGAGAGTATGTGTGTGTGTGTGTGTGTGTGAATAAAACCGTCTTAAGATTTTGGTTAATTTTTAGGGAAAGGAGAGGATACGAGACGAGATCAGGAGAGGAGAAGGAATGCTCAAAAGAGGTGAGGAGAGGAAGGGTGAAGAGGATAGGTGAGGGAGGAGGAGACGAAGGACGAAAGCTAAGCAATTTGGCGTTGAGGGAATGGTGGCAGGAATTCGGGAAGGAAGTGAAGGAGGGAAGAAGGAGGGTGTGAAAGGAGATGAACGAAGGAGAGACGCAGGGAAGAACAAAGAAAAAGAGGAAGAACAGAGCGAGGGGGAAGAGGGAAGAAGGGAGACATGCGGAAATGTAAGAAAAGGGGATGGTGAAAAATACTGACTGAAGACGACGAAGACAACGGGGAATATTGAAGTGAGAAGAGGGAAAGATGGAAAAGAATGGACTAAGGTAAAAGGAAAAAGGAGAAAGGTAGGAAAAAGGTTAAATAAAAGAAAAAAACACGGAAAAAAAACCGTGAGAAAAGAGGGGACAAAAAAATGAAAAAAACAGACAGGATGGAAAAATAAAGACAGAAAATGAGGGAAAGGGAAAGGAAAGGAGCAGGGAAGAAATAGATAGTTAAATGTAGGAGGGAGAGAAGTGAAAACGGTGAGAGAAAGAAGAGATCAAGAGGAAAACCAGGAAATAGAGATAATGAATAAGAGAAGGAGAAGAGATAAGAAAAGAGGATAGAAGGAAGTGAAGGAGATAATGGAGAAGAGAGTGGAAGAGATGACGAATGGGAAGAGACGGAAGTGGAGGATAAGGAAGCTGAAAAAAATGCGATAAAACAGAAAGATGAATGATAAAAGAAGGAAATGATGAAGAAAGAAGAATGGATGAGACTGAAGTTGATGACATGAAAGAGGAAACTGGCAGTAAAACAAAGAAGAAAGAAATGAGGAAGATAATGAAAAAAAGAGAGGGGGTGAGGAGGAGAATAAATGAGGATGTGAGAAAATGCCACGCATGGGTATGAGAGAGAGAGAGAGAGAGAGAGAGAGAGAGAGAGAGAGAGAGAGAGAGAGAGAGAGAGAGAGAATGGAAAACGTGAAAAAGAAGTGTGGCGGCCAAATACGATCAGAGAGCGAAAGGGAGGGAGAAAGAGCGAGGGTGAGGGGAAACAGGACTGGAAATTGAGTTGAAGGAATGAAAGGATGCGAAGACGGGGGAAGGGGGAAGGGGGACAGGGGAGGGGGTAGTGGATGAGGATTATGGTGTGAGGAGAAGGAGGAGGAGGAGGAGGAGGAGGAGGAGGAGGAGGAGGAGGAGAGAGAGAGAGAGAGAGAGAGAGAGAGAGAGAGAGAGAGAGAGAGAGAGGAAATTAAGTCACGAAGAAGTGTCAGATAAGGACCCCCCCCCATGACAGACAAGGAAATCCACATCCACTCGTGACGAAAAAATATGAAAAAAAAAATGGAAAAAGTAAAAAAAAAATAGTAAAAAATCGAAAAGTAAAATAATTGAAAACGTAAAAAATTCGAAAAGTAAAAAAATCGATAAAGTAAAAAAATCGAAAAAGTAAAAAAATCGAAAAAGTAAAAAAATCGAAAAAGTAAAAAAATCGAAAAAGTAAAAAAATCGAAAAAGTAAAAAAATCGAAAAAGTAAAAAAATCGAAAAAGTAAAAAAATCGAAAAATAAATCGAAAATGAAAAATATAAAATAAATCGAAAATATTAAAACTGATGGAGAATTTTAATACCACATTTTCACAACCCCTTCAGTGCGATGACTTGCCTTTAACGTCCGCTACGGTCAGACGATTTTATTCAGAGAGAAACTATAGTAAGGTATAAGATTGGGAGTAAATCGGTAAGGAAACGGCATTGCGAAATCTACAAAAAACACACACACACACACACACACACACACACATACCAAACACAGGCGAGAAAGTAAGGATTATGATGAAAAATAAATCGCTAAGGAAAAGGGATTACGAATTCTAAGCTAACAAGAATTAGGACAAAAAGGGACGCGAAGAGGAAGGGGCTCGTATTCCCGTAGCTCCCTAACACCTCTTCCTTAACGATTTATTTTTCGATGTGGCTAGTTAATATCATGTTGTACGTTATCCTGGCCTAGTATGGCGATGCTGGAAGGATTTATGCAGCACAGAACAGTAAGGTGCAATATACAAAATAAATCGCTTAGGAAAAGGTGTTAGGGAGCTTCCTCAACCCATGCAAATACAGTTCGGGGTGTTCGTCTTCACCTCCATCTTCTCTGTACCCTCCAGAATCTTAAAAAGGTAAGGTTGGCTTTTGAAGGAGGAAGGGTAGGAGGGAGGTGGGTTGGAGACAGGGAGTAATGCTCTCTCTCTCTCTCTTCTCTCTCTCTCTCTCTCTCTCTCTCTCTGTTAGAATCAACAGGATGCGAAAATATAAAATCACATGAAAGGACGCACTACCATCATCTACCTTCATATGTCTTACCTTTCGCCATGACACCATCCCACGCCATCCTTCCCGTTCGTCAAAACAATCACTAATTTTCCTGTTACGCTTAAACTGTTACGTAATATTCACTGTCACTGCCATCACCGCAAGTTCCGATAAGGGTGAGTACTTTAAAAATCACTAAATCCTCCTCGAAGTGATAGTTTTCGTTATTAAAGTACAAACAATCACATCAGAAACACACACCCACCCTTCCCGGCGACGTAATGTGCACTGACCAGGGCATCACAACGACAGTAGTTGACAACCATATATGAGAGGCCCGTGATATGGCAACACTCAGTTTTTAAAAGATTCATTTAATTCATTACATACCGGCAAGTATATTACAGTTGACCATTTTTAGCGTACAGAGGACGCAGCCAAAATAATAACAATTCCATTAAATCCACATAATCCTTACAAGAACGCCGTAAATTACTAAAAATAAGAATGTGAAGAGCGTTGTGTGACATCCAACAAGTTGCCAAACAACACCACGGTTTCCCGATGTTTACACGGATTTAAATATCTTGGGTTTCCCTTTAGTACCACGATTGTTTAAAAGGACTACAGATGGCAAATCAATGAAGATTTTTAAATTTGAGAGAGAGAGAGAGAGAGAGAGAACATCGACGTGTGCGTGCAGGTGGGAACTCGATTGTACTTGTCAATTTCATTAATTTCGAGTTCAAACTACACTCGTCCTATTAATTACCCTAGGCTTTAATTAACTGACCAGAAATGTATTTGATAAGCAAATAAACAAGGGAAAGGGTTCAAACAAGAAACTATTAATTTAATGACAATGTCGGAATTCAAAACTTTTTCGCGGGAACGGACGTACCTTTTAAGTTGTTTAGCTCTCTCTCTCTCTCTCTCTCTCTCATCAAAGGAACCATCCCGACCTCTTTTAAACGGGTGTGTAAAATTTGATCCAACGAAGACCATGAAACTGACTACCCCCCTTGGGACACGGACGGTGGTGATGGTGGTAGTTGGGGGGGTTGATAGTGGTGGTAATTGTGGTAGTAGTTGTGGTCGTAGGGCAGGCTGATTGTGGTGGTGGTTGTTGGTAGTGGCTGTGGTGGTGTGGTGGGTGGGTGGCCGGAATTAAGGTGGTGGTGGTAGTAGTGATAATGGTAGTGATGGTGGTAGTTGAGAGGGACTGGGTTAGAGGCAGTAGTGCTTGTAGTGATGGGGGGATGGTAGAAGACACGATTGTAGTAGTAGTAGTAGTAGCAGTAGTTGTAGCAGCAGCAGCAACAGTAGTAGTAGTAGTATAATGATGGTGGTGGCTGTGATGGTGATGATTGTGGCGATAGTTGTGATGGTGCAAAGGATAGCAGGGGATGTGGTAGTGATAGCAGTGGTGGTACTGGTAGTAATGGTGTTTCTGGTAGTGGTAATAATAGTAGTGGTAGCGGTATTAGCAATGGTAGTGGTAATAATAGTAGTGATAGTACTCTTAGTGGTGGTGGTATTAGGGATGGTAGTGGTAATAATAGTAGTTGTATATGGTAGTGGTAGTGGTAGCAGCGGTGTATGGTAGTGGTAGTTGTGGTAGTGGTAGTAGCGGTGTATGATAGTGGTGGTAGTGGTAGTAGTGGTGTATGGTAGTGGTAGTGGTAGGCTGGTGGTAGTAGTGGAGGGAGTACTAAGCTGCTCCCTGTGGTATATCAGGGAGGAGAGAGGGAGTAAAACCATGCACAAACACCTTGCTCACCCCGCCACCCCTCACTCCCTCAACCGCCACCCCTCACCCCCCCCCCCACACGCCACCCCTCACCTCCTCACACGCGCTCCCTCACTCATCCCTCACCCCTATAAACACCCTGGCTAGAGAGAGAGAGAGAGAGAGAGAGAGAGAGAGAGAGAGTTTTCGTCATGTTCGTGCGTCTGTCTCGCAAATAACAACACAATCGATTTCCATTTCACCCGCCTCTGTCCTCCCGTCCCACCCCATCGTCTTCCCGTCCATCTCTGTCACTCTCTCCCTTCACCCCGTCACCATAATCATCATCTCCGTCTTTTAAAACTTATTCACTGTCCTCTCTCATGATTTTACAGTGCCATAAAATGATGAAATGAAAGAATTACCGACACATACTGAAGATGTTACAGAGGAGGAAGACAGGTGATGAGAGGAAAGAATGGAAGTTGACGAAGAAAGTTAAGAATAATTGCTTTCTTAGAAGGTAAATTGGAGGGATATGGTGAACAAGAATGATAACTGTTGTAGAAAATAGGAATAATCATTTGGTGTCCAGAGAAATAATAATAATAATATTAATAATAATAATAAAATAAGCACTACTACTGCCACCACTACTACTGCTACATCTACTACTTAAAAAATAAAATAATAATAATAATAATAATAATAATAATAATAACAATAATAATAAAGAAAAATAAAGAGTAATAGACTTATCTTACCTCCATCTTTGTTTTCACCTTCTCCCCTTTATCACCTACCTTACCATTATCATTAATATTTAAGGTGTTTCTCTCTCTCTCTCTCTCTCTCTCTTTCTCTCTCTCTCTCCTATAGTTCCACCAGCTCCCGCTCCATTTTTTCATTCCCTCTCTTTCTCTCTTCCATCTCATTATTCCCCTTCCCCTCACTTCTCCCTCCCCTCCCCCACTCCCCTCCCCCTCCTCATTATCAACTGAGAACGCAATAAGCAGCTTTTCTCTGATCTGGGGAGGGGAGGAGAGGGGGAGGGGGGAAAGGGGAGTGGGAGGGGGAAAGGGAGGGGGGAGGTGCAAGCTTCAAATCCCCCCCCAAAAAAATATATATATATATATCACCATTGTTTTCACCCTTTCAACTCTATGACGCATTTTTCGATTTATTTTTTCTACTGTCAGGCGTTGGTATTTACTCAGGGAAAGGACCATAGAGATTAGAGATTCTTGAAAGCTATCTCCAAGGCCTCCAGGTAAAGATATCTCACCTGAACTGGAAGAAAATGGACGAGTGATAGTAACAGTAAAATGTGAAGAGTCCTCGGATTGAAAGGGTTGTCTTAATTACCTGCCTCACCTGACACTACCACACGCCACATAGTCACCTTGTGTTTGGTGACCATCATCCACTCATCTGATGGAGCGCTGCCTACCTCTTTCTTCACCTTTATCATCCTTTTTCCGTGTCTGCCCTCCTCTCTTTCCATTTCTCCCACCCTTCCTGTCGCTTTTTCTCTCTCTCTCTTTCTACTTCAGGTGACTCTACACTGAGTGACAAGCCTAACTGTTTTCTGTAACCCAAGAAACTCTACAACGCTGGGTGGTAACCATATAATCAAATGACGGGGTGATGCGGAATCTACTATGGCGCTTCTGTTAGCTGGATGGAAACGCAAATGAGGCATCCATCCGGGAACCAAAACTTCTACACTGTCCCCCGTGCTTCTCTGTGTCGAGGAGCTGTCTGCCACAAGGGAAAATCGGATCACTGCAAGGGACGGCCACAACAACAACAACAACAGCACAGTCACTACCACACTTCACAACACACCACTTAACTCACCTCACAAACCCACACTTCAACCTCACCACTTAACTCACCTCACAAACCCACACTTTAACCTCACCACTTAACTCACCTCACAAACCCATACTTCAACCTCTCCCTAACCCACCTCTTCCACAACACCCTACAGTACTTTACACCTCACAACACATCATCTCACACTCCTACACCTCACCTCACCTCACTCACCTCACACCCCTACACTTCACACCACATCACCTCACCCACCTCACACCCCTACACATCACATCACATCGCCTCACTCACCTCACACTCCTACACTTCACACCACATCACCTCACTCACCTCACATCCCTACACATCACATCACATCACATCACTCACCTCACACTCCTACACCTCACCTCACCTCACTCACCTCACACCCCTACACATCACACCACATCACCTCACTCACCTCACACTCCTACACCTCACCTCACCTCACTCACCTCACACCCCTACTCTTCACACCACATCACCTCACTCACCTCACAGCCCTACACCTCACCTCACCTCACACCCCTACACCTCACCTCACCTCACACCCCTACACCTCACCTCACCTCACACCCCTACACCTCACCTCACCTCACACCCCTACACCTCACAACCAGGACTGGATGAAATACTTTTTTTAGAGGTGAAATACAGACACAAATACTTCTGAAATTATGATACAAAAATACGAACAGAAATACTCTTATTCCCAACTTCAAAAATACAACTACAAATACCTAAATATCAGAATTACATTTTATCATCATTATTGCACGTCATTTAAATTCAAAACTAATGGGAAGAGAAGAGCAACGGAAAATTCAACGTTGCCGCTTGCAGATGACAAGAGTGGCAGTAAAGAAAAAAAAATTACGTGTTTTCGCCTTCACAAATTTAACGTAACAACACACAAAACAATATGAAAAAATACAATATACTTAAATACAAAATACTTTTCTCACATCACCCCCTGACAGTCCAATCCATCACATCTTCATCTATATATTATAAAACGGAAAACTCATTACTTTAGCTTCCTTCTCAAAAAAAAAAAAAGAAAAAAAATGGAAGTCTCCTCCCGTAGATAAAAACCTCACAGCTCAAAGCCTATCATCTCTCTCCCTCTCTCTCTCTCTCTCTCTCTCTCTCTCTCTCACACACACACACACACACACACACACACACACACACACACACAGCAAACTACAAACACGAGAGCTTGAAAGACAGTCGAAATAAGGAAGAAACTTGCTGGCACGGAAGGTGAAGGGTCAGATATTGCCCTCCTTGCCAAATCTCTCTCTCTCTCTGGCCACCATGGAACTCTATGTTTGTGTTGTCTGTCTGTCTGTCTGTCTGTCTGTCTCTCTCTCTCTCTCTCTCTCTCTCTCTCTCTCTCTCTCCCTACCTACCTACCTCCCTACCCATCTACTAACCTGCCAACCTACCTACCTATCTATCTATCTACCTACCTATTTATCTCTACCTATCTATCTATCTATATTTCCTTCCACACTCTCTTCTCCCCTACGTAAATATTCTTAAGATTATTTTCTCAGCGCTGGGGAGACACTGTTGATTCCAAACTTAAACACGGCGAGATGTATGGGGAGATTATGCAGTGGGGAGTTTGTGTATGTGCGGGAAGGAATGTGAGGGGAGAAAGGAGGGTGGAGAGCGGAGAGGTGGAGATGTTGGGGATGGAAGATGATGGAAAGGGGAGAGAAGATGGTGGTGGGGAGATGTTTGGGGAGATTATGCAGTGGGGAGGATGTGTATGTGTGGGGAGGAACGTGAGGGGAGAGAGGAGGGGTGAAGAAGGTAGAGATGGAAATGTTGGGGACCGGGAACAGTGGAGAGGGGAGAGGAGATGGTGGTGGGGAGAAGAATGGGGGGATTATGCAGTGGGGAGGTTGTGTGTGCGTGGGGAGCAATGTGAGGGGAGAGAGGAGGGGTGGAAAGGGGACGCGAGATGGTAGAGGGGAGATGTATGGGGAGATTATGCAAGGAGGAAGGTGTGTATGTGTGGGGAGGAGTGTGAGGGGAGAAAGGAAGGATGGGGAGGGGACGGGAGATGGTGGAAGGGAGATGTATGGGGAGATTATGCAGTGGGGAGGTTGTGAGTGTGTGGGGCGGAATGTGAGGGAAGAGAGGAGGGGTGGAGAGGGGAGACATGGAAGGGAAGAGGGGTGGAGTGGTGAGAGGGGAGGTGGAGAGAGGGGAGAGAAAATGGGATGGAGAGGGAAGATATGGATGGGAGAGAGCTGGGTGAAATGGGGAGAGATGGAGGGGAGATGGTAAGGTGGAGACAGTAGAGAACGAGGAAGGAGATAGAGGGTAGAAAATGGGGTGGAGAGGGGAGAGAGAGGAGAGATGGTGGGAAGAAATGGGGAGGGGAGAGGTGAGGTGGGGAGGGAGTGATGGTGGGAAGAAAAGGGAATATGCGGAAAGGGGAGGAGGAAGGAGAAAGGGGATGACATGAAGGGGAGGAGTTTGTGTATGTTTGGGAAAGAACGTAGGGGGAGGAGAGGGGAGAGAGGGAGAGGGAAGAGGGGAGACGGAGGAGAGGAAGGTTGAGGATGTGGGAGGGGAAATGAAGGCAGGGAGATGAGTGAGGAAATGAGGAAGCGTGGAAATGATATAAAGTGGAGTAAGAGAAGGAGGGACATGTAGGATAGGAGAATGGTCGAATGGAAACTACAACTGAAGCATAGATAAATAGATAGATAGACAGACAGACAGACAGACAGATAGATAGATAGATACTGTAGATAGATGGATGGACAAACACACAGACAGATGGACAGAAAGATAGATAGATAAAGAGATAGACAGAAGGCCAAAACCACAAAATAAGCCCATTTAATTGCACGTCAATTAAAAGTGCAATTTGAAATATTATTACTCTCACCACAGTTATTAAATTCATCATCATCATCATCATCATCACTGTCACTGCCACCATCATCATCATCATCATCATCCATAACATAATCATCATCGTCACTGTCACCATCACCATCATCATCATCATCATCATCCATAACATAATCATCATCGTCACTGTCACCATCATCATCATCATCATCATCATCCATAACATAATCATCATCGTCACTGTCACCATCATCATCATCATCATCATCATCATCGTCACAGTCACCATCATCATCATCATCATCGTCGTCACTGTCACCATCACCATCATCATCATCATCATCATCATCCATAACATAATCATCATCGTCACTGTCACCATCATCATCATCATCATCATCCATAACATAATCATCATCGTCACAGTCACCATCATCATCATCATCATCATCATCGTCGTCACTGTCACCATCATCATCATCATCATCCATAACATAATCATCATCGTCACAGTCACCATCATCATCATCATCATCATCATCGTCGTCACTGTCACCATCATCATCATCATCATCCATAACATAATCATCATCGTCACTGTCACCATCATCATCATCATCATCGTCGTCACTGTCACCATCATCATCATCATCATCCATAACATAATCATCATCGTCACTGTCACCATCATCATCATCATCATCATCATCCATAACATAATCATCATCGTCACAGTCACCATCATCATCATCATCATCA
>NC_136977.1:56248503-56288503 GCF_032717465.1 Coenobita brevimanus
ATGGCAGTGGTGATAATGGTGAAGCACAAGATGGTGGTGATGAAGTGTGATGATGAGAGGTGGCAGTGGTGGCAGAGACTGAAAGTTGTGGTAGTAATGGTGACAGTGGTGGTGATGGTGATACTGGTGGTGGTGGAGGTATGGTGGTGGTGGGGAGGTGCGGTGGTAGTGGGGAGGCGTGGTGGTGGTGGTGGTGGTGGTGGTGGTGAGGTGTGGTGGTGGTGGTGGGGTGTGGTGGTGGGGGGGAGGTGTGGTGGTGGTGATAATGGTGGTAGTGGTGATTGCGGTACTGGTAATGGTGGTGGTGGTGGGGAGGTGCGGTGGTGGTGAGGGGGAGGTGCGGTGGTGGTGAGGGGGAGGTGTGGTGGTGGTGGTGGGGGGGATGATGGGATGGGTGAGAGAGCCTGGTTATATCTTGACTTATGTGCTCAGAGTGTCGCCTCCGAGGTGGGGAGAGACCCTGAGGGGGTCGTGATTGTGGTGGTGATAGTGATGGTGAAAGTGATGGTGAGAGTGGTGGCAATGACAGTTGTGGTGGTGGTGGTGATATTGGTGGTGATGGTGAGTCGTGGTGATAGATGACAGTGGTGGTGATAGATGATAACACTGGTGGTGGCTGTAATGGTGATAGCAATGGTGGTGGTGGTGGTACGAAGAAAATAATAGTCGTAGTGTTAACCCTACTTAGATAACCCGGGAGCTCCTGGACCCCAGGCCCCCCCATATTAATATATATATATATATATATATATATATATATATATATATATATATATATATATATATATATATGAACTTAAGGCCAAGGACTCTTTCCTTCCGTTTACCTTCCTGACTAGTGGTGTCCTTCATGGGGACGATGGGGTCATTCCTGGAAATGGCTCTGATTTTGCTCTATAGAGCAACTGGAGTCTGTCAGGCCTCAGGTTACCTAACTTGTTGGGTCACAGGTCATTCCTTTTGTGCAGTTAATTTTCATTTGCTGTCCCAACACTGGTTTACAGCAGATGACCCAAGAGATTAAGATATTAGATTTCAGCTTTGTTAGGGTTGAGGGTAAAATCAGCAAATACAACATTTTGCATTTTTTTCCAAATATTTCTGACAATAATCTTTCCATTAAATTTGTTTTATGGCCTCAATGAAAGAAAATGGCTTGATTTATTTGTTTATTAAAGGACAGTCCAATAAATCTAACGTAACTATGTTTCTTTACTTTTTTTCCCTTGGAGTTTGTGAGAACCCGGGTTACCTATTGTGGTAATTAAAAAAAAAAAAGGTTACCTGTTCAGAGAGAGAGAGAGAGAGAGAGAGAGAGAGAGAGGTGCCTGTATCTTGACTAATGTGTCCACACTGTCGACCGAGAAGCGGCGAGGGGCTGCTGGGAGGGGAGGAAGGGAGAAGGGGAGGGGTAGAGGAAGCGACTTTGGGAGAGAGAGAATAAAGGATGGCGATGATGGTAAATGGTGGCAGATGGTAGCAGGTGATGGAGGGTGCTGGTAGGTGGTGGCAGATGGTATTTGATGATAGCAGGAGGTGGCAGAGGAAGGCAGGAGGTGGCAGAGGATGGCAGGGGGTGGCAGAGGAAGGCAGGTGGTGGCAGAGGATGGCAGAAGGTTGCAGAAGATGACATGAGGTGGCAGATGAAGGCAGGAGGTGGAAGAGGATGGCAGAAGGTGGAAGAGGATGGCAGGAGGTGGCAGGGGATGGCAGGGGGTGACAGATGAGGTCAAGGGGTAACAACCAAACTGACCTGTGAACTTTGACCCCTGACCTCCATAATCTACCTTTACCCTCCAGTTCAAAAAATCAATCACAAATTCAATTAAGGTGTTTGGAGAGAGAAACAACAAATGAATGAAAAATAACATGCAACTACCCTCCAACCAACTCAGCACTGTCATCATCATCATCATCATCATTATTATTATTATTATCATCATCATAATCATCGTTATCATTACTGTCATCATTACTATTATCATCATCATTATTATTTTCATCATCATCACCATCATCATTATCATTATCATCATCGTTATTATCATCATTATACTGTTATTATTTTATTATGATCATCATCATTATTGTTATTATTATTATTTTTATTATTATTATTATTATTATTATTATTATTATTACCATTATCATCATCATCATCATCATCATCAAAAGGCAGTCTCACTGTCTATGACTGTAAAAATTTAACACAGACACACAGACACACACACACACACACACACACACACACACACACACACACTCACGCAAATCCATTGTTCTTTGGGCTAGTTAAATGGAATTAAGTTTTTTATTGATCAGTAAAATGCAGTAAAGAGAAATTTTTTAACATATACCAATGAACGTGAAGGCTTTGATGACACTCTCTCTCTCTCTCTCTCTCTCTCACTCTCCTATAAAAGCATCAGTATAACATTTTTAGCAATTTCACCCCCCCCTCTCTCTCTCTCTCTCTCCATCAATCAATCTCAGCTTAAAATGGCTAAAAGCTTCACAAAAACGCTATGGAAAGTGGATTTTATAACTTGTGTTTTTTGCGTGCGTCAAATCGCGTATGGGAAAACGCACGCACACGCACGCACGCACACACACACGCACAGAGAGAGAGAGAGAGAGAGAGAGAGAGAGAGAGAGAGAGAGAGAGAGGTAAAGAGCTAAACAAATGGGACGGATAAGACTGAAGGAAAGATAGTGAGAGTCGACGAGTGGCTGAGGAAGTGCATGGCTGGGGAGGAGAGGGGAGGGAAGGGGAGGAGAGGGGAGGGGAGGGGAGGAAAGAAGAGCAGAGAAGAAAGTGGAAGATATGAAGATGAGAGGTGAGGAGAGGAGAAAAAGAAGAAATAATGCGGAGGAGGAGGAGGAGGAGGAGGAGGAGGAGGAGGAGGAGGAGGAGGAAAGACAAATAAAGATGGAAGGAGGAAGAGATGGGAGGGAGAGAAAAGGGAGAAGAGAAATGGTAGGGAGAGAGATGAGACAGGGAGGATAAGAGAGGACAAATGAAGCGGAAGACGGAAGTGACTGAGGGAGGAACGTGGAGGGCATAAAAAACGATGAGAGGGAGGAGGAGGGAGAGGGAGGAGGAGGGAGAGGGAAGAGGGGGTGGGAGAGGGGAAGAAGGGAGAGGGAAGAGGGGGTGGGAGAGGGGAGAGGGAGAGGAATAAGGGAAGAGGCAAAGGAGGTAGTGAGAGAGAGGACAGGTGGAGTGAGAGAAGAGGGAAGCAGAGGGAGGGGGGAGGGGAGGAGTGGAAGGAGGAAGGGAGGGAGAGGAAGGGAGACAAGGGGAGAGACAGAGGAGGCAGTGAGAGAGGGGACAGGCATGAGGGGGGAGGGAGGGTAGGAGGGAAGAAGAGGGAGGGGGAGGGAAGGAGATGGGGGGGTGAGGGAGATAAGGGGAATAAGAGAGGTAGAGAAGGCAGTGAGAGGGGAGGGGACAGGAGAAGTGAGGGGAGAAAGAGGGGGGGGGGAAATTGGGGAGACTGGAGATACAGGTAGGGGTTGGAGGGATGGACGGGGAGGAGGGAGGAGTGGAGGGAGGGGAATGGAGGGAAGAGAAGAGAGAGAGAAGGAGAGGGAGGGGAAAGATGGAGCAAAAAAGGAATGTGAAGGACGAAGACTGAGGAAGATGGTACTGATGGGGAGGGGTACGGGGCAGAGGGAGGTGGGGGAGAGGAGGAGAGGGAGGGAGAAATAGAGGAAGAAGGAAGGGAGAGAGAAACAGAGGAAGACGGAAGGGAGGGAGAAACAGAGGAAGAAGGAAGAGAGGGAGGTAAGTGGACGAAGGTGGGAGAAATGGAGGAAGAAGAAAGGGAGGAGGAAAGGAGTGTAGAAAAGGATGAGTGAGAGATGAAAAGCTAAAAGGGGAGGAGTGGGGAGGAGGGAGAGAGAGAGGAGGGAAAGAGGGAGAGTGGAGGGAGAGGCAGGAGGAAAGAGGGATGGAGAAGGGAGAGACAGGAGAGATGGGGCGGAAAAGCACTATAAACAAAAGAATCACAAATGCGTAAGAGGACAGAACAGATGGAGAGAGAGAGAGAGAGAGAGAGAGTAAACCAGCCTAAATCATCACAGAGAAGTCACGAAATTGCATTAATAATCAAAGTAAATTAATTATATGCTTTTTAATAGTCTCTCTGTTGTCATGAAAATCTACTGACTATATCTATCAGTCACTTCGTTTATCTATCTGTGTTGGAAAAAATACCTATCTATCTATTATGTATCTATCGAGTGAGAAATATACTACAAATATGCTTAGATAGGTGTGTGTGTGTGTGTATATATATGCATGACGAGAGAATGGGTTTTCATTGTATTTCGTCAGCTGTCACTTTTTTTTCAGACGGAACTGGGAAGGTGCTGATTCTCTCTCTCTCTCTCTCTCCGGGATACAAAGGGAGGATGAGGGCCCCTTTTATGAGATGATATTTCCCTATGTAGATCCCTCTGTGAGTACCCTACACTGAATCCCCCCCTCTCTCTCTCTCTCTCTCTCTCTCAGCTTATCCTTCTCACGTTTCATTTTTTCTCATTTGCTTCCCTTCATCTCACGTCTGATCTCTTGCTACCCTCCTTTCCCCTCTCTCTCTCTCTCTCTCTCTCTCACGTCATAGCTAAGCCAGTGGTTAAATTTTCACACAATCCCACCAGAGCTACTTTACCTTAGCGTGTATTCCCCCAGCGAGGACACACACACACACACACACACACACACACACACACACACACACACACACACACTTACATCTTTACTGGCTACAAACTTACATACACACTTATTACCCTCCCTTTCCCTCTTCCTCCTCCCCCCACCTCCCGTCTTGTCTCCCCCTTCCCTCCACCCCCATCCCAGATCCATTCCTCTCCCTTCCTCTCTTCCTTCCCTTGTTCCCCCTTTTCTTCCCTTCTCTCCACCTTCCCCTTCTTCCCCTCGTCCTCTTTCCTCTTCCTTTTCTCACCCCCCTCCCTGTCCCCTTCTTCCTTTCTTCACCTCCTCCTCCTTCCTCCTTTCATTCCTCTCTCCTCCCCCCTTCTCCCCCTTTCTTCCCCTCTTCCCTTTCTTCCCTCGCCATCTTCCTCCTTTCTTTCCCTCTTCCTCTTTTCCTTAAGACTTTTGTGACTCCTGTTATCATTTCCTCATGAGGCTAATCCTGCAATCCAAGACAGGAGAGAAATTGCTCTCTCTCTCTCTTTCTCTCTCTCTCTCTCTCAGTATCATTTCCTCACAAGGGTAATCCTGCAACTCAAGGTGGAAGAGAGATGGATTGCTCCTCTCTCTCTCTCTCTCTCTCTCTCCTGTGTCCTTGCAACAGAGGGTAAAGGATGAGGGTTATAATAAACAATAATTACAATCTGGCTAAGTATGGCTCTATTATAATTATGTTCTACTGATGTGGATGTCGTCTGGCGTAAATATAGAGCCATTATGGAGCTAAAGACCATGTATAATAATAATAATAATAATAATAATAATAATAATAATTAATAATAATAATTCCAAGATAAAAGCCTTGATATTGACGCTTTCCTTCATTACTCTAGGACATAAGGAAGACACAGAGGAAGTCTTAGGCTGACCCTCCATTACGATACAAGGCTGGGTTAAGAAAGGAGGAAGGGGGAAGGGGGAAGTAGGAGGGAGGAAGGGGGAAGGAGGAAGGGGGAAGGAGGGAGGAAGTAGCAATTACCTTACATTAGGAAAATTACCTTCACCTTCACTTCGCTCCCTTATCATCATCAACTTAATTTCCGCTTCTGTCTGTCTCTGTCCTCCTCTTCCTTATTATTATCACATGACTCCCCATATTCCTCCGCCTTTGTCTTTCTCTCGCGCCATATTTCTCTGCCTTGGTCTTTCCCTCAATCCATATTTCTGTCTTTCCCTCACTCCGTATTTCTCTGCCTTTGTCTTTCTCCCACTCCATATTTCTGTGCCTTTGTCTTTCTCACACTCCATATTTCTCTGCCATGTCTTTCCCTCATTCCATGTTTCTCTGCCTTGTCTTTCTCACACTCCATATTTCTCTGCCATGTCTTTCCCTCATTCCATATTTCTCTGCCTTTGTCTTTCTCACACTCCATATTTCTCTGCCATGTCTTTCCCTCATTCCATATTTCTCTGCCATGTCTTTCCCTCATTCCATATTTCTCTGCCTTTGTCTTTCTCACACTCCATATTTCTCTGCCATGTCTTTCCCTCATTCCATATTTCTCTGCCATGTCTTTCCCTCATTCCATGTTTCTCTGCCTTGTCTTTCTCTCATTCCATATTTCTCTGCCATGTCTTTCCCTCATTCCATGTTTCTCTGCCTTGTCTTTCTCTCATTCCATATTTCTCTGCCTTGTCTTTCCCTCACGCCATATTTCTCTGCCTTTGTCTTTCCCTCACTCCATATTTCTCTGCCTTTGTCTTGTTCTCATTCCATATTTCTCTGCCTTTGTCTTTCCTTCACTCCATATTTCTCTGCCTTTGTCTTTCTCCCACTTCATAATTCTCTTTCTCTGTCCTCCTCCTCCCCCTCCTCAAGTTACTCTCGATATTTCTCTGCCTTTGTCTTTCCCCCACTTCATATTTCTCTGTCTCTTTTCTCTCCCTCATCGCCAAGATACTTCCCATCTCTCTCTCTCTCTCTCTCTCTCTCTCTCTCTCTCTCTCTCTCTCTCTCTCTCTCCATCAAGTTAGTATCATTTCTCTGCCTCTGTCTTTCTCTGATCATAAGTTACTTTCCATATTTCTTTGTCTTTCTCTTTTCCTCAGCAAGTTCTCTCTCTCTCTCCCTCTCTCTCTCTCTCTCTCCTCCTTCCATTATGTACGTTTGGTCTAGTATCCATGTTCGTTTTTTATTATCCATGTACGTTTTGTCAATTAATCGTGTACGTTTTCTATTATCCATGTAAGTTTTGTCTATTAGTCATGAACGCTTCCTATTATCCATGTACGTTTTGTCTATTATCCATGTACGTTTTGCATTATCCATGAACGTTTTCTGTTACACATGTCTGTCAACATACACACACGTCCACTGTCTACCTGATATACATGTACATTATCAGGTATACATGTACGTTTTGTCTGCCTAATATATATGTACGTTTTCTGCCTCCCTCTCTGCCTTACCCCCTTCCTACACCCTGCTCCCTAACTTCCCTGCCTGCCTTACCCCCTTCCTAAACCATGCCTACCTTGTCTGCCTCTGCTCGTTCCCTGCTTTCCCTCCATCCCTTTGCTTTATGTCTTTTTGCCTGCCTGCTTTCTGTCTGCCTTGTGTGTCTGCATGTCTGCTCTCCTTTCTTGCCTCCCTGCCTCTCTACTGTGTACACTGTCTTCCTGCTTGCCTGTCTCCGTGCCCCCCTTTTCTTCCTGTTTGTATGTCTGTCTGCCGACCTATCCTCCATTTCTGTCTGTCTGCTTCTTCTTCTTTCCGTCTGCTGCCTGTCCTTCTCTGTCTGCCTGCTTGCCCTCCTATCTGTCTGCTGTCTGTCCTCCTTATTTGTCTGTCTGCTTGTCTTCTTTTCTGTCTGCTGCCTGTTCCTCTCTGTCTGTCGGCTTCTCTTCCTTTCCGTCTGCTGCCTGTCCTTCTCTGTCTGTCTGCTGCCCTCCTTTCTGTCTAATGTCTGTCCTCATTTTGTCTGCCTATCTGTTTGTCGGTCCGGCGAGCTGTCAGATTATAGTGATGGATTACACACTGCTTCCTCTGTACCCTGAGACCTTCCCCCCCTTCCCCCCACCCCTTCCCTCATCTCCCCACCTCCCTTCCCTATCACCCCACACCTCCACATCACCCACTCATAATCCCTCTCCACCCAGCTCCACTCTTCTCCTCTTACTTCCACATCTTTGCATCCACATCAACCCTCTCCACGAACTCAGATCTACATTACTCCTCTCCACCTCGCCACACCTCTCCACACCTCCTACCACATCCCTCCAACCAGCCCTACCACAGCTTATACCACACTTCCTCTTTCTCCATCTCAGGTTATCCCATCCTTCCCCTTCCTATCCCACATCATCCCGCCCCAACCCATCCCGCACTTCCTCTCCCTGCCTCAGCCTACCCCGTCCCAAGTCATCCCATCCCTACCCTCCCTACCCCATCCCATCCCACCCAGACCCACTTCACCGTCTCACCTACTGCCCTCTCCCCCCTCACACACACACACACACACACACACACTATACTCGAAAGACTGCAAATGTTTCCTATAAATTACCTTTGTTTAGACTGAGAACGCACGCTGTTTCCTCCAAGCCCGCCCTGTCCTCTTCTGAACAGTCTTTGAATATTTTGAAAACAATTATATTTTCCTTCTATTAACCCTTATATATATATATTTTTATATTGAGAAGACCTATAATTCTGGATTAATTTTGAGTACATCCATGGCTTCCTCTATACGATTTATTTTTTTTTAACAAAATGTCGTGATGGTTTTTCTTTTTTAATAGTTTTTTTTTTTGGTTTTGTAATTAATTCCTAAAGTATGAAGGCCTCTCTCTCTCTCTCTCTCTCTCTCTCTTTCTCTCTCTCTCAGTATGTGAATGTGTATGTTTGTATGTAACAACCTCCTCGTTAGTCTAATACGTGTCTCTTCTAATCCATCTATCCAAATTAAATATACCTACTAATGTATCTATCTGTCTATCTATCTATCTACCTATCTGTGCATTTATCTATCTATCTATTAATCTAGTCATCAAATGATCCATCCATCCATCTTTCCACCTATCTAACTATACTTTATCTGTCTATCTATCTATGCCTGCGTCTGTCTGTCTGTCTCTCTATCTATCTATCTATTTATCTATCTATTCTTCAGTCCATCCCCTCTCTAATTCATCTTATCTTCTCCCCTTCCCTCCTTCGTTATCAGGTTATATTCTTATTGGCTTTCCTTACCCTTCACCTCTCTCTGTCTCTCTCTCTCTCTCTGTCTCTCTCTCTCTAACGTTACCAAATTCATCATGATTCCCTTTCCCTCATTCCCTAAACTCACTAACACTTGAAACTTAATCTCTTCTCTCCTTCTCCTCTTCCCTCTCCCTCTCATCTCTTATTTCCCTCCATCATTCCTTCACTCCTTCCTTCATTGTCACTCCTTCACTTCCTTCCTACAGCTCTCCTTCAGTCCCTTCCTTCATTCTTTATCGCTTCTTTCTTCAGGTCTCTCTTGCCAATTCTTTTTTCTTTCTCCTTCCTTCCTTCATCATTACTGCTTCCCTTCCTTCTTACATCTCTCCTTCAGTCCCTTCCTTCATTCCTCCTGTTTTCCTTCTTCAGTCTTTCCTCTCGCTTCCTTCCTTATATTTCTTTCTATTATTCCTTCGTTATCGCTCCTTCCATCCCTCTTCTTTTCCGCGATTCTTCTCTTCCTTCTTACTGCTCTCCTTCACTTCCTTCCTTCATTCCTCCTCACTATTTCATGCATTCTAACAAGTTCCATCTATCGTTCTCTTCCATTCTCTTTTCACCATCCTTCCTTCCTTCCTTTCTCCCTCCTTCCTTCCTTTCCTTCCTTCCTTTCTCCTTTCTTTTCTCCCTTCTTCCTTCCTTTCCTCCTTCCTTTTCTCCCTTCTTCCTTCCTTTCCTCTTTCCTTTCTTTCTTCCCTCCTTCCTTCCTTCCTTTCTTTCTTCCCTCCTTCCTTCTTTCTTGCCTTCCCTTTTCCCCAGTCCTTCTCTTTCTTTCCTCCTCATTCTTTCTCCTATCTTTCATCTCCATCCTTCATTCCTTCCTCTCTTTCTTCCATCACTCTCACTCTTCCTTCCTTCCTTCCTCCTCCTTCCACTTCCTTCTTCCTCACCTTCCTTCATTTTTTCTCATTCTATTCCTTCCCTCCTTTCCACTTCCTCTTCCACTGTCTTTCTTCCTTTACTAAGATGGCCATTAATCCATTTTCAGATAATTTTACTCAGCTCCTTAACACCTCTTCCTTACCGATTTATTCATGGATAGGGCTGGGTAAAGTATGTTAATCATGGACAGTATGGTGTTATGGGAGGGATTTAAGTAACACTGAAGAGGGCGACAGGGTGTTTTAAACAAACTAAATCGCTCAGGAAAAGGTGTTAGGGAGCTTCCTCACCCGACGAGAATAAGGGCCACAGACTTCATTAACACCTTCATTATTATGGTGCTCTAAATAGATATATAAATAGACAGATAGATAGACTGATAGATAGATAGAAAGGTAGAAGCATCCTCGGACTGAAGTGGTTAATTCTCTCTCTCTCTCTCTCTCTCTCTCTCTCTCTTCACTCATCCATCCATCGATCTATCTATCTGTGTTATCTATCAGTCTATTTATCTATTTTATCTACCTATCCATCTATATCGATCTACTGTATCTATCTATCTATCTACCTACCTACCAACCTGTATACCTACCTACCTACCTACCCATCTACCTACCCACCTACCTATCTACCTACCAACCTACCTATTTATCCATCTATCTACCTAACCTACCTACTTATTTATCCATCTATCTACCTACCTACCTACCTATTTAACCATCTACCTACCTACCTACCTATTTATCCATCTATCTACTTACCTACCTACCTACCTATTCATCCATCTATCTACCTACCTACCTATCTATCTATCTACCTACTTACCTGCCTACCACTCATTTTCCTATCGATCCATCTATCTATCTACCTACTTACCTGCCTACCACCCATTTTCCTATCTATCTATCTATCTACCTGCCTACCACCCATTTTGCTTTCTATCTACCTACCTACTTACCTCCCTACCACCCATTTTTCCATCTATCTATCTATCTATCTATCTACCTCCATTAAGCTCTTCAACCACAAGTTTCAGAGGAGAGAAAAACTTAAAATGACACCCCGAGAAAAAGACACATTTTTAGGCAAAGTTTTGGTTTGATTAGCTGCATCGGTAGGTAGGTAGGTAAGTAGGTAGGTAGGTAGAGAGACAGATAGACAGATAGGTAGGTTGGTTGGTTGGTTGGCTGGTATGTACGTAGGTAGGTAGGTAGGTAGGTAGAGAGACAGATAGATAGGTAGGTTGGTAGGTAGGTAGGTAGATAGAGAGACAGATAGATAGGTAGGTTGGTTGGTTGGTTGGTAGGCTGGTAGGTATGTAGGTAGGTAGGTAGGTAGATAGAGAGACATAGATAGGTAGGTTGGTAGGTAGGTAGAGAGACAGATAGATAGGTAGGTTGGTAGGTAGGTAGAGA
Organism: Coenobita brevimanus; assembly: GCF_032717465.1. NCBI lineage: Eukaryota > Metazoa > Arthropoda > Malacostraca > Decapoda > Coenobitidae > Coenobita > Coenobita brevimanus. The sequence goes on from NC_136977.1 coordinate 56,259,728, forward strand.
GACAGATAGATAGGTAGGCTGGTAGGTAGGTAGGTTGGTAGGTAGGTAGGTAGGTTGGTAGGTAGGTAGGTAGAGAGACAGATAGATAGGTTGGTAGGTAGGTAGATAGAGAGACAGATAGATAGGCAGGTTGGTAGGTAGGTAGGTAGGTAGGTAGAGACAGACAGATAGGTAGGTTGGTAGGTAGGTAGATAGAGAGACAGATAGATAGGTAGGTAGATTGGTTGGTTGGTTGGTTGGTTGGTTGGTTGGTTGGTTGGCTGGTAGGTAGGTAGGTAGGTAGATGGACAGGTAACAAATGAGTAGGTAGATACATAAAACTATCACAGTGGATTGTTCTGTGATTATTCAAAGTATCATTGTGTGTGTGTGTGTGTGTGTGTGTGTGTGTGTGTGTGTGTGTGTGTGTGTGTGTGTGTGTGTGTGTGTGTGTGTGTGTGTGTGTGTGTGTGTGTGTGTGTGTGTGTGTGTGTGTGTGTGTGTGTGTGTGTGTGTGTGTGGACGGTACTTGGAAATCAACACGTACAACATACAGTAGATTTAATATAACTAAGACTATACGAGAAATTTAATTTTCTAGGTAGTCACACACACACACACACACACACACACACACACACACACACATAAATAGCAGTAACAGCAGCACAAAAAGCAGTAACAGCAGCACGAGACACACACACATAAATAGCAGTAACAGCAGCACGAGTAGCAGTAACAGCAGAACAACAGCAGTAACAGCAGCACAAACAGTAGTAACAGCAGCACAAACAGCAGTAGCAGCAGCACAAATAGCAGTAACAGCAGCACAAAAAGCTGTAACAGCAGCAGTAATAGCAGTAGCAGCAGCACAAACAGCAGTAACGGAGCTGAGTAACTTACCTGTCTTATGGCACCTGGGAGAGGGTCAGGTGGTGTCAGGTGTCGGTGTCACGTGGTGGCGATGACCACCTGAGGGACAGAGGGAAGGTTATACACAGGTAATGAGGTACACACACACACACACACACACACACACACACACACACACACACACACACAAGATCAAGCTGCATGTAATATAGCAAATTTAGAAACACGTACTTATATTTCCCCAAGTGTACCCTAAATACGGCGTCATTTTTGGCACGTTTTCTCCAAAGCTTGTGAAATTACTCATCTTTTTCACTAGTTATTTATTTATTTATTTATTTATTTGTCAGGCAACGTGATCGAACTAACCCACTGCCTGGACAGAAAGTGCTTGATGGATCCATACGTGATATACGCTTTCCGCTTTAGTGAATAATTTGGTAATATATCAAACCTGAACTCGGTAAATGTTTTGGGTATAGCGTTAATCGAGCCAAGAAGGACAGATTACGTGAAGGGGAAGGGATTTAGCCACAAAGGAGTCATTATTAACTAAAGTCTTGTTATTATTATCTTTTTTTTCTACTACGTCCCTTCCTCCTTCTCCTTCTCCTCCTTTTTGTAGGTCCTGGTTCATCTGAAATGTAAACCCGGTGGACTGCAGTCTTAACCCCCCCTCCTACAGCCCACCATCCTCTTCTAGGGGGATAGAGAAGCGAATCAGGGAAGCTTACAAAACCAGGCAGTAGACCAACCCAGTTACATCAGCGCCACCACAAGAAGGCGACCCTCTCCACCACCAAATCTTGCTTCCTAAGTCTTCACACCATCTGATATAGTAAAGGAATCTATTAATAAAGCAGTATTTTAAACGAGTTACCAGAATTCCTTAATTACTTACGAAGTTGAGAGAGATGAATATGGAAAGGAAGATATTACAGGAACGATATTCTGGTCGGTGGATGTAATTGGGTAATTTTGACAAGGAAAGTTTAATAAAAATGAATTTGTATGAGTTTTGTTGTGAGTGTTATTGGGTGTGCTGTTCTCTCTCTCTCTCTCTCTAACTTTTGTAATTTGGGAGTAAAGTTATTACACCACCGTTACTGCTGAATCAAGTAATTTCTCTCTCTCTCTCTCTCTCTCTCTCTCTCTCTCTCTCTCTCTCTCAGACTACAGAGGAAGAAATTGCCCACGGAAGATTATTTGGTTATTTCAATTATAAAACTTTCACACACACACACACACACACACACACACACACACACACACACACACACACATACACACACAAAACCCACTCTATCTCTACGGGTGTATCTCAATCTATCACCATCTATATCTATCTCTCTATCTACATCTTTCCATCCTTCCATCCTTTCCATCAATTCACTCATCCATCCATCCACCCTCCCACCCCTACTTCCACTTACCCACCCACCCATCCATCCATCCATCCATCCACCCTCCCACCCTTACTGTACTTCCACCTACCTGTCCATCCACTCTGTCTACCTATCCATCTATCAATCCACCAATCTATCTATCTATCAATCTATCAATCTCCCACGTTCCCCATCGGCCAAAATCACACACCATCCCCAAACTGTGTCTAATTAATTCCGAGAAAAGAATACCCGAAGGAACTATCAAACTTGCCCGCCAACTTTGAATTGAAGAAGACGAGGAATGGTGCTGACGGAGGGAAGAGGGAGGGAGGGAGAAAGAAGGGAGGAGGGAGGTAGGAGGGAAAGGGAAGAGGAAGGTTAGAAAGGGAGGAGGGAGGTATGAGGGAAAGGGATGAGGAAGGGTGGAGAGGGAGGAGGGATACAGAAGAAGGGTGGGAAGGAGAAGGAAGGAGAGAAGGAAGGGAGGAGGGAGGTAGGTGTGGAGGGGAAGAGGAAGGTTAGAGAGGGAGGAGGTATACAGAAGAGGGGGGAAGAAGAGGGGAGGGAATGAGAAGGAAGGAGAGAAGGAACTGAGAAGGGAGTTAGGAGGGAAGGGGAAGAGGAACGTTGGAGAGGAAGGAGGGATAGGGAAGAGGAGGGAAGAAAAAGGGTGGGAAGGAGGAGGAAGGAGAGAAGGAAGGAAGGAGGGAGGTAGGAGTTGAGGGGAAGAGGAAGGGTGGAATGGGAGGAGGGATGGCGAAGAGGAGGGAAGAGGAGGGGAGGGAAGGAGAAGGAAGGGGAGGAAGGGAGAGAGGACGGTAGATGGAGGAAGGCAAGAGGGGGAGAAGGGGATGAGGAAGACTGGAGGGAAGGAGGGAGAAGAGGACAGAGAGGGAGGAGGAAGGGGAGATGGAGGAGTAGTAGATAGGAATGGGAGAAGAGGAGAAAGTAGGTATGAGGGGAAGGAGGAAAGAGGAAGAAGAAGGCGAAGGGAAGAGTATGGGAAGATACAAGGGGAGAAGAGGAAGAGGAGGGAAAGGAAATGGGAGTTTGGGGAGAAGGGAAGAAGAAGGAAGAGGGGGAAGGGAGACGAGAGAAGAGGAGGGAAAGGGAAAGGAGAGGAAAGGAGGGAAAGGGAGACGAGAGGAGAGGAGGGGAAGGGAGACGAGGTGAGGGGAAGGGAAGAGAAGGAAGAAGAAAAAGAAGGAAGGAGGAGAAGGAAGGGGGAGGAAGAGTGGAAGGTGGAAGGTGATAAAAGGTTAATGAGACCAATCAGAATATTTTTATTTATTTCTGCCACACAAGTCCTTGGTGGAGAGAAAGAATAAACAACATCATCATCATCACTATCATCCATCCATCCAACTGTCTCTCTGTCTCTCTGTTTATCTATTCATCCATCCATCCATCTATTGGTCTATCTATATCTATCTATCTAATTACAACTGAGCACGTAAAAACCCAATCAAGGTAGGCTGTCAACCGGAAGTAAGGCCAAGAAACAAGACACCTGTAAGCCAAAAGGTGATTCTCTCTCTCTCTCTCTCTCTCTCTCTCTCTCACACACACACACACACACACACTCACACAGACACAGACAGACACACACACACACACACACACACACACACACACACACACACACACACACACACACAGAATATGAAATGAAATGAAAATCTGATCAAAATTCATGCGAGAGAGAGAGAGAGAGAGAGAGAGAGAGAGAGAGAGAGAGAGAGAGGAGGTGGAAGGAGCAGAGGGAGGGAAGGAAGGATGTGGGGAGGGGAAGGAGGGGAGATTTGGGGAAAGAATGTGAGGGAGGGAGGGAGAGACGGGGGAGGAGTGATGGAGGGAGGACGGGATGGAGAAATGGGGAGGAGATGGGGGAGCAGGGGATGGAGAGACAGAATAGGGGTGGAGAGACGGGGTGGGAGGGGATGGGGAGATGGGGAGGAGGGGGTGATGAGATGGAGGGGTTCACTATCTCTTTGACAGCAGGGGTGTAATTTGTCCATGTCAGGGGCACGCCGGGGGGGGGGGGATGAGGGGGGAGAAGACGGGAGGTGAGAGAGAAGGGGGGAGAGAAGGAGAGAGAAACAAAGAAAGGAAGAGGGGAATAAGGAAGGGGAGGAGGGAACAGGGGAGTGGGGTGAGCAGAGTGGAGGGGAAGAGGAGGGAAGAGGAAGAAGAGGGGAGAGGGGGGGGAATTAGACGAGGAGACGGGAAGAGAAGGGGGGAAGGGGAGATTAGAGGGATGGAGGGAGAGAAAAGAAAAGGGGAGGGGAAGAAAACAGATGGAAGGGAAAATGAGATGAAAGGGGGAGGGGAGAGAGAAGGGATGGGGGGGGGAAAGAAGAGGGAGAGGGTGACAGAAGAGAGGGAGGAGGAGGAGGGTGAAAAGAGAAATAAAGATGAAGAGAGGAAAAGATGAAGAGGAAGATAGTAAGGATCACTAAAAGGAAATAAAAGAAGATGAGAAAAGGAGAGAAAGAGAGAAGGGAGAGAAGAAAGGAGGAAAAGAGAGGAAACTAGAAGAATGGAGAGTAAGAGACGAGAAAAAGGGAAAAGACAAGAAAGAATATGGGTCGAGAGAGAGAGAGAGAGAGAGAGAGAGAGAGGGGGGGGGGAGGAACATTGCAGAAAAAACCTGTCATCCTTTCAGTAATAATACCAGGCCCACAACACCACCATACCAGTCCACAACACCACCATACCAGTCCACAACACCACCATACCAGTCCATAATACCACCACACCAGTCCATAATACCACCACACCAGTCCATACCACCATACCAGTCCATAATACCACCACACCAGTCCATAATACCACCATACCAGTCCATAATACCACCATGCCAGTAAATAATACCACCATACCAGTCCATAATACCACCATACCAGTCAATAATACCACCATACCAGTCAATAATACCATCATACCAGTCAATAATACCACCATACCAGTCCATAACACCACCATACCAGTCCATAGTGTCACCATACCCCATAACACCACCATACTAATCCATAATACCACCATACCAGCCCATAATACCACTATACCAGTCCATAATACCTTCATACCAATCCATAACACCACCATAACCCATAATACCACCATACCAGTCCATAATACCATCATACCAGTCCATAATACCACCATACCAGTCCACAATACCACCATACCAGTCCATAATACCACCATACCAGTCCATAATACCATCATACCAGTCCATAATACCACCATACCCCATAATACCACCATAACAAGTCACCCACAATCACACCACTGATCTGCAATAACCAATAATACCAGATCACCAATACATAATACCAGGTCACGATATCACAATCACAAATAACAACAATATGTACAATAGCAACACAAAAACAAGCCTACAATAACACCATAACAAGCCACAGAAGAACAATAACAGCCAGCAATAACAAGATACAAGGACGATAACACAGAAGATAGCAATAACAAACCACAGAGAACAATAACCAATAATAACAACCCAATGGCTAGCACAGACAAATAACTGAACAGAACAAGAGAACATCCACGTCAAGCACAAAAATAAATAACAAATCACAATAACACACACACACACACACACACACACACACACACACAAGCACGCAGACCACAATCACACGAGAACAAGCCCCAACAACGCAATAACAACCCCACAAGAGCACAATAACCCAGCACTAATCGCAATAACCACCTCCAATCACCCATCATTTAACACAACCACAATCCCACGCATAACACCAACACACAAGCCTCCAAAAAACAGACCTAAACAACAACAACAACACAGCATATATCCTCCACCACCACCACTATCACCACCACCACACCACTACCACCACCACCACCACCACCACAACTCCCTAACTTTGTAACATTTATGCACAAGCTGCAAGCACGATTTTATTCTTTAGTACTGTTGTGGTGTTGGGAGAGGGACCCCTTCACGTAGTGGCACTGATATGGCTGGACGGATGCACTGCCCGGTTATACAAACGTCCCTCAACCCCGTCCCTATCCCCCGAAAAGAGGATGGTGTATTTTAGGAGAGGAGTAACTCTAGCCTGCAGTCCACTGGGATCACGTTTTAGATGAACTTGGTGCTACTATTACTACTACTACTACTACTACCACCACCACCACTACAACTACTACTACCACTGCTACTACTTCTGCTACTACTACTGTTACTACTACTACTGCTACTACTACTACTACTACATTCCTCACTGTCTCATTCCATTTTAACTTGGCCTACAATTGCCATCTTTCCATCTTGAATGCTGGGCTGTAAGGAGCGATTAACACCAGAATATGATGCCCGTCCACCGTTCTCCTTTCGGGGGATGGGGAGAGTGCTGAGGGACATTCGTATAACCGGGCTGTGGATCCGCCTGGCCATATCAGTGCCACCACATGAAGGCTGACCAAAGTACAGCACGGAGTCAGCAACCACACAGAGAGGCCAAAAAAATTCCACCATTATCAGGTACTGCAAAAATTAGCGACTAAATTTGGGGTCTGCATGCAACTTTGTGATTGTATTTTTAAGGTTACGTCTAGGTCTATGTGTGTGTGTGTGTGTGTGTGTGTGTGTGTAGAAACCCGCCTAATCCACACACACACACACACACACACACACACACACACACACACACGGACCACCTCACCTGCCGTCTTGTTAGCCTAATACTAAGAAGAGATTTACCAAGGAACCCCCAAGATAAAAAAAAACACACCATTATCTTCAACACCCTATCAGCTTCTTCCATCCCCCTGCTTATTTCTTATCCTATTCTTGTCCCATCCAGACGGTTTTCCTCATCTCAAGGTAGATTTTTCCAACGGGGGAGGGGGGCTAGACAGACCCTTGCTCAACCCCCCCTGTCAGTACGAATCTCTTTCCAAAAACCTGATGACGAAATTTTGATTGTTAGCTGCCCCCGGACAATTTTTTTTTTTTTTGGGGGGGGGGTCAGAAGAGAGGCCTCGATCTAAAGGGGTTAATTATAAGGCTGACTTAACTACTTCCTTACGAGTGGCTTTTCCTCTAGGCTGAATAAAATCGTCTGGAGAAGGAGATTAAAAATGAAAAAAAAAAAAAAAGTAAGGGGAATAAAATTTGTCTGAAAGTAGCAGGAATACAGTAAAAAATAAAGTATCTGGATTTAATTGGTTACGCTTGGCTGGTCTCTTTGTTTTATTAATTTATATATTTTTTGTGGATCTTTATGTCAACTCCCCTCCCTCCTATCTCACTGTTAACCCCTCCCTCCCTCCCCCAATTCACCCCCTCCCTTCCTTTAAGACACCCTCCTCCCTTCCCCCTTCCTTCCAGGTCACCCACTCCTTCCTTTCCAGTCACCCCTTCCCTCCCTCCTTCCAAGTTACTCCCTCTCTCCCTCCGTCAACTCCCCCTCCCTCCCCCTAAGTCGCCCCTCCTTCCCCCTCCCTCCCTCAAAGCCACCCTCTCCTTTCCTCTAAATCACCCCTCCTTCCCCTCCCTCCCTCACCCCTACCCCTCCTAAATCTGATCACTTTTACGCGGTCCACTGCGACAACTGAATGATGAGGGGTGTCCATCGCTCCCTCTCTCCCCTCTGCCTCCCTCCCCCTACACCCCACCTCTCCTCCCCCCCTCTCCTTCACGCCATCTTCATCAACCACCCATTCCATTATCGCCCCTTTTGTCATTATCATCATTATCATCATCATCATCATCATCATCATCGACACTTCCAAATGCTTTCCTTCGCCTTAATCGTTGTGTTTGTTATTTATTTCTCTTCTCTGGGGGTGTATTCTCTCTCTCTCTCTCTCTCTCTCTCCCCCATTACCCTTACCCCCCTCTACCCTTCTCCTCCTCCAACCAACGTCCATCGCCCCTCACCCCTTCTATCTGTATCTATCTGTCTATCTATCTATCTATCTATCTATCTGTCTATCCATCTATGTCTGTCTATATATATCCGTCTATCAATCTATCTATCTACCTATCCATCTATCTAGAATTATTTACAATTATTTCTGACAGGGAGAAGGACAGTAAGGTGTAATAAGCAAAATAAATCGCTTAGGAAAAGGTGTTAGGGAGCTTCCTTAACAGACAAGAACAAGGGCCTTGATGCATTTCTCTCTCTCTCTCTCTCTCTCTCTTGTTAATCATGAATGGATACTTATTTAACTTGGAATTCGTTGCTGTGGTGTGTGTGTGTGTGTGTGTGTGTGTGTGTGTGTGTGTGTGTGTGTGTGTGTGTGTGGAGAGACGCAAACACAGATAGATAAAGATTAATGGATAAACAGACAGGCACACACACACACACACACACACACACACACACTTCCTACCCCCATCCCCCGGAATTATGGTCGCCCCAAACAGAAGCAAAAACACACGATACAGGAATTACCCCCCCCCTCTCATCCCACCCCCTCTCTCTCTCCCTCTCATAAAAAATAATTAATTCCCCTTTACAGTGTTGAACGCAAAGGTCTTTAACTGAGAAGCGTTTCTTTTGTGTGTAATGTAATTTTAGTGTAATTTCGCCTAGATTAAAGTGAGAGAGAGAGAGAGAGAGAGAGAGAGAGAGAGAGAGAGAGAGAGAGAGAGAGAGAGAGAGACAGTCGCGCTGATGGTGATATTGGGCATAGACAGAATATAATAACTATACTCCTTTCACTTTAACTTGGCGCAGGTTTTCGTCCCTCTGCAGTTTACTTCACACAGCTCGATAGTAGAACAGGACTATACTACAGCTGTACATCCTTTCCATGGCACTTCTTCGTGACTAGCATCATATTCTGGTGCTATTACATTGTTACACCTGAGATTTTTGGAGAGATGTCAGTTTTAGGCCAAGTTAAAGTGAAACAGGTATAGGAGAGAGAGAGAGAGAGAGAGAGAGAGAGAGAGAGAGAGAGAGAGAGAGATTTCCACTTACGACAATGTTCCCAAACGTACGCATTTTTTTAATAACTCAAAAACCATGGATCAAAATGCCACCCCCCCCCAAAAAAAAAAAAAAAAAGAAAAAAAAAAAAGAAACGGAGAGGGCCACGGACCAGACAAAAAATTTAGGGCCAAAAAAATGCAATTGAAAAAAGCTGAAAAAAAAAAAAAGGTGATCAAAATACCATGAAAAATTACCTTCAATTTTTTTCCATACATGTGTTTTGAAAATTTTATCACGGGATTCCCTTTCATGTTCTTGTATCTATAATAATTTTGGAGTATCTATAAAAATTTTGGAGCATCTATAATAATTTTGGAATATCTATAATAATTTTGGAGTATCTATAATAATTCTGGAGTATCTATAATAATTCTGGAGTATCTATAATAATTTTTCGAGTATCTATAATAATTCTGGAGTATCTACAATTTTTCTGGAGTATCTATAATAATGTTGTAGCATCTATAAAAATTTTGGAGTAAACTGAGGTTGAAAAGTCATGATTTTTGGACATTTTTGGACCTCTAACCTTGGTCAAGGTCACTGAAACGGGGTCAGTGTAATAAGATCATGGTACTGTATATTCTCAGTATGATGAAAATCGGAGACGACAAGTGACGGAATAATAATAATAATAATAATAATAATAATAATAATAATAATAATAATAATAATAATAATAATAATAATAATAATAATATTAATAATAATAATAATAATAATAATAATAATAATAATAATAATAATAATAATCCATCCATCCATCATCCAATCCTACATTGCCCCATGAGGAGCGTAGGAGCCAGGGGCTAGGCAGTTGGTCCCGACATTTAAGATGAGGATGACCAGCCTCATTCATCCCTGAATGGCATTACATGAACAATCAACCTCAACCATCCCTTGGATATAAACCTTCGCCGGCTCAATCCGATTGGAGCGCAATAATTACCCATTAAACCACCAGGCGCCAAAATTTGGTTATATGGTTACCACCCAGCGTAGTAAACGGTTTCCTGGTGTACAGGAAACCATTTGGCTTGCCACTCAGTGTAGAGTCACCCACAGGCAGAAGGATGAGGAAAGAATGAAGGAAAGAAAGACGGAAGAGGGAGTGTAAAGTCACCCGTAGGCAGAAGGACATGGAAAGAATGAAGGAAAGAAAAACAAAAGAGGATGGAAGGAAAGAAGGATGGAGGAGAGGAATGGGCAGACACCCGAGAGCAGCACTACATCGAGTGAGTGGATGGTGAGCGTCCAAACCTACCACAAAATAATAATAATAAAACTTACAGCAGTAGAGAACATGGAAGAAGGGGGGAACGTAAGCAAAATAAATATATGAATAAATAACAAAACAAAAAATCCATCCATCCATCCATCCATATTTACATATACACATATACATACATACATACACACATACACACATATACATACATACATACATAATAAAAACACCAAAATATCAAATCACAAACATCACTTGCATCCAATTACACAAACTTCCTGAACAACGTCATTACGCTCATTAGCAATTAGTGTGTGTGTGTGTGTGTGTGTGTGTGTGTGTGTGTGTGTGTGTGTGTGTGTGTGTGTGTGTGTGTGTGTGTGTGTGTGTGTGTGTGTGTGTGTGTGTGTGTGTGTGAGAGAGAGAGAGAGAGAGAGAGAGAGAAAGCCAACTCTCTTCTCACACACTATCTCTCAAACATCTTAAAGACTTCCCTAAATTACAAGTACATTTCTTCCTCTTCTTTTGCCAGACGCCTCAATCCCGTTTGGGGTGGCCACAAACAAATCGCCTCCAAGTCGCCCTGTCCCCCGCCATTTCACTGCCCTGCTCCCAACTCACACCCCCCTCTCTCATATACCTCTCCACCCCATCCCTCCATCTCATCCTCGGCCTCCCCCTCCCTCTTCCCCCCTCCACCTCACTCACATACACTCTCTTCGTCAGTCTTTCACCCTCCATCCTCTCCACATGGCCAAACCACCTCAGTGTTATATTTTATCCAAACCTAATTCTCTCTTCTATTTCGCTTTCTCAAAAATAAATCACCGAGTGAAAGTCAATACGAACAGACACACAAAATATAACTCACAGAAAAACAGACTTCGAAAAAAAAAACACAGAATTAAAGAGAACTAGTACACATACACAAAAAATAAAACACACCAAGGAAACAAAACAAGAAAGGGAGAAAGAAAAACGAAAAAAGAAAAGAAAGACAAGGAAAGAAAGAAAAAGAAAAGAACGAATGAAAAAGACACAAAGAAAAAGAAAAGAAAGAAAAACGAAGAAAAAGAAAGACAAAGAAGAAAAGAAAACAGGAAAAAAACACAGACACACGGGCCCTACGACTCCCTCTCACCTGCAAAACCAACAGTGAACCTAAATAAAACACACACAAAAACACCCCACTCTGAGACGAAGAACACGATAAAACACAGAAGCATATCCTACCCTTTGGTCAGCTAAAAATGGTCCAGACGAGGATGACCATAAAGACTACATATTTGACGAGACGGAGGCAGAGTAGGTCAGGGCTTGTGGGGGGGATAAAGGGGGAGGTGAGAGGTGGGTGGAGAGAAAGGGTGAGGAGAGGTAAGAGGGTGGGGGGAAAGGCTGAGGAGATGGGATGAGAGGAGGGAGGGGGTGAGGGGGTAGTAAGAAAGGTTGGGGAGGGGGATGAGAAGGGAGGGGGTGAGGGAGAGAGAAAGATTGAGGAGGGGGGGATGACAGGAGGGGATGGGGGAGAGAGACTGAAAGGGTGGACATGGAGGGAAGGGATGGGGCGTAGGTTAGAGGGGGAGTGAGGGTGTGCAGAGAGAGAGAGAGAGAGAGAGAGAGAGAGGTGTATAGGGTGAGGGAAAGAGGGTGAGGGGGATGGGCACAGAGGGCAGGGGTGGGGTGGGGATGGTGAAAGAATGACTAGGGTAAGGTGGGGAAAGAAGTGAGGGGTAGACTGGGGTGAGGGGGTGAAAGGGGGACTGGGGGGTAGGGTGAGGTGGGGGTGAGGTGAAAGGAAGATTGCGGTAGGGAGAATGAGACAACTGGGGTGGGAGGGGTGAAAGGAGGACTGGAGAGTGGGGAGAGCGTGGGGGTGGGGGGTGGGGGGAGATAGTGGGGGTGGGTGGACATGATTTAGCGTAATGACAGGTCAGGCGAGGCGTTGGGGCGGGGTCAGGGGAGGTCAGGATGGGCCAGCATAAATCAAAAAGGGTCAGAATTTGCCAGGTTGGGTTAGACGAATTAGACAAGGCTGGGAAAGTACAAGTCGGGTCAGAAAAGGTCATGTCGGGTTAGTAAAGGTCAGAATAGGTCATGTCGGGTTAGTAAAGGTCAGAACAGGTCATGTCGGGTCAGAAAAGGTCAGAGTAGGTCATGTCGGATCAGAAAAAGTCAGAAAAGGTCATGTCGGGTCTGAAAAGGTCAGAGTAGGTCGAGTCGGATCAAGAAAAGTCAAGAGGGGTCAGAATAGGTCGAGTCATTTCAGGAAAGGTCAGGTCGAGTTAAATCGTGGTCAGAATGGGTCAGCCTGGATTGGAACGGTACAAGCCGAGTGAAGAAAGGTCAGGTCAGATAAGAATTGGCGAAATCGGGTCAGGAAAGGTCACGGTAGGTCATAAAAGGTCACGCTAAATTAAAGAAGTTTTTATGAGGTGAGCCATTGGAGCGACGAAATGAATTGCCAGGAAACATTTTAGACAAAGAGGGAGCACAGCCACACGCGGTGACGTCACTACCCACACCACATCGATTGGTGGGGGGCGGGGGTATTGGCAGGGGGGAAAGATTATTAGTGGGGGAAGGGGAAGGGTTAGTTGAGGGAAGCACTGGGAAGGGAAGGTAGGGGGAAGGTGGAGGAAGGGTAAGAATGGAGGAAGGAAGGGGAAGGGTAGACAGAGGGAAGGTTAGGTATGGGGGAAGGAATGGGAAGGGCAGGTAGGGGGAAGCAGCAGGACTGGTATGGCAGGGGAGGGAAACTTGGCAGGGTATGGGGGAAGATTGGTAGGGGACAAGGGGACGACAGGAAGGGGCAGGGGAAGACCGGCAGGGGAACCAATGGCGAGGGACGGTGACAGGGCAGGGAGATGATGGGAAGGAATGGGACTGGAAGAGGGTAAGCTGGTTGAGGGAGGACTGGTAAGGATGAAAGGGGATGGGCAGAGGGACATGGGAGGATTTAGAGAGGGAAAAAGTTTGGTTGGAGGGTGGCGATGGGGATGGGTGGTGATGGGGGAGGGTGGTGATGGGGCTGGGTGGTGATAGGATAGGTTGGTGATGGGGAAGGTGGTGATAGGGAAGGGGTGGTGATGAGGAAGGGCGGTGATGGGGGAGGGTGGTGAGACCTAAAGAGATCTTGCTAAACAAACCAGTAATACTTAAGACAGTTGGAAAGACAGGAATCTCGTTGTATTAGGAAAAAATCCCAGGTGTGTCAAAAGGCTAATGAGAACAGGTGAAAAAAATCGTCTGCCAGAACTAGATAAGAAAATAAACATAAGCCTACAAGAAATTCATAAATCAATACACCGGGACTACAAGAGCTAAACAAGACAGCACGATAACAGGTCCGCAAGAGATGGATCTGATGGCAATGTATGGGGCGGAACAGCTGGTACAAACGAGTCCTCACAGCTGGTAAAATCTTTGGGAATTTTAGATTACACGTCCTTCACAGACATCCACCAGGTGTGACACGTGTACTTGTCACCAGATACCAACAACGACAAAGGTATGGCGAAGATCAAGGAAAAGACTCAGGGGGTGTGTGAATACGTGTCTTTGAAGATCATGCAGTATCTTCTTAATACATTACACTGAAGGGCAAGATATCAAGGTCCCTTCTACACTTGTGATCAATAAACACATCCACACATTAACACAACACAACACAACACACACATCGGACCCCCTTCTAAGTACATCAATTGCCAAACACACTGAACGTCCCTTTGATCTTGCTGATGGGCGGGACGCAGATGATGGGGACGATGAAGACGAAAACTGTGGATGGCCTCGATAATCACTTCGTTTAGAGAGAGAGAGAGAGAGAGAGAGAGAGAGAGAGAGAGAGAGAGAGAGAGAAGGATGGAGAGGGCAAGTGAGGCAGCACCCTAGCAAGATAGAATAAAAAAGAAAATTCAGTTACAGGTAAACGAAGAAAATGTAAAAGGAAGTGAAAACGAAGAGAAAATAAGAGAAAGTGAATAAGGGGAAACGAATATAAATGAAACAGGGAATGACAGAGATGAAAGGCTTGGTGGATGAAGTGAGATGGCACCCCTTATATGTAAACAGTCACTGGAGATGTAAAGAGAGAGAGAGAGAGAGAGAGAGAGAGAGAGAGAGAGAGAGAGAGAGAGAGAGAGAGAGAGAGAGAGAGCTTCCCGAACTCCCCTGGCAAATTGTTGATTCTGCTTTGTGTGAGAGTCAGTTTTCCCAACGTTTACTCCCTCAGGAATTTTCAGGTCTTCCTTTTTCTTACTCCTCTCTCTCTCTCCCAACTCTAACTGGAAGCTCCCATTTTTACTCCTTTACCACTACTCTTTAATTTTTACTACTATTTTCTTTATTTCTGCATTTCTTATTCCTCTCTCTCTCTCTCTCACAAGTCTAATTGGAAGCTCCTATTTTTATTCTTTTACTTCTCTTTAACTTTGACTATTATTATTTTTTTTTTAATTTCTGTATTTCTTAACTTCATTCTCTCACAAGTCAGCCTGGAAGCTATTTTTTTTTACTTCTTCTTTACTCCTATTTCAGTTTTTTTTTCTGTTTTTTGAATGCTAAGTGCCCTATTTTTCTTTCCCAAAACCTCGTCTTGCTCGACTTAAAAGCATTAATTTATTTACTTATTTATTTATTTTTGTAAAGGTAGGGGCCAATTTCGCCTACCAAACCACTGCATCTACTACAGTGCAAAATTGGGGTATGTCCATCATTTTATTTCCTGACGTATCATATCAAAAAGAGAATCACCTACAGGCAAAGAAACACACCATGCATCTCTCAGGTATGGATACGAACAGACATAAGAGAGGGAGGGGGAGACCGAGGATGAGACGGAGGGATGGAGTAGAGAGGTATTTGAGAGAGGGGGGTGTAAGCCACGGGGAGGACAGCGAAATGGCAGGGGACAGGGCGACTATGAGGTGATTTGTCTGTGGCCATCCCATACGGTATTAAGGTGTCTGGCAATAGATAGGTAGATAGATAAAAATACCGACACAGTATCTGAAGGCTTTTCCTAATCAAAATATGCACCAGTAATCTGTCCCTATTATTTGGCGTCCACGTTTCTCACCTATACATCACAGTCACCACCATAACGCCACCATACATACCCAATTTCTCATCAATCGTCACTACAGTATACTCTTCTCACCTCAACTTGGCCCAGTTTTTCGTCCTTTCGGTGCTAATTTCACGTGGCTCAGTGGCAGAAAACTAAAGTGCTGCGCGTCTACACCCTGCACTTCCTCGTGACTAGCAGCATATTCAAGCATTCATCTCTTGCTCCAACTCAGAAATCAAGATGGAGGGATGGTAATTTTAGGCCAAGGCAGAGAAAAAGGAGTATAGTTTCTCCCTAATGCTCATGAGGGAGGCCTTCACGTGGCGGCACCCATATAAACAGGCGGAACAACTGCCTGGCAATACGAACGTCCCTCAGTTACTTCCCTATCCCCCGAAAGGCGGATGGTAGACTGGAGGAGGAGGAGGAGGGCAACTTCAGCCTGGAGTCCACTGGGTTCACATTTAGGGCCCACAGCAACACCAACACCACTCCTCAAAGACCCACATACTTACACCCCTTATCCCTCCACTTATACTCCACATCCCCGAGCTCAACCTGCCTCTGCATCCACTCTCATCCACCTAAATCACTCCACTTAATCCACACCTTCCACAATTAGGCTTTTTTGTATATCCTTCTGCCGTCTCCTTGCATAGCTCTCTCTCTCTCTCTCTCTCTTTCTCTCTCTCTCTTTCTCTCTCTCTCGCTCTCTCTCTCTCTCTCTAACTCCAGCAAACTCATACATTACCTGCTGAATTTTACCATCGAGTTCGTACGTCCTATTGCTTTTTTTTTTTTTTTTACTAATTTTTTTCCTGAAATTTGGAACTAACCATCTTTTTTCTTGCTCTATTCTCTCACAACTCAGTGTCCTATTATAGTACTTCACTTTAATTTTGAAGCAGAGTATTATTATTATTATTATTATTATTATTGCTATTGTTGTAGCCTTCTTCTTCCTCTTCTTCTTGTTATTATTATTTTCATTATTATTATTATTATTATTATCATTATGACTATTATTATTTACTATTATTATTATTATCATTATGACTATTATTATTTACTATTATTATTATTATTATTATTATTATTCCTATAGTCTTCTTCTTCTTCTTTTTCTTCTTCTCCTTCTTCTTCTTCTTATTATTATTATTATTATTAGCATCATCATCACCATTATTATTATTATTATTATTATTATTTATCAGTCTCCTCTCTCCCATTAACTCAACTTACAAACTCATGTACCCACTGATCTCCATTTTTTTTTCATTCTGAGTTTTTCATATTCCACTTTCCCCTAATTCCAAAAGCTGAATTAAATCCTTTTACACCTGGGCGGATATTCAATTAATTTCTGAAAGCATAAATTTTCCCTTCTTTTATTTTATTCTCATCTAAAGGGCTCATTTTTACCGTGACAGACAGACAGACAGGTAGGCAGGTAGATAGGTGGATAGGTAAGTAGGTAGGTAAGTAGTTAGGTAGGTAGACAGGCTGGTAGGTAGGTAGGTGGGTAGGTAAGTTGGTAGGTAGACAGGCCCGCAGGCAGGCGGGAAGACAGGCGACATGCAAGTAAGTAGGTAGGTAGGCAGTAGGTAGGTAGGTAAGTAGGTAGGCAGACAGATGACAAGCAGACAGGCAGAAAGACATGTAGGCAGACAGGTAGGCATTTATCCCTCCATCCCTCCAACCATTATGACAGACGGACAGACAGACAGACAAGTAGACAGCCAGGCAGCCATCCAGTCAGCCAGCAAGATAGAAAGACAGACAGACAGACTGAAAGAAGAGAGAAACGAGGTCACTCAAGGGGGGGAATCACACCAGCCGTGAACAGACAGATATGTAGCGCGGCTCGGAATGTGACCTTGACCTTGACCTACTTTCACCAATTTCGAACCTGTAGGAGATTTTCATCCCTACTTCACACCTGTAAAATTTTGTGATATCTTGAGCGGTTGCGAAGTTACCGTGCTAAAAGACACACTGACCTTGACCTACTTTCACTGATTTCTAACTCGTGGTCGATTTTATTTCCCTGCTACACACCTGTAAAATTTTGTGATGATATCTTGAGCGGTTGCCAAGTTACCGTGCTAACAGACAGACAGACACACAGGCAAACCGAACACAATACCAACTTCGCTATTGTGTCGTGTCGGAATTAAACCCGATAAAAAAAAAAAAAAAAAAATCCGTAACAACACATCGCGCCCAGACCAAGCCAAGAAAATGCGATCACCCATTGTTATTTTTCCGGCCAATCCGATCAGGACAAATCTGGAACTATCCCCCCGCCCCCCTGCTACTGATTGGTTTCGTGGCACTAATTACAGTTCAGGTGCAATTCAAAAAAAGGAACAGCGTAATTAAAAAGGAAGGAATATGGATCAGCTGGGCTTCGATTCAGCTTGCAAGATTCGTCCGTAAAGAGAGAGAGAGAGAGAGAGAGAGAGAGAGAGAGAGAGAGAGAGAAATAAGAAAATGGGAAAAAATTGGTTAATAAGGACAGGTGCATAGGTTAATAAGTACAGGTGCACAGGTTAATAAGGACAGGTGTACAGGTTAATAAGGACAGGTGCATAGGTTAATAAGGACAGGTGCACAGGTTAATAAGGACTGGTGCACAGGTTAATAAGGACAGGTGAACAGGTTAATAAGGACAGGTGAACAGGTTAATAAGGACAGGTGCACAGGTTAATAAGGAAAGGTGAACAGGTTAATAAGGACAGGTGCACAGGTTAATAAGGACAGGTACACAGGGTATACAAGGACAGGTAGGTAGGTAGGTAGGTAGGGAAGGGAAGGGTAGGGTAGGGTAGGGTAGGGTAGGGTAGGGTAGGCTAGGCTAGGCTAGGCTAGGCTAGGCTGGAGAAGAGTAAAGAAATTTATGACCAATATTTCTTTAACTTCTTTGTGACCCCCAAATCGCACGTTGGAAGTTGCTAGGGGGAAGAGTCAGGTGTGTAAATTAGTTTGGAGAAAAAAATGAGATTAATAATTAGAGAGGGAGAAGAAGAAAGAGTATTCGTCAGTCTTTAGTATAAGAAATTTTGAGACTTGACTTCTGAAATTATTTTATTTATTAATTTTGTGGGTGTATTTTTTTATTTTTATGCGAGGAAGAAGGAACCAATGGCCGCGAGCCCGCAATTATTGTTCCTTCCAAGAGAAAAACAAAATACAAGAGAGAGCCAAATTCAAGATCCGATGGTATAATTGCGTGTATTTTGGGTGTAGGTGGGTGTAATTGCGTGTATTATGGATGTAGGTGGGTGTAATTGCGTGTATTTTGGGTGTAGGTGGGTGTAACTGCGTGTATTTTGGGTGTAGGTGGGTGTGATTGCGTGTATTTTGGGTGTAGGTGGGTGTAATTGCGTGTATTTTGGGTGTAGGTGTGTGTGATTGCGTGTATTTTGGGTGTAGGTGCGTGTGATTGCGTGTATTTTGGGTGTAGGTGAGTGTTATTGCGTGTATTTTGGGTGTAGGTGGATGTAACTGCGTGTATTTTGGGTGTAGGTGGGTGTAATGGCTTGTACTGTGGGTGTGGACTAGAGTAATGGCATGTACTCCAGGCGCAACTGAGTGTAACTGCCTGTACTACTGAGTGTAATTGCCTGTCTGTGGGTATAATTGACAATCTGCATACCAAAGCCCCTGCCGCCCCACTTCCTCGTTGCACCAGAATTACCATATTAAGCAAACTAACTACCGTCGTCTTGGCACCTGGAAGGATAAATAAACACGTGGTAGGGGCATTTAAACACGTGGTAGGGATATTTGAACACGTGGTAGAGGCATTTAAACGCGTGGAAGAGGCATTTAAACACGTGGTAGGGATATTTAAACACGTGGTAGAGGCATTTAAACGTGGTAGGGATATTTATATACGTAATAGGAATTTAAACATACAGTAGGGACACTTAATACGTGGGAGATTTAAACTCGTGGTATGGACATTTAAACACGTGGTAGGACATTTAAACACGTGCCAGGAGCATTTAAACACGTGCTAGGGTCATTTAAACACACGGTAGGACATTTAAACACTTCCAAGGGACATTTAACACGTGATAAGGGCTTTTAAACACGTGGTATGGACATTTAAAGACCTGATAGGGACATTTAAACACGTGGTGGGGACAAGTAAACACGCTGTAGGAGCATCTCATTAATGAACACATGGTAGGGACACCTAAATAAATAAACAAGTGACGGCACCATCAAAACACGTCTCATCTCCCTCAAAACACGTGCCATCTCCCCCCAAACACGTCTCATCACCCTCAAGACACGTGCCATCTCCATCAAAACACGTGTCCCTTCCCTCAAAACACGTGTAACTTGCTTAAAAACACGTGGCACTCCCATCAAAACACCTGACACCCCTCAAAACACGTGTCACCTCCCTCAAAACGCGTGGCACTCCCCTCCTACCTTCTCCCCCTCACAATAAATAAATAAACAAATAAAATAAAGACTCTCCCCACATCCAAACTAAGGCAGCGGGGGGAGCAACTCTGGCGTGATTGCATTTCTCCCCAGTGAACACAACTCAACCCAAACTTTAAGAAAAATGTCACTTTTGGCAGGCAAGGAAGCGGCCTGGGGGAGGTGTAAATACTGGAGGAAAACAATTGCATGATCCCAGCTCGAAAATATAAACGGAGGAATCTTGATGTATGAATATTTTGAAGCAGAATTTATATACATGCATACGTTATATCCATACATTCATATATACATCAAAGCTTACCAGTCTGGATGATGAGTTTTTAAAGCCCACCTACGCTTACATATATATTTATACACACATACGTATAACCACAATGAGTACATACATAATATCTTGCTGTGTGTAAGAATGATATTTTAGCATACATACATACTCTTACACACATACAGTACATACACAGTCTTGTTGTGTGTACGGATGATATTTCACGTTTCTCAAACAGTACATACATGCATACATACACACAGTACATGCCACCCCGTCAATGCGTCCCTCACCACCACCGTAGTAGTAACGCGGCATATGAAAGTCTTATCTAACCCCTCAAGATGGAAAGTCCAAAGATTGCAAGAATACGATACGATAAAAAATGTTAGATAAAAAATGATGCTCTGAATGAGGGTGTTCACTCCTGACAACTTGCAATATTCTGGAACCCCCCCTCTCCCCCCCTTAAGGAAAAAAAAAGGCAGACACCAATCCAAAATCAGCCTTCCCTTCCCCCTACTATCTTTTTTTTTTTTTTTTTTAAGTAAGCAAATTCTTTTAGTAGTAGGAATACAGAAGAATAAAAGGTGACGTACTAAGGTTGAAGGGGTCTGTTGATTATTTACGTGACATTCCAGAATCCCCCTCCCCCGTTCCCCTCTCCCCCCATGAAGAAAAAAGTCAGGCATTACTCCAGCCCCGCCCCGCCCTGACCCACCCAGCCCCACCCCACCCCACGTAACCCTACCCCACCCCAATCCATCCCACCAAACCCCGTCCCGTCCTATCCCACACCAGACCACACCCCACCTAACTCAGTCCCACCCCACCCTTCCCCACCTCATCACACCACGGCTCATTCCATTCCACCCTGCCCCTCCCCTCCCCGCCCCGCCCTGCCCCTCCCTGGCCATAAAGTGAAGGTATCAAACGCCACATTCAAAGCTGGCTCTAACGCAGCTCAGCGCCGGGGAGAGTAATTGGATACGATGTCAGTGTAAAATCCTTCCACTGCTGCGAGGTACTATTCCTGTCTATCTATCTACCTGTCTATCTATCTGTCCGTCCGTCTATCCAGGTATCTATCTATAGCCAGACGCCTCAATCCCGTCAGGGGTGACCACAAACAAATCGCCTCTATGTCGCCCTCTCTCCTGCCATTTCGCTGCCCTCTCCCCAGCTTACACCCCCCTATCTCATATACCTCTCCACTCCATCCCCCCATCTCATCCTCGGTCTCCCCTTCCCTCTACCCCCCCTTCCACCTCACACACATACACTCTCCTAGTTTGTTTCTCACTCTCCATCCTCTCCACTACTCAGGGACTCAAATACTATCGATTCACTGCCTTAACGATAAGTAGCAAAGGGGTGAACGATGCCTTCTGAAACTCACTTAGAAACCCAACAATTTTTCAGAATACTGTGTGAGAGATTCGTCATTCTTCGACCAAAAAGTGGAGCGACATTCCTCACCTCTTGTTAGTTGCTTCCAGGAAACGTGGGTCGGTTTTAGCTCTTCAGGTCGGAAACTACACTCCCTTTACCTTAACCTGGGCCAAATTATCGTCCTTTTGGGTCATCCTTCACGTACTTTAGAGGCTGGCAATACTACGGCTCTCCATCCCCTCTTCTAAATAGACTGGAACCAAAGGCTTTTCGTCTCATCAGCTCCCCTCCTCTTCCTGCTAGCTTCAATCTCACTCTCTTCGCCTCACTGTTGCATCACTTTCCCTTTACTCTCTTCTTACATTCCTCCCTTATTAAAAAAAAAAAAAAATCAAGCGTGCAGCACCAGTCTAACAACACACACTCACTCTTTTTCTGCCAAGCTCTTTAATGCAAGACTTAATCAAAATTTTCAGTGCTTCATTTACGCAGTCAACTCTGGAACTGTCTACCTCAATTTGTATTTCCCTCTGCATATGACCTCCAGTATTTTAAAGGCAATTTGTGCTGGCATCTCGAAATGAGCAAAATTTTTCTTTTCACGTTCACCTGTTGATAATTCTTGGGAACAATAACGTTTTTTTCTAGGTCTTCAGTCTGTTTTTTCTTGCACAAAAAAAAAAAAAATGAAAAACTCTTAACTTTGATTCTCAATCCTTTAATTTTTAGGTGCATTTTTTTTTTTTTTGGTCTTCAGCTTCTGGTTCTTTATTTCTTGCGTTAATAATAAACACTCGTAATAAAGGGGTTACACACACACACACACACACACACACACACACACACACACACACACACACACACACACACACCATCACATCAAGGCGACACAGGCCAGACTGGAAATACCCTCACATATCCTCTCAGAAATGAAATCGCCAATGCCACCTGGACGGAATATACCTGATTTCGACACGGCAACGCTGATGAGAGGGGAGGGGAATGGAGAGGAGTGGAGTGAGGTGGGGTGGAGTGAGGTGGGGTGGGGTGGAGTGAGGTGGGGTGGGGTGGAGTGAGGTAGGGTGGGGTGGAGTGAGGTGGGGTGGGGTGGAGTGAGGTGAGGTGGGGTGGAGTGAGGTGGGGTGGGGTGGAGTGAGGTGAGGTGGGGTGGAGTGAGGTGGGATGGGGTGGGGTGGGGTGGAGTGGGGTTGAATGATGGGTGGATAGGCCTTTGAATCCGAAACTGCACTACCCCATTCGCAACCATCCTACCTTTATTTATTTATTGCTGTCACCTCAAAATACAGTACCTCACCTGAAGGAAAAAATATCCAGGTGTGAAGGGGGGGTATACTGTGCTTTGCTTTACCTGAGTTTACCTGAGTTTACAATTAAGTTCAATGTATAATTATTACCTCAGTGTATACCTATCACTTTTTAACTCTCTGTATCTATGATTTTTGCCACCATGAGTCAATTTCATGGTATTGGAGGGAAATCATGGGAGTGTGGATGGTGCTATAACCTTGCGTAACCGACTGTGACATCGCTCTCACCTCGACACTCCACCTGTCCTTACCTGTAAACGGAATGTGTGTGTGTGTGTGTGTGTGTGTGTGTGTGTGTGTGTGTGTGTGTGTGTGTGTGTGAAGTGCTGCAATAGACACTGGCCTGATGTTATCTTATATATGTCGAGGCGGCTCAGTCTGCTGATGTGGGCGTGGATATGGCAAAGGAGGAAAGATATACAGTAAATAAATTATAAAAGCCACTGATTGATCATAGCCGTCCCTACAACACACACACACACACACACACACACACACACACACAGAAAGAGAGAGAGAGAGAGAGAGAGAGAGAGAGTTGCATCAGCAGTTTGCAGATGATAGGAAGTAGGAAGCATAAAACCCCAGCTTCTCCTCCCCCCCCCTCTCTCTCTCTTTGTCTCTCTTTTACTCCATCATCAGGCTCGCTCGGCTAACTCTCAATACTCCGCCTCAGTCCAATTAACCCATTTCAATACACCAGGCCTAACCCCTCTCTCTCTCTCTCTCTCTCTCAATACACCGGCACAAGTGAATTAACCAACAGATCGACGGGAAGCGATGGCCTTTAGTGCTTAATTGACAGAGAGAGAGAGAGAGAGAGAGAGAGAGAGAGAGAGAGAGAGAGAGAGAGGCAAGATGATAGTCACGAAGAGAAAAAATAAAAGAAAATGGCCAAAGGATGAACCCAAGAAGACCTGACACCAGGAAGAGGAAGTTGTTAGGAAGAGAGGAGGAGGAAGAAGATGTAAGGAAGAGAGGAGGAGGAGGAAGATGTCAGGAAGAGAGGAGGAGGATGTCAGGAAGAGAGGAAGACGAGGAAGATGCCTGGAACAGAGGAGGAAGAGGAAGATGCCAGGAAGAGAGAAGGAAGAGGAAGATGTAAGGAAGAGAGGAGGAGGAGGAAGATGCCAGGAAGTGAGGAGGAAGGAGGAGGTGAGGGGCAGAGAAAATCTTGATGAAGGAAGACATTGACAAGGATGAAAAGAAGACATACGTGAAGATACAGAAGAGAAGGAAAGAAGGAAGGAAAGAAGGAAGGAAGGAAGGAGGAGGAAAAGAAAATGAACAAAAGAACACACAGAAAAGGAAGAAGGAAAAAGAGAAAACCATGATAAAAGAAGGATATAACTGATAACACAGAAAGGAGGGAAGGAGGGAAGGAAGGAAGGATGGACAGATGGATGGATGGATGGATGGATGGATGGATGGATGGATGGATAGATGGATGGATGGATGGATGGATGGATGGAAGGAAGGAAGGAAGGAAGGAAGGAAGGAAGGAGGCAAGCAAGCAAGCAAGCAAGCAAACATGCAAGCAAAGAAGGACGGAAGGAAGCAAAGAAGAAAGGAAGGAAGGAAGTAGGAAAACAAACTCATAAAGAAAGACAAAGAGAAGGAAGAAGAAGGAAAGAGGAAGAGGAAATAATGATAAAAGAAGAAATACTGAAGAGGAAATATGAGGCACATAAAATATTGGAAAAAGAAGGAAGACAAGACTAAGGACGACAAAGGAAGACAAGGAAGAGAAACAAGGAAGAAGGAAGCAGAGAAAGTGAGGATAACGAAAGCAGGCAGAAAGGAGAAGATAACGTAGACACAGAAAAGGAAGAAGGAAGGAGGTGGAAGAGAAAAATAGGATAAAGACGTAGAGGAGGAAGGAAGGAAGGAAGACGAGGAAGGATGAGAGGAAAAAAGAAAAAGAAAAGAGGAATATAAAGAGAAGGAAGAAGGAAAATGGGGGCAGAGAAAATAGTGATGTAAGGAAATACAGAAAGAGAAGAAGAAGAAGGAGAGAGAAAGAGAGAGAAAGAGAGAGAGAGAGAGAGAGAGAGAGAGAGAGAGAGAGAGAGAGAGAGAGAGAGAGAGAGAGAGAATGAAACGAGACTTTTTTTTTTTTTTTTTATGTGTCCGACTCTGGGCATAGGCTTCACAGCCTGCTATCAAGGCCCAGCAGTCCTCCTACATACCATACACCTATACATGTCACCACTTCGGCGCTAACACCCACCGTCCATATTGAATACATGCTAGGGCTGTCTCATACAGGACTGGTGTATTGGTATTAGCGGGGGTATTTTTACGACATGTCGGCGGGTCATCTGGTAGATCAGTAAAGTGTGATTTAATGAAATTCAAATCCTTAAACTGTTCCCTGCCCCAGCCGGGATTTGAACTAAACAAACATGAAAGATTATAGTTAAAGAAAACGGAAGGAAACAGGGGAAACTAAAAAAAAAATGTAATAAAAAAAAAAAAAAACGAAACAGGAAACAGGAACAACGAATGAAACTTAGAGAAACCAGGGCAAACGAAACATAAAGGAAGGGAACGAAAGATAGAGAAAAGTGAGAGAACGGTGAAGAAAGTGTGCTATATATAAGGAGAGATGAGGGAGGATTAGGAAGTGAGGAAAAGGGATGATGATGACGGCTATTAGGGGGAGAGAGAGAGAGAGAGAGAGAGAGAGAGAGAGAGAGAGAGAGAGAGAGAGAGAGAGAGAGAGAGAGAGAGAGGTTGATGGTAACGACAGGAGGAATATAGTAAGGGGATAAACCTCTCTCTCTCTCTCTTTCTCTCTCTCTCTCGGCCAACAACAACAAAAAGAAGAAAAACAAAGAAGAAAATGCGATAAGATATACACAAAGGAAGACAAAGACGGAAATAAAGAGGAAGAGAAAGAAAGAAAGAAAGAAAGGAGGAGGAGGAGGAGGAGGAGGAGGAAAGAAAGAATTTGGGGAGAGGAGAGGGGAGAATATGGAAGGATGGAGAGAAAGAGAGGAAGTGCTGAGATGGAGGCATGAGAGAGGAGGAGGAGAGGGAGGAAGGAGAAGGAGGAAGGGGAGGGAAGGAGGGGAAGGGAGAGGAGGGAAGAAGGAGAGGAATGGAGGAAGGAGATGAGGGAGGAAAGGAGATTAAGTGGAGAGGAGAGGAAGTGAGTACTTAAACTCTCCATCAAAAGACACTCTCTCTCTCTCTCTCTCTCTCTCTCTCTCGTCCAATCATACTTACCCTAGTCCCCTCTCTCTCTTTCTCTACCCTAAGTGCTCTCAAACACAGCTATTTCTACTGCTCACAACAATAATCCCCCCCCCCTCTCTCTCTCACACACACACACACACGCCAGGAACAGCGGGGGTAACAAATTCAATTAATCCTCTAAGTACAGGGACAGGTAGGTAAGTTGGTAGGTAGGTAGGTAGGTAAATAGGTAGGTAGGTAGGTAGGTAAATAGGTAGGTAGGTAGGCAGGTAGGTAAGAAGGAAGAAGGGTTGGTAAACTCTATATGAAGGTAGGTAAGTAGTCAGGCAGGTAGGCAGGTAAAGTAGGCAGGTAGGTAGGGAAGTACGCGGGGTTGGTAGATACTGTATGAAGGTAAGTACAGTAGGTAGGTAGGTAGAGGGATAGGTAAATACTGTAGGTAGGTAGGTAGGTAAGTAGGGGAGATGGCAGTTTCCGGTCACTTTCCCATTAAAATCAATCTCTCTATCCTACAGCATATGACACCGATATAGCATACGACACCGCTTTACTTGGCCATAGAGCAGTGTCAGGTGTGTCGTTTGTGTCAGATGCCTTGGATTAAAGAGACTAATTGGCAAAGACCGTAGAGAGAAATGCAGGAGATGCGACACCAGACTTGAGGAGGCGGATAGGAATGTGTGTGTGTGTGTGTGTGTGTGTGTGTGTGTGTGTGTGTGTGTGTGTGTGTGTGTGTGTGTATGTATGTACGTATGTACGTATGTATGTAGGTAGGTAGGCAGGTAGGTAGGTAGGTGGGTAGAAGCTAGATAGTTATGTAGGTAGAAAGGTAGGCAGGTAGAAACTAGAGAGATTAGTAGGTGGGAGGGTAGGGAGGTAGGCAAGTAGATAGGTAGGTAGGTAGAAGCTTGGTAGGTAAGTAGGTAGGTGCGTAGGTAGGTAGGAGAGTGTAGCTGAAGTGGGAGTTAAGAGAAGTTACGTATGCCTGTATGTATGGATTATGTATGTTGGTAGGTAGGTAGCAGGTAGGTAGATAGGTAGGTAGGTAAGCAGGTAGGTAGGTGGGTAGGTAAGCACAGGTGAAGTGAGAGTTAAGAGATGATATGTATGTACCTATGTATGTATATATGTGTACGTGGCAGAGGGTCAGGTGAGATTAGAGGCAGGGCAGGTAGCACGCAGGTGTGTAATTAGCTATATTAGTCGGACAGGTATATACATCAACCACTATACTCTTTCCACCTTAACTTGGCCTAAAATTACCCTCTCTCCATCTTGAAACCCACAACGAAAGACAAAACCACAGTAAGATGCTAGTCACGAAGAAGTGCAATGGAGAGGACGTGAAGTCGATGTATTATATTATTCTGCCACTAAGATTTGGGAAAAATAATCTGAAAATGACAAAAATCTCCACGTACTTCGCATGCGTCTCCTTGGTTACTAGTCAAAATCACCCTCCAATTCTGACTACACGACCATAAACTGAGATGAAAAAGGATTGATGATTTTTGCCATAAAAAAAAAAATACAATAATACTTTAATTATAACCATGGGGAAAATTAATATGAGAGAGAGAGAGAGAGAGAGAGAGAGAGAGAGAGAGAGAGAGAGAGAGAGAGAGAGAGAGATAGAATGTAGGGAGGTGGGCGGGAGAGAAAAACAAGGAGAGGAAATGAGGAAAGACAGAGATAAAACTGTGTTGATGAAGGGAGGTAGGGAGGGAGGGAGTGGGTGAGGGAGGTAGGTAGGTAGGGAGGGAGTGGGTGAGGGAGGGAGGTAGGTAGGGAGGGAGAGGGTGAGGGAGGTAGGTAGGTAGGGAGGGAGTGGGTGAGGGAGGTAGGTAGGTAGGGAGGGAGAGGGTGAGGGAGAGGGTGAGGGAGGGAGAAAGGGAGATGGTCAGGAACGCAGATAAGAACAGGGCCAGAATAGGAATGATGACTTAGTCTCACCTCCCTTACTTCCTCTCTCTCTCTCTCTCTCTCTCTCTCTCTCTCTCCAGCCACCATCAGTGTCATTCTGTCTGTCTTTTCTCTTATTAGCGTCATTCTCTCTTCACTCTTTTCTCTCACTTTTCTCTCTCACCTCCTGGCTCTCTTGTTCTCTTCTTTTATGTCCTCTCTCTCTTTAGGATCTCCTTTTATTAGTGATGATGATGATGATGTGGGTGATGATGATGATAATGATGGTGGTGGTGGTGGTGATGGTGATTTGGGTGAAGATGATGATGGTGATGGTGATGATGATGATGATGATGATGATGATGATGGTAATAATATATAATAATAATAATAATAATAATAATAATAATAATGATGGTGATAATAATGATGGTGATTATTATTTAATATCATAAGCTCCAGTTTCCGTGAATAACCATCAAGTTTTGTTTGTTTACATTCTCTCTCTCTCTCTCAAAAGCACAGTGTCATGCAACTCCCCATTTTCACGCAATATTTTTCAATCCCTCCTTCAATCATTCTCCCATTTTCTTTCCCTCTTCCCCTCCACCCATTTTCTTCCACGCATCAGCTCCATTTTCTAGCCCTCCCTCTTTTTCTTCCTTTTTTTTTTTTGCCTTTATCATCTCC
>NC_136977.1:56293503-56303503 GCF_032717465.1 Coenobita brevimanus
TCTGTCCGTCTTAAACTCACTAATGACTTTCGGACACGTTTTCACCCCCGTAGATTTTCACGACGCCATACTATACTTATCCTTCCCGTAATTTCCTCAAACAACCCAAATCTTTCCGTCATCACTCCAAATCTTTTTCACATTCACCTATTCAATATTCAATCCTTCCCTCAACACACACACACACACACACACACACACACAATAACACCATACATTCATCCAGTCCTCTGTCATATCCACTGTTTTAAAAATAACATTATATTCAATCACCACCATCCTCCACGCAATCACCCCAATTAAATCAACTTCAATCACTGCATTTAGTACACCCATTTCATTCACCCTAACTACGATTACACCCTAACTACCCATCCCAAAACACTACCTGATACACCCTCATTATACACTCTCTAAAAAGTCAATAAACTCGAAAATTCTACACCTATAAATTCTTTCCTCACCCTCAATCCTCCTCCTCTCCACCTACGTCGCATCAGACACTATTTACCTGTGGAATTGGACTCTCTTTCACCTGCTTCCTTTTCACCTGAGATCTACACACCTTAAGGGAGTCTATCTCTTATACTCCCACTCCCCCTCTCTCTCTCTCTCTCTCTCTCACAAGCTATCTCTCCCTCCTGTCTCCATTTGTCTTCTCATCTTTCTTTCCTTTATTGCTAGTGTCTTTCCTTCACTAGTATCCTTCCTTCATCTCCCTCTCCTTCATCTCCTCTCTCCATCTCTCACCCTTCTACCCATCACCCTATCAACAAACTTAGGGTAACTTATTTTCCACATCCATGTACCTATCTCTTATCCTCCTCCCTACCAAGAGGCTTCTCTCTCTCTCTCTCTCTCTCTCTCTCTCTCGCTCCTATCCAGAAAAGCCTGACATCCCATACCTTCCCTACTAATATAATTCTCTCTCTCTCTCTCTCCCTCTCTCTCTCTCTCTCTCTCTCTCTCTCTAACACACCAAAACTAACACCCCAGCCGTCCCAGGAGCACAATAGTCTCTCCTCGCTCTCCCTATCTGCTTTCAAACATTTAATTAAAGAACTCGTTAAACTTTGCCCTCAATAAGATAAATGGAATGGGAGGAGGAGGAGGAGGAGGAGGAGGAGGAGGAGGAGGAGGAATAAAATTGTTCCAGACCAATAAGAACAAAATATCGTACCTGGGGGAGAGAGAGAGAGAGAGAGAGAGAGAGAGAGAGAGAGAGAGAGAGAGAGAGAGAGAGAGAGAGAGAGAGAGAGAGAGAGAGAGAGAGAGAGAAAGAAAGAGAGGAGAGAAAAGATTGAGTCCCAACAGTACACAACATAATCGGCGTCTTTCCTGTAATAAAAATCCCTCAAATAATTCCAGTTAGTCCAAAGGCATTCATCATCCTGGAAATTGAAATGGGGTCCTGGGGGAAGAGAATGGTTGTGAATAGGAAATGAAGCCCCTAATGAGAGCACCTGGTTATAGAGGCTTTTATAATTATTCTCAACTTTAATAAATAAAAATATATATCCCTGGCTCTCTCTCTCTCTCTCTCTCTCTCTCTCTCTCTCTCTCTCTCTCAGCCATACAAGAAGCACTTAAGTTACCACTCCCAAAACTGCACTTACCCAATCCATTCTAATGTGTTCAGTTTACATCATTAATTTTTTTTTTACAGAAATTTACAGAGTTTCACATGATTTACTGTTTCATAACTGGAGGGGACAGATACATCCTATGTTACTAGTGGTAGCTGTAGCAGTACTACTGCCACCACCACTACCACTACTACTGCTACTACTACTACTACAACAACAACAACTAATAATAATAATAATAATAATAATAATAATAATAATAATAAAATAACAACAATAATAATAATAATAATAGAAATACTACTACCACTATTACTACTACTACTACTAGCTAGAGGCCCCCCCAAGGGGTGAATCACCCCAGCCGCGAGCCGATATATATCTAGCGCGACTCGGAATATGACCTTGACCTTGACCTACTTTCACCAATTCCGCACTCGTAAAAGATTTTTTTTCCCTACTACACACCTGTAAAATTTCGTGACGATATACTGAGCGGTTAAGAAGTTATCGTGCTAACATACACACACACACACACACACACACACACACACACACACACACACGGAAAAACAAACTGAAAACAATACTCGTACGAGATTTTAATCCGTACTATACACCTATGAAATTTTGTGATGCTATCTTGAGCGGTTGCGAAGTTATTGTGCTAACTTTACTGATCTACCAAAAGGCCCGCCGACATGTAAAAGTATCTCCTCTAATACCAGTACACCAGTCCTGTATGAGACAGCCCTGGCATGCATTCAGTATGGACGGTGGGTGTTAGCGCCCAAGTGGTGACATGTGGAGGTGTATCGTATGCAGGACGCCTACTGGGCCTTGGGAGCAGAGTGTGAAACCTATGCCCTGAGTCGGAAACATAAACACACACACACACACACACACACACACACACACACACACACACACACACACACACACACACACGCAGGCAGACAGACAAACAAACTGAAAACAATTGCAGCATCTGTATCTAACACTACCACCACTTCCCGCCCCTCCCCACAGTCCACGTCAGCAAGGCGGGGCCAGTACAGGGGACGAGGCCGCGTATATTAAGCCATAAAGGACATCGCAAGTGTGGCTGAAGGGTATCCAGGGTAATGAAATACTCTAATACCCACCCTCGTAGAATACAACACGTGTCCTTCAGTGTCTGCTCTCCATAACACCTTTTCCTAAGCGATTTAGTTTGTTACACCTTACTGTCCTCTTCTGTGTTACATAAACGATTTAGTTTGTTACACCTTACTGTCCTCTTCTGTGTTACATAAACCCTTCCAATCTCTCCATAACTCTGCATAAGTAACATACACAACGATATTAACCACCTGTATCCAAAAACAAATCGCTAAGCAAGAGGTGTTAGGGTGCTGCCACGTGTTAACCTTCTATCACGGCTATTTTCTATTGTTTTTTATTTAGCTGCGTGAGTCAGAGGAGTTACAGTGTTGAGATGGACGTATTGCTGAAGTTATGAACGATCTAATCTGCTCCCTCTCCCGCCTCCCTTTTCTCCCCTTCCCCGTTTACCCCTTTCCCTTTGCTCCCTTCCCCTCCCTCCCCTTCCTTTTCTTCCTCTTCCCCTCCCTCCCCTTCCCTTTCTTCCCCTTCCCCTTTCCCCTCCCGTATCTGATGGCATCGAGCAGGAATCTGGAAAAAAATATTGTAATTGGGGTTTGTTTCACCGTAGAGTTTTATTTCTAGAGACTCCAATTTATACCGATATGAGAGAGAGAGAGAGAGAGAGAGAGAGAGAGAGAGAATTTGGGAAAGACTTCATATATACTTCTTTCAGGTTAACTTGGCCCAGTATTTCGTCACTTTGTAGCTTATTTCACGTAGCTCAGCGGCAGAAGACAAGACAGACACCTTTTCTACAGCACTTCTTCGTGACTAGCACCCTCTCTAGTGTTAATCTATAGCTACATCTCAGCACTCAAGATGGGGAGATGGTAGTTTTAGGCCAAGTTAGAGTGAAGAGAGTATAGTGACAGGTTAATGAGGGAAACACCTGCCACTTCCGGTCCGAAATGTCTTCCTAAAGGTGTGTGTGTGTGTGTGTGTGTGTGTGTGTGTGTGTGTGTGTGTGTGTGTGTGTGTGTGTGTACCAAGACTTCTCCAGGCACACGAGACGAAAAACAAAACAAAACAAACCAACATACATTACAACAACGAACACACACACACACACACACACACACACACACACACACACACAACACGGCCAAAGAACAAAAAATAACACGGCCAGAACAAGAACACAATTACATCCAGGTTAAGCCTCCAGGCGTGGGTCAGACAGCTTACCTAGTTCACACCAGCCCACACCAGCTCTAAGCCTGGTATTACTGTATGTGTGTTACCTGGGAGTGGTATTATGGTTACTAAATTTACGTGGTGGAGAGATAGTGTGCTCTCTCTCTCTCTCTCTCTCTCTCTCATGGGATGCTTGTTTGTCCTCGGTATATTACTGTTGTTGTGGTGCTTTTATTGTTTGTTTGTTTGTGTGTGTGTGTGTGTGTGTGTGTGTGTGTGTGTGTGTGTGTGTGTAGAGAGAGAGAGAGAGAGAGAAAGTTAGACAGATAGACAAGGATAAGATAGACAGACACAGATAGAGATGGACAGATAAATTTTGAGAGAGAGAGAGAGAGAGAGAGAGAGAGAGAGAGGAGGGGGAGATATTTAAGCAGCGCCTTGGGGAGAGAGAATGGTTATTGTGTGGCAGTACAATGAAGGATTTAATTACATTGGTGGGGAGTAACTGGGGTGTCAATGGGGAGATGGGGAAGGGAGGGAGGGTGAGGGGAGAGAGAGGGAAGGGGAGGGGGAGTGAAAGAGGAGAGGAATCTGTACAAGGCAGGAGAGGCATGGGAGAGAGAAGGGAGGAGGAAAAAGGTACACTGGAGGAGGAAAAGGGAGAGGGAGAGTGATGGAGGAGTGGGGAGAGGGAGGGAAACAGGGGAGAGGGGGAGACGAACCTGTACAAGAATGGAGACGGAGTGGGGAGAGGGGAGGGGAAAGAAAGAGGGGAGGAAGGAGAGGGGAGAGGGAAAGGAAGGTAGTAGAGTGAATGGAATTAGTGAAAGAGAAAAGAGGGAAGGAGGAGGGAGAAGGAAGAATTATAAAAAGGAAGGAGAGAGAAAGGCAGAAGGGAACTGGCTTAAAGAGAGGGAGTGGACAATGAGAGAAGAGAGAGGGAGAAAGGGGAGATGAGGGTGTACATGAAGGGAGGTGAAAAAGATAGGCTGAGGCTTGGGTAGAAAGTGGGGAGAGGAGAAAAGGGAAGACGAGGGAGGGATAAAAGACGATAACGGTAGGGGGAAAGGAAGAAGAGATTGAAAGGAGGAGGGAGGAGGAAAGAGGGGGAAAGCAGACGAAAGAGAGAGAAAAGAGGATATAGGTGGGGGGGAAGAGGGTAAGGAAGGGGGGGGGAAAGCTGAAAGATGAAAAACAGGAGAAAACGACGTAAAGAAAATGAAAAAGAAAAAAATACCCAAGGACAATGGTTCAACCGCCAACCCATTCAGTCCGGTGACCTGCAATTCTGACCTGACCTATCTCCAGACGATTTTATAAGCCCAGGGGATGACCTTGAGCCGTGGAGGGGTTGACGCAATGAAAATCCCTAACCCCCGAAAGGAGAAACGTGACCTGCGGTGGGACGGGAACCTCAGCCTGCAGTCTACCGAGTTCCCATTTCTTACGTGCTTGTGGGAGGGGAAAAAAATCGTCTTCGCTCATTAAGACCAAAGGAAATAAAACATCTTTGAAGAATACGAGTAAAAATGAAGAAAGTATTGAGATGAGTGGAGGAGGGGAAATTAGGGCGGGAGAGGAGGGAAGGGGAGGAAAGGAGAGAAAAATAATGTTTGAATATGAATGAGGGAATTATGGCGACTTAATGTGTTTGTGTGAGACCCTCTTGGGGGGAGGGGGAGGGGGACGGGGAGAGAGATAAGGGACACGGGAGGGGGAGGGGGAGGGGGAGAGAGATAAGGGACACGGGAGGGGGAGGGGGAGAGAGATAGGGGACACAGAAGAAAAAGAGATGGAAGGAGATATGGGGAATGGAGAGAGAGAGAGAGAGAGAGAGAGAGAGTTGGGGGAAGTAGAGGGAAGAGACGAAGGAGGAAGAGAAAATGAAAGAGATGGAGGTGGGAAAGAAAGAAGGGAGAGAGGTAGAGGAGGAAGGGGGGGGGTAGGAGCGAGAGAGAGAGAGAGAGATGAAGAAGAGAGGAGAGAGAAAGAGAGAGAGATGAAGGAAAGAGAGGAAAGGGAGAGAGACGGACTGAGAGGCGGAGGGGAAAGAAAATGAGGGAAGGGAGAGTAAGATGACCTGTAGGGGAGACGGAGAATGAGGAGGAGGAGGGGCATACTGGGAGGAAACAGAGATGGAGAGAAGGAGGGAAACGAGGAAGGAGGCGGATGCGAAAAAGGGAAAATGAAGGAGGGGGAGGGAAAGAGGAAGGAGAAGCCGAGAAGGAAGAATGATAAAGCAGAGGGAAGACTAAGAAAAAAAATGGATAATACACATGTAAATAAATACAGTTAAAAGATTACAAGGAAGAGGAAGGATACAAGGAAGGAAAGAGGCGAAGGAGGAGGAAGAGGAAGGAGAAAGAAGGAGGAGGGAGGGGAATAAGGGAGTGGAGAGGGAGGAGAAGGGAAGGAGGAAGAGGAAGGAATATGGAAGGGAAAAATGAAGGGGAAAAAGACGGGACATAAAGATATTTTGGAGAAAGGCGAGAGAAAATTATGGAGGAGGAGGAGGAGGAGGAAGAGAATGAGGAGGAGGGGGAGGAGGAGGAGGAGGAGGAGGAAAGGAAGGAAAGAGAGATAATATAAGAATTATGATTATGAAAGGGATGAGTGAGGAGGAAGGACGGAAAGAAGGAAAGAAAGAAGGAAGGAAGGAAGGAAGGAAGTGAGGAAGGAAGGAAGGAAAGAAGGAAGGAAGGAAGGAAGTGAGGAAGGAAGGAAGGAAGGATGAAGGAAAGGAAGTAATTAGAGGGGAGAAGGAAGACATGGAGAGAAAATGAAGGGAGGAAGAAGAGGAGGCGGAGGAGAGGAAAGAGAAGAGAGATGATGAGAGGAGGAGGAGGAAGAGGGAAAAGGAAGGAAAAGAAAGGACAAGGAGGAAAGGAAAAAAGGAGAGGAGGAGGAAACGAAGGAAGGAAGAGAATGAGAGGAGAAGCAGGATGTATGATTATGGAAGGGGTGAGTGAGGAGGAAGGAAGGGAGGAAGGAAGTAATTAGAGTGGAGGAGGAAGATGGGAGGAGAGTCATGTTACACTCTCGGCAAGCGGGAGGGAGGGAGGAAGGGGAGGGATGGAGGGAGGAAGAGAGAGAGAGGAGAGAATAGAGCGAAGGGAAATAGGAAGGGAGGAGGGCAGAGAAAGAAGAAAAACAGGAGACGAAAGGAAGAAGGGAAGGGAAGAGGAGGAAAGATAGGTAAAGAAGGAAGGAGGAAAGAAAGAAAGAGGAGAGCGAAGGAGGGAAAGAGGAGTAGGAAGGAAGGAGACAAAGGAGAGAAAGAAGGGAGGGGAGAGAAGAAAGCAGGGAAGGGGGGAGAAGCAAGATGACGAGAGAGAGAGAGAGAGAGAGTCATATAATCAGCACCCACCTTAAATGTCCGCCACAGTGAGCACTGAACCCCTGACATTCAACCCCGCGCATCACGAGCCCAGTACACTACCCACCAGGCCACCGCCGCTCCGTAGTTAGGATAGGGTGGTAATAAACAAGGCCTTTGTAGTCTCTCTCTCTCTCTCTCGGGTCCAAGGAACAAAGGACTGTCTTCCAATTAACACCTTAAGAAATATCCAGGTGTTCGGTTGGGAGGAGGAGGGAAGCTAACTCTCTCTCTCTCTCTCACACACACACACACACACACACACACACACACACACACACACACACCTTTTACAGCATTTGTCCTTAATATTTTTCGTCCTCCCTCTCTCACTTTTTTTACCATTACTCTCTCTCTCTCTCTCTCTCTCCAGGCGACATTATTTTCCCACTTCCTGTTTGTGCTTCCATGTTACCCCCTCAAAAAGAAAACGGGAGTCGAAATTTCAGTTCTTGGGGGAGACTTAATTAAAAATGCCTTCTCGTGGGTCGGGTCAGAGAGAGAGAGAGAGAGAGAGAGAGAGAGAGAGAGAGAGAATAAAGCGAAGAACAAAAAAGCGAGATGGAGACACAAAAGGAGAAGTGAGTAAGAAAACCACAAGAAAGGGAGAGATGGAGGTGAAAACGCGTGGGAGGAGGAGCGAATGGAGGAAGAAGAAAAATACGGAAGAGGATTATGTGAACGTGGAAGACAAAGAGGAAGAGGGGAGGAGGCAAGGAAGAGGGGAGATTTGAGAGAGGAAGAGGAAGAATAAGAGGAAGATTAAGATTGAGGCTAAAAGAATGAGTAAGATGAGTAATAAGAAAAGGAAGATTTAAAGAGAGGAGGAGGAAAAGGAAGAGGGAGACTAACAAGAAGAGTAAGGATAGGAATGGGGAGAAAAAGTGAAGAGGGTTGCGAGCAGAAGCAATAAAACGAGAGAGAGAGAGAGAGAGAGAGAGAGAGAGAGAGAGAGAGAGAGAGAGAGAGAGAGACAGACAGACAGACAGACAGACAGACAGACAGACAGAGACAGACAGACAGAGAGAGAGAAGCGAAATATAACGAAGAATAACATAGCAGAAGACATGATAAAAAAAGTGAGTGAGAGAGAGAGAGAGAGAGAGAGAGAGAGAGAGAGAGAGAGAGAGAGAGAGAGAGAGAGAGAGAGAGAGAAGGGAAATATAACGAACAATAACATAGCAGAAGACATGATAAAAAAAAAGTGAGCGAGAATTTTGAAAGATGAAAGAAAAAATGAGAAAGACACAGGAAGGAAAAAAGAAGACAGGTTAAAAATAAAGATAAAGAAGTGGGAAAGATTAATAAAGAGAATTTTACTAGGAAAGACAGAAGGAGAAAGAAGTATTTTATTGTCTACCTTCAAACAATTCATTCAGCTTGGGAAACATGAAATCGAGAGGTTAGATGTTCTCTCTCTCTCTCTCTCTCTCTCATTTTCTCATTATCTTTATTTTCCCTTAACACTTTCAGTCCCATCGTCTCTTTATTTTTCCTTTATTTTACTGAAAGAAAAAGATAATCTGTTTAGAAGTCATCGCTCGTACCTAGGGGAAGTGTCCGTGTCCGGGGCCAGGTGAGGGTGCCAGGTGAGGTGCCAGGTAAGGGTGCCAAGTGAGGGTGCCAGGTAAGGGTGCCAAGTGAGGGTGCCAGGTGGGGGTGTCAGGTGGGGGTGCCAGGTGGGGGTGTCAGGTAAGGGTGCCAGGTAAGTCAGGTGGAGGTGCCAGATGAGTGACGTAAGGGTGCCAGGTGAGGGTGCTAGGTGAGTCAGGTGGAGTGCCAAGCAAGGATGCCAGGTGGGGTGCCAGGTGAGGGTGTCAAGTAGGGTGCCAGGTGAGGGTGTCAAGTAGGGTGCCAGGTGAGGGTGTCAGGTAGGGTGCCAGGTGAGGGTGTTAAGTAAGGGTGCCAGGTGAGTCAGGTGGGGGTACCAGGTGGAGTGAGCATGTGTGTAGCTTTAATACAAGAGTGTAATGCAGGGGATCGAGGTTAAGTACCCCCTCGGGAACCCCCCCCACCCCCCTCACGTGATTCTTATTTCCCAAGGGACCATGGAAAGATCCCCTCCTCTCTCTCTCTCGTGTCATCCCCACTCTCTACCCCTTGTTTCTCTCTCTTTGCCCTCCTCTCACCATCCCTTTACCTCTCTCTCTCTCTCTCTCTCTCTCTCTCTCTCTCTCTCTCTCTCACCGCCACGCACATTAACGCCGGGCCTGGTGTAACTGCTTGAGAGGAGCGCTAATGGAATGAGGTTTGCGCCACCCATTCACACCGGGTATTGCAACTGTGCCCTTACTTGCCGGCAGGTCATGTCTGAGGGATTTTTGTTCAGTTACTTAAAAGCTTATTGTCATCACTATTTATTTATTTATTTATTTTATATATTTATTTATTAGCTCCTATGCCTCACAATAAGCTGAATATAATCGTCTTGCTCTACTGAGGATGGATTGTCAGAGTTCCCCCTATCATGAAAGGGTTAATGGCGTCCCTACTAACACTCTCAGGCTTCAGTACTCACTCTTACCTGTGCAAAAAAACACCTGGGGTTAATTAGAATGCTAGAATTGTCCTCACCATTAGAGTGCAAACAAAAAATAATTAGCAGAGTCAGCCATAAATTTCAGCTTCATAACAGCCTCTCAAAATGAACAGATCTTGAATTTGGCTCCTCGTTATCTTTTTTTTTTTTTTTTTCTTGGAGGGAACAATTTTACTGGTTTCTGGCCTTGGGTTCTTTCTTCCTTGCATTAAAAAAAAA
>NC_136977.1:56306003-56348503 GCF_032717465.1 Coenobita brevimanus
TGATGCAACACGTCATAAAATCTCAATGGAAAATCATCAACACTAAACCTGATATAAAAAACCGATAAACGTTGGAACTGATGCAAAACGTTTTCCCTTTAACTTTGCCATCGATGCAGGCACAAATGTTCAACACTGAACTCGACAACCGACACAAAATGTTCACTAACAAGCCTTGCAATTTGTGTCAAACGCCCTTCAGTATCTTTGCAACTGACATAAACCTTCAATACTTTGCATTCTCAACCTCCTGCAACTCACTCTTAGCTGAATAAAATCGTCTGGAGTGAGCTGGGATACAGTACTAGAGCTTTTTTGGTGTCTGGTGTGATAGGAGTGGTGGTGATAAGGTGTGGTTATGGGGTGGTGGTGATAAGGTGAGGCTGTGGGGTGGTGGTGATAAGGTGGGGTTTTGGGGTGGTGGTGATAAGGTGGGGTTGTGGGGTGGTGGTGATAAGTGTGGTTGTGGGGTGGTGGTGATAGGGTGAGGCTGTGGGGTGATGGTGATAAGGTGGGGTTTTGGGGTGGTGGTGATAAGGTGGGGTTGTGGGGTGGTGGTGATAAGTGTGGTTGTGGGGTGGTGGTGATAAGTGAGGTTGTGGGGTGGTGGTGATAAGGTGGGGTTGTGGGGTGGTGGTGATAAGTGAGGTTGTGGGATGATGGTGATAGGGTGAGGTTGTGAGGTGGTGATAGTGCTGGTGATGTGAACGGTGATGTACGTAAGCTGGTGATGTGAGTGGTGTTATCAGGGGTGATGTGAGTTATTTGTGAGTGTCGTCAACAGCTGTGATATGAGCAGTGACGTTAGATGTTGAGACAGTGAAGTGATGTGAAAAGAAGTGCAGTGGTATGTGATGATGATGATGATGATGAGGAGGAGGAGGAGGAGGAGGAAGAGGAATACAGTGACGCGAGGAGGAGGATGACATGGAGGAATGCAGTGATGTGAAGAGGACACAGAGAGAAGTGCAGTGAAGTGTAATGGTTTTTTGGTGTAAGAAGTGTAGTGGGGCAGGAAGTGTAGTGAGGTGAGGTGTATGGTAGTGGTGAAGATGTAATATTGTAGTATGAAATGAAGTGTAGTGGTATGAAGGTGAGAAATGGAAAGACAGAAGGAAGAAAGTGTTGTGGTATGAGAAATGTCGTGTGGTGTAATGATGAGAGAAGTGTGGTGGTGTGGTGTAGTGGTGTAAGAAGTGGTGTAGTGGTGTGAGAAGTGGTGTAATGGTGTAAGAAGTGGTGTAGTGGTGAGAAGTGGTGTAGTGGTGTAAGAAGTGTAGTGGTGTAAGAAGTGGTGTAGTGGTGTAAGAAGTGGTGTAGTGGTGTGAGAAGTGGTGTAGTGGTGTAGGAAGTGTAGTGGTGTAAGAAGTGGTGTAGTGGTGTAAGAAGTGGTGTAGTGGTGTAAGAAGTGGTGTAGTGGTGTGAGAAGTGGTGTAGTGGTGTGAGAAGTGGTGTAGTGGTGTAAGAAGTGGTGTAGTGGTGTAAGAAGTGGTGTAGTGGTGTAAGAAGTGGTGTAGTGGTGTGAGAAGTGGTGTAGTGGTGTAAGAAGTGGTGTAGTGGTGTAAGAAGTGGTGTAGTGGTGTGAGAAGTGGTGTAGTGGTGTGAGAAGTGGTGTAGTGGTGTGAGAAGTGGTGTGAGAAGTGGTATAGTGGTGTGAGAAGTGGTGTAGTGGTGTGAGAAGTGGTATAGTGGTGTGAGAAGTGGTATAGTGGTGTGAGAAGTGGTGTAGTGGTGTGAGAAGTGGTGTAGTGGTGTGAGAAGTGGTGTAGTGGTGTGAGAAGTGGTGTAGTGGTGTGAGAAGTGGTATAGTGGTGTGAGAAGTGCAGTGGTGTGAGAAGTGGTGTAGTGGTGTGAGAAGTGGTATAGTGGTGTGAGAAGTGGTGTAGTGGTGTGAGAAGTGGTATAGTGGTGTGAGAAGTGGTGTAGTGGTGTGAGAAGTGCAGTGGTGTGAGCAAAAGTGTAAAGTGTCCTGTCGCCTCGTCCAAGTGTCCACCTTCCCCCTCCCCTTCCCCTCCCCTCCCCTCCCGGATTATGAGGATTGGCTTGCTGCTGTGAGTGTCCCCTTCCCCCCCTCCCCTTCCCCCTCACATGCCTCCTCTCCCCTGTCCCCACTCCCCTTCCCTGCTTACATGCCCACCTTCCCCCACTTCCACTGTCCCTCCTCCAGCACCCCCCACACCCCTCCATCACTCCCCACCTCCCATGTCCTCCCAATTCACCCACCACATGACCCCCTCCCATGTCTCCCTCGCCCCCTCTCCACATACCTCCCTCTGTCTCCCCCTAGCCTCCCCCCTTACATACCCCCTTTACCTCCCCTCCTCCTCCCCTCCCCTACCCCTCTCTCTGTTGACTCTGGGGCCCCGATGACGTCACAGGCAGCCCCGTGACGCAGTGTTTACCCTCAGTCAACTCAAACCCGCCCCGCTCCAGTCCGACGCTCTTCCACTTCATTTCCCTTCGCCCTCTGCCCTCTCCCGCTTCGCTGGCCCTGATTGTTGTTATATATTTAGAGACAGGCTTCGTTAATGGCCTGACAAGCTTTTATCCCTCTG
Organism: Coenobita brevimanus; assembly: GCF_032717465.1. NCBI lineage: Eukaryota > Metazoa > Arthropoda > Malacostraca > Decapoda > Coenobitidae > Coenobita > Coenobita brevimanus. Next base: position 56,308,559 of record NC_136977.1, read on the forward strand.
CTTAAACGGTGGGGCCGGGAAAGCAATTCGTCCTAAGGGTTTGTTCAATATATCGCCGGGAATTTGACCCATCCTTGACATGCATTGGTTCAGGTAAGACTATGGTTATCATTTCAACATTTTTTTTTATATCTGGTGGAACTGGGTCACTCTCGGAACTTTACTAAGCTGTGGTTGTACAAAATCCAGTGAGTCTTAAACGTGAGGTAAGAACGAGTCTCCTTGGTTACTAGTCATATCCACCCTCCCTCCACTATGACTATACCTGGTCATCACCTGAGCTGGAATGGGTTAGGGATCGTTTGTTCATGTCAGAAAGAAATGAGTCTCCTTGGTTACTAGTCAAATCCACCCTCCAATCTGAAAACGCATCTTTTTTCATGTCAGATAGGAATAAGTCTCCTTGGTTACTACTCAAATCGACCCTCCAATCTGACTACACCTGGCCATCAACTGAGCCGAAGTGAATTAAAGATCTTTGGCAGGTAAGAACAAATTACCTACAATTATTAATACTAGAGAGAGAGAGAGAGAGAGAGAGAGAGAGAGAGAGAGAGAGAGAGAGAGAGAGAGAGAGAGAGAGAGAGAGAGTCTGCGCCACTCCATGAAGATTACATAGAAAATAAGAGGATTATTAACAGAGGGAAATATTGACAAAGGGGAATATTTTAGGATACGAGAAGGAAAAATCTGCTGTAATCTCCACTACATGTACCTGCTGGGTGTTGATTTTTTTGTACCTTGTGTACTATTTGTATCTGTATTTTCATTAGCCGTTTCATGATGGTCGTAACTCTAGCTGCCTCTTCCAATTTAAAGAAAGAAGATTGAATTGATTTGTAAGTTAGCGAGACTGAATATTAAAGAGTCTATTGCCCTCCTCACGTGGGGACAACTCTATTACTGTATGCACAATAAAGTCAAGCTACTTTATTTAACAGAGTGAGACACAGAAGTCGGTGTGTTTACTGTGTGTGTAGAGTGTGTGTTTACAGTGAATATTTGCAGTGAGCGTGTTTGCAGTGAGTGTTTAGAGTCAGTGTTTACAGTGAGTGTTTAGAAAGTGTTTACTGTGAGTGTTTAGAGTGTGTTTACAATGAATTTTTGTGTGAGTATTTAGAGTGAGTGTTAAGAGTGAGTGTTTACAGCGAGTGTTTAGAGTGTGTTTACAATGACTGTTTCAGTGAGTGTTTACAATGAGAATGTTTACGGTAATAGTGTTTACAGTTAGTGCTTACAATGAGTGTCTACACTGCGGGTTTACGGTGCGCGTTTATTAGTGTTTGCAGTGTGTTTACAGTGAGTGTTTGCAGTGTGTTTACAAATAGTATTTACGGCGATTCCATACTCTGTTTACATTCACTGCACGTAAAACTGCCGCCTCTCCATCTTACATATTTAGCAGTAACCAAAAATTAACCTTTGAATATGGTGCTAGTCACAAAGAAGTGCTGTGGGAATGACGCAGAGCCGCAGTATTTTCTTTTTACTCCCATTAAGACACGTGAAACATTCTGGACGAGGACGAAAGAAATGAATTACTGTGTATAACTAAAGCATATGGATTTTTATTCTTCCTTGACTATTAACAAAGACGTCATAGTGAAAGAACACCTGTTGAGTTACCTGCCTTCTCACCTGAATGCAAGTACTGACGCAACACTCGTTTGTAGAATTTTTTTGTCTCCCTCAAAACAATACGATTTCTCTTTCTTCTTTTTCTTTCTTTCTTTCTTTTTCTTTTTTCTTGGTAGCACACAGTAATCTTTCCCTACACGCCAGGTATTGTGCGGGAAAACACTGGCGGATCCCAAGTCTTTTGATATGTTGCAGTAATTGTTTTCAGCGCTGGGAGGCAGCTTGGTGTACCTGTGTGGGCATGGCAGTGTATTTATAAACTCTCTTCAGCTTACATATATACATTGATAGATACGAGTAGATGGACAGATAGATAGGCAAACAGACAGACAGACAGATAGATAGACAGACATATAGATACTTACACAGACAAAGATAGATAGATAGATAGATATACATAAATAAATAGGGTTACCTGTAGATATGCTTCCCTTCATTCCTACACTTAAAACCAAGTCAGAGGGAATACTAGGAGAGACATGCAAACTAGAAAGCACTCAGAGAACGCATACCTCCACCAACGCCAATGCAACAATTTAGTGCTATAATTCCTCTTTCCTTCCAGGCGAATATTTTTTTGGTCTCATGTGGTCAACTAATTCTACGGTCTTTATCTGCCATGTTTCAGAATCTCGACAGGGCATACCTCCGCCCTGACCATTAAAATTTACGATTCATTCTTGCATCCTGATTCGCGTCCACTTCAAAATCTAATAAACTCTTAACTCACTGCCCATATATCCACCAGGGTTCATTGAAATCCGGCACAACTTTTGGAAATATCTTGTCAAAAAAAAAAAAAAAAAAAAAAGTGAATACACAAAAATAACTGATATATTGGTTACCTGTTAGAGAGACGTTGGCCCGTATGGAAGCTCCTTATCACATTTTCCTAAGCGACTTCTTTTGCATATTATACCTTCCTCTCCGTGTTATATAATTCACTGTCATATCGCCATACTCTGCGTAGATAACGTAAAAATGGATATTAACCAGCCATATCCATAACTAAATCGCTATGGAGGAGGTGCTAAGGACCCTTCTTAACCGACGAGAATAAGAGCCTACGCCTGTCGCCCGTCTTAAGAAGTGGTTAAGAATTTTTATGAATGGGACTCGTGGACTGGCACTGAGTTTGTTCATTGTACACAACTCAGGATTATAGATTATGGATTATTCTGGAACAAATGCGGTGTGCTGGTGTGGAGCGGCGAGGGGAAGGATTATTAAGGGAAGGAGGTTGAGAGAGGGGGGTTGAGAAAAGGGGGTTGAGAAAGGAGGGTTGAGAAAAGGGAGGTTGAGAGAGGGGGGTTGAGAAAGGGGGTTGAGAGAAAGAGGTTGAGAGAGGAGGGCTGAGAGAGGAGGATTGAGAAAGGGGGTTGAGAGAGGGGGTTGAGAGAGAGAAGTTGAGAAAGGGGGGATGAGAAAGGAAGGTTGAGAGAGAAGGGTTGAGAAAGGGGGTTGAGAGAGGAGGGTTGAGAAAGGGGGTTGAGAGAGGAGGGTTGAGAAAGGGGGTTGAGAGAGGAGGGTTGAGAAAGGGGGGTTAAGAAGAGGGGGGTTGAGAGAGAAGGGAACTGAGAAAGGGGATAAAAGGGGAAGGGGGTTGGGAGGGGGGATAAGAGGGGCAGGAAGGACTACGCGGAGGGGAGAATGAGAGGGGAAGGGGGGGACAGGGGGGAGGGTAGTAAGAGGGGAAATGATAACTAAGAAAGGTTAGGTTAGACGGAGGTGAAGGAGTATTGACAATGCACTCTATACTTTTAACAATCTAGGTATTTCATCTTTTCCTCTACGTTTCTCTTAAATTATTCCAATCTCTTTTTTATCGTATATTCTCCCTATGTGTGCTTCCTTAACCTACGCGAATACCGGCTTTAGTTAGCATAATACTCATACAAAATACAGAATTGTGACTTAATATTAATTTCACTTTAACTTCACACGATTTTTTTTCTTTCATTTTATCCTCTCGAAGTGAAGAGGTGAGAAAAACCATACCGCTAATCCCTTCCATTATCAAAACTCTTTCCAATATTAAGTCAGTTCTCTTCCCGGCTACAAGAACATCATAAAAAGGTGATCCCAAACTGCAAGGTATTTTTCGCTGCCTCAGAACTTAAATATCCGGTTCCGACAATACCTGAGAGAGAGCTGAAGGGGAAAGGAAGTGAGGGAGCCCGTGCACTTAAAGAAAACGGGGGGAGGAGGAAGAAGGGGGAAGGGAGGAGAGGGAGAGAGGGAGGGAAGGGAGAAGGAAGAAGGGAGAGGGGAGGGATGGGGAGAGAGGAAGGGAAGGGAGGAGGAAGAAGGGAGGGATGGGGAGAGAGGAAGGGAAGGAGGGGAAGAGAGGGAGGAGGAAGAAGGGAGAAGGGAGGGATGGGGAGAGAGGAAGGGAAGGGAGGAGGAAGAAGGGAGGGATGGGGAGAGAGGAAGGGAAGGGAGAGGGAGGAAGGATGGTGAGACAGAGGGACGAGGGGGATGGGTAGTGAGAGTGAGAAGGTGTGTGTGTGTGTGTGTGTGTGTGTGTGTGTGAGAGAGAGAGAGAGAGAGAGAGAGAGAGAGAGAGAGAGAGAGGGTAGTGGTTCGCAGGTAAGGGAGGAAAAACAGACGGGGAGGAGGAGGGAGGGGGGACTCAAAAAAAACAAAAAAAAAAAACACTATAATCTTAAAACACCGACATGATTTTTCCGACAAGAGTGCCTGAGGGAGCCTGTCACCCCCCCAACACACACTGGCTTGGGGAGGAGGGGGGTGATTTTGGATCCAATATGGCGGACATGGCCCAGACAATCACAACACCTGGTCTCAAGCTACCCTCCCTCGCTCCTCCTCCTTCTCTCCTCCTTCCAGTCCTCCCCTCCTCCTCCTCCTCCCCAAGACTCCCCTCCCCCTCCCCTCTTGGTCTTCCAGTTCTCCCTAAATCTCCCACTCCCCTTCTCACCAAGTCTTCCCATCCTTCCCTTCCTCTCTCTCTCTCTCTCTCTGTCTCTCTCTCTCTCTCTGTCTCTCTCTCTCTCAGGACGCTTCCTTTGTCACCAACTTTCCTTCACCTTCCCCTCTTCCCCTTCTTATTACATTTACCACAGAGAAAATCTATTGCCTCATTTTCCATTCCTTCTTAGCGTCCTTCTCGTTCCTCTAACCACACTCCTTGCCACGAATCCAGGTCATTATCTCGAGGCCAATTATCTTGACTGATTACCAAGCGTGTACAGTCGAGAAAAAAAATTAAGGCACGGCTGGGGTACGATGGAAGTGAAACTGGGCGAGTTTTGTAAGACACACGTGAATCTATTAATCTAGAGCCTTAAAAACACACACACACACACAAACACACACACACCCACACCCACACACACACACACACACACACACACACACACACACACACAGAGGCTGCAGTCAAACCACTTTTTTCTCTCTGATACGACCCTAATTGTTGAACGCCAGAAACACACACACACACACACACACACACACACACACACACACACACACAGAAGCAGCAGTCAAACCACTTTTTTCTTTCTGATACGACCCTAATTGTTGAACGCCAGAAACACACACACACACACACACACACACACACACACACACACACACACACATTCATAATCACAGGGTAGCTCCATATATCAAAATGCTTCGTACATGTTTCAAAACGATACGTGGGGTAAGGTGTGCGATATATTTATTTTTTTAGCTCACTGTACAGCTGCGTGCAATGTCCCTCTTCCTTTCCGTCAACAGGTCACAACATTAAAGTTGCTTAGTGGTTAAAAGGAACAGTGAGGTAAAAAGTAACTCCTCAACTCACAAATTAAAATAACTACATGCCACTTGATCCAAAATAATATGATATTATGGGTTATTGAAGAAGAGAAGGAACATAACTTTTGCACGTAACTGTACATTGGTTTGGTACCTCAAAACACCTTTCTCTGATTATTAGGCTTTTGCAATAACTGTATAGCCTTAAAAAGTGTAGAAAGACGGGGGCTGAGCCACAAAATAAGGGCAAGGAATCACCACAAGCCCCATCTCAATAAAGGAATGGGTTTTATTTATCTTTAAGGGAGGTTACGGTATGGGGTGAATTGAGTTCGAACGTGCCTTCTAGTCTGTTACATCTTTTTCATGTGAGCTACAAATACAAATACATTTTTTTACATATCACAAGCCTCCTTCTCCTCCTCCCCTTCCTCTTCCATTTTTTCTCCATCCCCTCTCCCCCTTCCTCCTCCTCCTCCTGCTTCTCCTCCTCCTCCTCCTTCCCCTCGTACTGCTCCTCCGCTTGCTTCTCTCCCTCTTTCTCTTCCACCTTCTCTTCCATGTCTTCCTTTCTTCCTCCGCATCCATTTCGTCTTTTCTTTAAACCTCTCTCTCTCTCTCTCTCTCTCTCTCTCTCTCTCGGCAAACACTATCACAACTATCACCAATGCCCCTCTTGCAACTTCGGTCATCCTTCTTCCCCTTGTCTACAATATTGCTCTCTCCTGTTTGCAAATATTCTGACGTTTGCAACACTATTAAATCATTTATGTTTTGCAATAATATTCAATCAAGTCAGTCATAATACGGACACTCTTAGATAGAAAAAAGGTCATGAGTGAGAGCAGTGGATATGAGTTATATGAAAGAAACATGTGGAGTTTACATGGAAAGACAGAGAGGGAAATGATGAAGTGAAGAAGCGTGTGGAGTTACGTGGAGAGACAGACAGACAAATAAGGAAGTGAGGGAGTGTGTGGAGTTACGTGGAGAGATAGGCAAATGAGAAGTGAGGGAGTGTGTGGAGTTATGTGGACAGGCAAAGGGAAATGTGGAAGTGGAGGGGCGCTGTTGTGTTGATGTGGATTAGCGGCAATAATGTGAGGTGGTTTGGTTATGTGGAGAGGATGGAGAATTAGAGATTAACAAGGAGTGTATGTGCGCGATGAGGAGGTGTGAGGGGAGAGGGAGACCGAGGATGAGATGGGGGGCTGGGGTGGAGCCTAGAGAAGGAGTGGAGAGTTGGGGAAAGGGCAACGTGATAGCATAAGACAGGGCGATATGGAGGCGATTTTTTGTGGCCACCTCTCACAGGATTAAGAAGTCTGGAAATTGATAGACAGACAGACAGATAGATAACCAGATAGACAGATAGATCCCTCGTAGTGAAGGAGTTAATGAAGGCAATATCTAACGCCTTCAGGTCATAATAATAATAATAATAATGATAAAACTGTCTGTAGGAAGAATATAATACGAGTCATCGTAGTAAAGGGGTAAGTGCCAGGAGCAATATTTTTGTCGTCAGTCTAAATATTCTCTTCTCTTCTCTCTCTCTCTCTCTCTCTCTCTCTCCCTCAGCAACATTGCCCTTGTTCCTTACCTTGCAGTAGCCACGCACGGGAAGGGGGGGGGCGGGCAAGTGACAAAGAAAACTCACCTGAAAAGAAAAAAAAGCAATACATTAGTCAGTCATCTCTCTCTCTGTAGATAGATAGATAGATAGACATAGATAGATAGACGGATAGATAGATAGATAAGTAGATAATATTTTGTCCATACTACATAATCCACCCACCTATAAATACAGTACACACTCCTTATACATACATATCACACACATACATACACACACACACACACACACACACACATTCCACCACCCATACATACATACATACATACATATACATTCCACCACCCATACATATATACATACGTAAACATCCCACCACCCATACATACATACACACACCAACACCCATACATACCTACAGGCTCCACTTTACATACATACATACATACATAGATCTGGTAAGGGTGTTTCAAACGAGGTGGTTAGCCTTTCCCACTCCAGTTGTGTGTGTTAATTGGCCATCTAGCCTCCCTTAATAACCTCCCAGGGGCGTGATAGTCTCCCCTCCCCTCTCCCCAGCCAGGTTACCCTACCCCCTCCTCCTCCTCCCCACCGCCTACCCCACCCTCTACTCCTCGTCATCCCTCCACCCGCCTCCTTTCCCCTCCTCATAACTACACACATCCCCTTCCCCCACTCCCCCCAGTTCTTCCTCCTCTCTCTCTCTCTCTCTCTCTTCGTTCTCTCTCCCTCTCCCCTCCCCCTCTCTCCCTCTTCCTCTCCTTCTCGTTCTCCCCCTCTCTCTCCCCCTTTCCCTCTCTCTCTCCCCTCGCTCCATATCTCCACACACATCCCTCTTCCCCCACCTCCCTCAATTGTTCCTCTCTCTCTCTCTCTCTCTCTCATATACAATGCCTAAAATTTGCTCTCTATTTCAATCTCGCATCAATAAATTAGAGCGAGGAAAAACAATGAACAAACAAAAAGAGAGAGAGAGAGAGAACATAAGCAGGCATGATGTAAAGCGAGGCTGATTAAAAGCCGAGCGAGAGAGAGAGAGAGAGAGAGAGAGAGAGAGAGAGAGAGAGAGAGAGAGAGAGAGAGAGAGAGAACAGACCTACAGGCAATGCTCCTTCTGAGACTATTTGTGTGTGTGTGTGTGTGTGTGTGTGTGTGTGTGTGTCCAAACTAACTAACTACACACACACACACACACACACACACACACACACACACACACACACAGGGTACACTACGCCACTACTCATGCCTAATTGCGGACGACACCACAAAAATGACTCCGCTTTTCCACCATACAAATTTCCCTGCTTTTTGTTACTGCAGATGATGATGATGATGATGATGATGATGATAATGATGATGATGATGATGATGATGACTTGGAGAATATGAGAAGTTCTGTGTAATATCTTTTTTTTCTTTACTCTCAGACTCCTATAGCTCAATGTGACGATTAATACCGACTGGTGTTATGTGGAATAGAATGGAGGTGGTGTTTCGGTCAGAAGAGGGTAAATGGAACTGGTATTAACACTCTCAGCTACTTAAGAATCCCCCTCCCCCTTCTCTCTCTCTATCTCTCTCTCTCTCTATCTATCTATCTATCTTTTTTCCTGTCACTTTCTCGTCCCTTTTTTCCTGTTCCTTTTTTGTGTCAACTTTATTTCTCACTTTTTTCCTTCCGGGCTTTTTTCGTTGTACTTTTTATTTTTCGTTTTCTTTCCTAACCGCTTTCCTGTCTTCCTCACATCTATTTTCTTCCCCTCGCTTTATTTCTCTCACTGTTTCCTTACCTCGCTTTTTCCTCGATTCAGTTTTTCTGTTGCTTTTTCATATTTTTCTGTCTCTATCTCTCTTCTCTGTCGCTTTTCCCTCTCACTTCAATCACCTTTTTCTTCTGCCTGTCTGTGTCTGTCTGTCTGTCTGTCTCTCTGTCTGTCTCTGTCTCTCCCTCTCTCTCTCTCTCTCTCTCTCTCTCTCCTCGTTTACCTAATCATTTTCTCCCGTCTCTTTTTCCCTCGTCCAGTTTTTTCCCTTCCATCATTTTCTCTTGCTTTTTTTTTTTTTTGCTCTCATTTTCACATAATTTTCTCCCCTCTTTCTCCTTCGTCTCATTTTTCTCACCATTTCCTCCTCTCCTTTTTCCCCTCTTCTCATTTATCCCGCACTGTCTCCTCTCTTTTTTCCCCTTCGTCTCAAGTTTTCTCACCATATCCTCCTCTCTTGTTCCATCGTCTCGTATTTTCCTTCCACGATTTTCTTTTTTCCCTCTCGTCTCTTGTTCCCCCATTTTCCCCTCTTCTCTCCCCTCGTCTCACTTTCCCACATTTCCCCTCGTCTCACATTCCCATAATTTCTCTTATTCTCTTGACTACCCTATCAATCCGGGACCGCTCTCAGTAAATATTCTAGTTCCTCATCAGTGGTCGACCTCTTTCATCACGGCGTGGCACTTTTGGGGTGTCCTCCGGGTGGGGATTGGGTTTGTGGGTGGGTGGGTGAATGGTTAGGTGGGTGGGTGCGTAGGTAGGTAGGTAGTTGGGTAGGTAGGCGGGTGGGTGGAAAGGTATGGGGAAGGGTGGTTGGTTGGTAGGTAGGTAGGTAGGTAGGTAGGTAGGTAGGTAGGTAGGTAGGTGGGTAGGTAGAGAGGTAGGCAGGTAAGTACGTAGTTGGGTGGGTAGGTAGGAAGGCAGGTATGCAAGTGTTCGAGTGAGTAGTTGGGTAGGTAGGTGAGAAGGTGAGTAAGTAGGTAGGTAGGTAGGTAGAGAGGTGGGAAGGTGGGTATACAGGTGTCCACAGCCAGTCTGACAGAACTGGTCAACTCTTACAAATTCGACAAGTTATTTTTTTGAGATAGGAATGACGAGTCTCCTTGGTTACTAGTCAAAAATTTTCCTCTATACTTGGTACTGAGAACTTGGTGTTGAGGAAAGGCAACTACACACACACACACACACACACACACACACACACACACACACACACACAGCTACCCATCCCCGCCAGGTGTAAGAGGGCCCGTGTCTAGGCAACCATATTCAAGCATAAATGACCAGGCTAAATCCCATGAGTAGCATTACGTGATTAGCATCCCCTCCAGTCACCTCTAGGGGCATCGAACTCACGCGAGGCTGTTGTTACTCCGACTGGCGCATTCTAACCACTACACCACAAGTCAAAAATGTAATATGACGCTCCCGAAATTTTCTTGGTGATCCGACTTTACTTCTTCTTCTAATTCTTCTTCTTCTTCTTCTTCTCCCTTCCCCTCTTCTTCTTCTACTTCTTCTCCTCGTGTTCGCCTTTCTTCCTCCTCCTCCTCTTCTTCTTCTGCTACTTCTTCTCCTCTTCTTCGCTTTCTTGTTCCTCCTCCGCTTCTTCTTCTACTTCTTCTCTTCATCGCCTTCTTGTTCCTCCTCCTCTTCCTCCTCCTTCTCTTCTTCTTCGTTTTCTTCTTCTCGTCCACTTCCTCCTCCTACTCCTCTTCTTCTTCGCTTTCATCTCCTCCTTCTCCACCTCGTCCTCCTCCTTTTCTTCTTATTCTTTTTCTTCGCTTTCTTCTCCTCCTCCTCTTCCACCTCCTCCTCCTCCTCCTCTTCTTCTTCTTCTTTTTCTTCGCTTTCTTCTTCTCCTCCTCCTCCTCCTCCTCTTCTTCTTTTTCTTCGCTTTCTTCTTCTCCTCCTTCTTCTCCCTGCAGTTTCCCCGAAGACCTTTTGTTGCCGCCCTAACGAGATGGAGGCGGGAACTTTGCTTTCTTCGCTCGTGTTTTCCAGTCTCAAATTTTCACCTTCATATTTGCAGTCATTATTTTTCATCAACATCATCATCTTCATCATTATCATCATCACCACCACCACCACCACCACAATCACCATTACTCGCACCACCACCACCACCATCATCACCATCACCACCACCACCATCATCATCATCAATTTTCCCTACATAAATCAACATCTCACTGGCACAGGAGGTTTCGCAGTCCTTGTTCCTAAGCGATTTATTTTTGCATAGTATACCTTAATAATCTTTTGCAGGTTAATTAGATTTTTTTAAATATCCACAAATTTTGCATTAGAAGTATAAAGGTGGATATTAACGTGTACCAGGTAAACTAAATCGCACAGGAGGAGGTGTTAAGACAGGAATATCCACGAGCAATATCGCCTGCCCTCATCAGTATTACATATTGAGGTAAAATAGGGCTTAAAATAGGTAATATCTGTGTGTGTGTGTGTGTGTGTGTGTGTGTGAGAGAGAGAGAGAGAGAGAGAGAGAGAGAGAGAGAGAGAGAGAGAGAATGTTAAAAGTCTTCACATTTTTATTCCACAACACTGGCAACATAACATCATCATCAACACTCCACAAACACCTACACATAACACCACATCAATCCACCACCAACACCCCCTACACATAACACACAACACCACACCACCCCATCATTAACATCCACACCCAACACACAGCACATAACACCATCACCACCCCAGCATCACCCCACCAACACACCCCACCCCAACATCTAACACACTCATCACCCCATCATCAATTACACCCAATACCTAACACACTCGTCACCCACACCCAACACATTACACACTCATCACCTCACCATCACCCTACCTCTACACATAGCAAGTAACACCAGCATCACCCCACTAACACCCCACCCTATCACCCCATACACTTTCCACCCCGGGGCTGAAATAGGCTATTATAAAGACAGTGAAAGGGCTTGGGTGTCTTTATGAAGCTTTGATGGGGAGAATGTGGAGGAGGAGAGAGGTGATGAAGGGAGAGAGGGAGGAATGAGAGGGAGAGAGGAGGAAAGAAAGGGTGAGGGAGTGGGAGGAAAGCGTGAGAGAGAGGGGGGGGTAGGTATGGGAGAGATGGGTGATGACAGAGGGAGAATGAGAAAGCGTGAGAGACTGGGGAGATGGGAGAGAGTGAGAGAGGGGGGGTGATGGGATAGACGGAGAGGGAGGAAAGAAATTACCATGTGAGACAGCGAGTAACTATGAGAGAGACCGGGTTACCATGAAAAAGAAAGGGGGAGTCACTAAAGGAAAGAGGGGAAAATACTTAAATTACTGACTGGAGCGTGGAAACAGAATCTGAAGGGAAACGTAAATACCATGTGAGGAAGGAAGAGAGAGGGAAGCGAAAGAAGGGTTACCATGGAGAAGAGCGGAAAGACGAGGGGAGGAAAACACGAAGACTGGAGTGAGGGGAGACGCTTGAAGAGAGGGGAAAACACATCACCACACATACTGACTTACTTCAAGGGCCAGGTGATGAGGGGAAGGGGTTGCCATGGATCAGAGGGGAAAATAGAAAGGGTTGCTATGGATCATTCGAATTTTAAAGTGACTCTTACGTCACAGGAATTTTAAAGTGTCCCTTACGTCACACGAATTTAAATCTCTTATGTCACACGAATTTTAAAGTGTCTCTTACGTCACACGAAATTTTAAGTGTCTCTTACGTCACACGAATTTAAATGTCTCTTATGTCACACGAATTATAAAGCGTCTCTTACGTCACACGAATTTTAAAGTGCTAACCTTCTTGCCCATTAGAGTCACCAAAGTAGTTAGAACATATTCTCTCTCTCTCTCTCTCTCTCTTTCGACGGACACCAAGGGAGAAAAGGAGGGAGACAAGAGAAAAGAGAAGTACTACGGAGGAGGAAAGAGTGTGGAAGGAAGAGTAGGATAAGGATGGATGGGTAGGGGGAGAGAGAGAGAGAGAGAGAGAGAGAGAGAGAGAGAGAGAGAGAGAGAGAGAGAGAGAGAGAGAGAGAGAGAGAGAGAGAGAGAGAGAGAGCGCAAAAAGAAGGAAGGGAGGAAGGAAGGAGTGGGAGAGGGAGATAAGACGAAGGGCGGGGTGGGGTGGGGTGGGGTGGGATGGGGCGGGGAGGGGCGGGGTGGGGTGGGGTGGGCGTGGCATCTTAACAGGATCCCCGGGGTGAGTGGATGAGGTAATTACTAACCTGAAGCACCCCCTCCCCCCTACCCCCAGGCCCCTCTACGCCCCCCAGACCCCCTCACCATAATAATGTCCCAGATACAGTTACATTTTCGTAACTACAAATTCCTTAACTCTCTCTCTCTCTCTTTCTCTCACTCTCTCTACCTACCTACCTACAGTACACCTACCCTGCATCACATATACAGTAGTGTGTCAAATTCCTTTCAAGTTTCCCGGAGTAGACGCCCCGCACACCTTGCTGCTGACAGGTGGATATTACTGGGGAGAAAAATAATAATAATACTTTTTTCCCTATTTCCTTCCCCTTCACTGTCACCCACACTCGGTATTTAGGCTAAGGGCGAGGTTCACATGAGTCACGGGGGTCATAACTCTACGGTCACAGCCCATCATGTTTCACTGCCAAACATTTTAAAGAATTAGTCACACTGGCCTTTTCCTGTCCTTTCTGATCTATCTATCTGTCTATTTATCTACCCACCTACCTATCTCTCTATCTATCTACACACATCAGTTACAACAGAGGACTGATCAGAAGACAACGCAATATTCTAGAATTTTCTCTTTCCTGCAGATCAAAACCAAATTATGACACGGAAAAATTTTGCACTCTTCTTTCTTAAGGCAGCGTCACACTGGGACAAAAGTGGCTAACACGCTAGCCAGTTTTGCGACCCGCTAACCAAACTGACTCACGGTGAGCGAGATTTCGCTTGCGAGGCGAAATGGATAACAATTCTCGCTCACAGCTTGTTGGTGGGATTAGAACACAAATGAGCCTATATTAATTTTGTAACTGGTGAGAAAATATTCTGTTATTTATAGATGGAAACTTTAACTAAAATTGTTAAGTAAATACAATTTAGTCCTTGTGGTTTTTATGCACTTTTATTTTTCTCTTGTAATATGAAATAAATATTCGGACACTCCGGTGACCAGCCAGCGGTGGCTGTCTGTTTTGCCTCCAAACAACAAGTAGAAATCAGATTTCGATATGGATCTTGCGACAAGGAAAACTCTAGTAGACTGCTTTGTGGCTCTGGAGTTGCTAAAGTACGTTAGGAGGTTGTAGAAACTGAGGAAAAGGGAGTGGGTACTCCGTGGTGGTTTGTTTACAAATGACCACGAGGCGCCAAGGCAGACGAGTAGACGACACTGTTAGCCGTTTCGGCGCGCAAAAACACAAGAGTGTGACGGACACTCGACTCTGCTAGCCGTTTTGGCTGGCAAAACTGGCTCGCATGTTAGTCACTTTTGGTCTAGTGTGATGCCACCTTTACTCCTTCCTGCAAAAAAATTAATTTCCGACAGGATATTGATCGTAAGACGTGGAAATATTTAGCAGTCGTGTTTGCCTTGCCACCCTCTTCCAGCAAAACCAGATCTTACAGGAGTTTCGGGAAGGGGGCTTTCTGCATTCTCCTTTCCTTGTTATTCCTCCCAAATAAATAAATACCGTATATAAACTAGAGGGGCACTCAATGGAGCGCATTTCTCCGACAAGGGCAACATAATTTCCAAACTATTTTTCGGTTTTCTCATCAGTGATTAGGGTTTCACAAAAAAAGGTTTTCCGGACGCAGAATCTGTAATACGATCCGGATCTGGCCCAAAAGTTAATCAACTGTTACCAGGGACATGGGCTATTTACCCACAAATTTGATCCAAATCTCTCCTTTAGTTTTTGAGTAATCCTGCTAAAAGACAAACAAACACACTGGGGTGAAAACATACTCTCCTCATCGGACAGAATAAGAAAAACTGGCTTCACATGCAACAGAGGAGCGACTGTGTGTGATTCATAGGTCATCAGGAAAAGAAGACAGGGAGCGACGGAGGGAAAGACCACAAAGACAAGACGATACTTTTCACTGTGCTTGTCCTCAGTGCAGAAATATACCTAAGTTATGAAGAATATTCCCCTCTTGCCCTAGTTCGTAAAAAATGGGAATACTATGCATCCATTTTTTTGTTTCTCCTTCCTGGGTACTGGAGAGGAGGCCTTCACGTGGTGGCATCGATATAAATGGGCGGTGGAGCTGCCCAGTTATACGAACATCTCTCAATTCCCTCCATACCTCTACTACTACTACTACTACTGCTGCTGCTACTACTACTACGACCTCTACTATTCCTACTTCTCCTCTTCCTTCTTCTCCTCCTCCTCCTAATCATCATCATCATCATCATCCTACTGCTACTACTACTACTACTACGGTAATAATAGTAGTAGTAGTAGTAGTAGTAGTAGTAATAATAATAATAATAATAATACCATCAACACCAACAACACTACTACTACTACTACTACTACGAAATCTCTTAAGCCTGTAACTCAGCGTAGACGGGAGCGAAATAAAGCAAGTACAAAGGGTCTCTGTCTTAACACATTGCAATCTCCTACTCAACTTTCCTTTCTTCCCATCAAAAACACACCTCAGAATAGGGCAAGGGACTGACGTAAATTCTGTTTCTGGGTGGATTTGGACGGAAGGGTGCGTGATGAGGGAGTTAACCAGTAGCAGCCGGATTCCTCCCCCCTCCCCCCGCCCCTAGGAATTGTGTTATTGCCCCCCCCCCCAACCCCATTTATCACCAGCGACAAATGGAGGATTGGATTTGCTACGGGTGGCAAGTGGAGGTGGTGGTTGGATGGACACACACACACACACACACACACACACGCACACACTCTCTCTCTCTCTCTCTCTCTCACACACACACACACACACACACACATACACACACTCTCTCTCTCTCTCTCTCTCTCTCTCTCTCACACACACACACACACACACACACACACACACACACACACACACACACACACACACATCTCACTACTCGTGGCTATTCGCACCTCAGCTTTCATTTACGCTACAGCTGTGGTAACATGGAAGGAACGTCACTACCACAGCTACCACCAGACGATTTTATTCAGAGTGAGGTATAAAGCCTGAGAGTGTCAATACCGTCACCACTGTTGCTGTAAATCCAAGTCCAAACTCTATACTCTTTTCACTCTAACTTGGCCCAGATTTTCGTCCTTTTGCAACATATTTCACGTAGCTCAGTGGCAGAATGAAGACAATACTACAGCTCTACATCCACAGCACTTCTTCATGACTAGCATCTCCTTGAACTACTCCTACTACTACTACTACTACTACGCCTACTACTACTACTACTCAGCATTCGAGGTGGACAGAGGTCAATTTTAGGTCAAGGTAGAGGAGGTCAGCAAATCAGTTACATATCTTCGCGTCTTGTGTCTTGGTTAGAAAGAAGTGATGTTAGTTAGCTTGTTTGTTTGCGAGATGGAGACGCAAACCGCTACAGTATAATATAAGGTGGTCCAAATATAACGCTCCCCTTGCACTCCACCTGGTAATTTTTCGTGTGTTGTAGGAACGGCCGGGTCAGCGTTATCGGTGTCTATCTCGCATCATTTATTCATTTCCTACGCCCACTGCCACACCCACACACAAAATCTACCCTGTATCATTTATTCTCTACGCTCACTGTCACACCCACACACAAAATCTACCCTGTATCATTTATTCTCTACGCCCACTGTCACACCCACACACAAAATCTACCCTGCATCATTTTTTTTTCTACGCCCACCGCCACACCCGCACACAAAATCTACCTTGCATCATTTTTTCTCCCCACTGCCAAACCCACGCCCACACCAGCACACTGAGCCGTCCTCGCAAGACACAAAATACTGTCAGGTGAGTCAAGAGATGCGCTATTACGGATAATCTTCCGTTTCAACTCGATATCACCCGAGGCGCGGAATGACTAAATTGGCGTGGTTAGGAGATGATGGGTGAGATGAATAATTCGAAGATGAGAAGTTGATGAGAATAAAATGACTCCTTTCTCTCTCTCTCTCTCTGGCCACCCATCCATCCATCCATTTAACTATTTATTTTCTATATAACAATTATCTATCTGTCTTTCTATCCATTCATAAGTCTAACAAAATGTTTCTCTCTCTCTCTTTCTCTCTCTCTCAGTGCCAGTCCTGCTTTACCAAATCAATGAAGAAGCGTAAAGTAAAAACACACAAGGCTTCCCTCCCTCCCGACTTCCAGAAGGGCGATAAAAGAGAAAAAAAGAAATAAAGTTTAGAGCCACATTATTCCTCATGCAATTACGTCGTTAGGGAGAAAAAAAAATCGTTACCCCTGAATTCAATTTGCATTCCGTTTTCTTCTTTGTATTTTACCATTTTTTAAAGAAGGAAAAGAAGAAATTACATTATTATTATTATTATTATTATTATTATTACTACTACTACTACTACTACTATTATTATTATCATTTAAGGTGAAAGTCCCATTTCTTACTGAGGCTGGCAGGCGGACAAGCAAGAGGAAAAGGAAGGAGGAAAGGGGGGGAAGGAGGTGGGGAAGAAGAAAGGGAGAGAGGGAGGGAAGGGAAAGAGAGGGGGGAAGGAGGGGAGCGAGGGAGAGGGAGAGAAAGCAGGCTGAGAAGGGATGTAAGAAGGAAGGAAGGAAGAACACGGACAAAGAGGAGAGAGAGAGAGAGAGAGAGAGAGAGAGAGAGAGAGAGAGAGAGAGAGAGAGAGAGAGAGGAACGGAGAAGAGTGGGGACCATTAGGATAACTCTGGTACGAAATGTATCCCATAGATGGCAGCACGTGTCTGGTAAACAAGGCGGAGTCAAAGGTTTTTCGTCTCATCAACTCCTCTCCCTTACAGACCCTCTCTCCTGTGTCCCTCTACCTCTTCGCCGCACTGTTGCATCCCTCTGACTACCGCTATATCAACATCACTACTTTTACTGTCTCCTTGCATCCCTCTCCCAATACGGTTTTTGTGCAGTACCCGTCTAACAACACACTCTCATCCCATTTTCTATCTCCAACTCTCTAATTCAGGATTTTATGGACGCTCTCGCTCCTTCCTACCTAGATGCTCGGAGTGAAGGGATCGTGGTTGGTCTCTTATTTACATTTACCAGGAAAGGAGCATTTTTCGCACGCTTAAGTCCTTAGGTTCTTTCTTTTTCTATAAAAAAATAATTAGGGTTATATTACGAAATTAAGACATGGAAATAAATAAAATAAATAAATAAATAAATCCACCCCTCCCCCATCACTAGGGAGGGAGGAAAGATGAGGCGGGGGTGAGGGGGAGGGCGTCAGGAAGGGAGGAAAGAAGGGGTGGGGTGGGGATGGGGTGAGAGTGGGGGTGGGGTGGGGGTGAGGGAGGGGTGAGGTGGTGGGGGAGGGGGTGAGGTGGTGGGGGAGGGGGGGAGGGATGGGGAGGGGTTTAAACTGGTGCCTGGAAATTAATTATCAGTGAAGTTAAGGCCATTGGACGTGTGTGTGTGTGTGTGTGTGTGTGTGTGTGTGTGTGTGTGTGTGTGAGAGAGAGAGAGAGAGAGAGAGAGAGAGAGAGAGAGAGAGAGAGAGAGAGAGAGAGAGGATAAGAGTAACGGCAGAAAAGGAGGGAAGGGCTGATGAGAGGAGGGAAAAGGAGGGGAGAGGAGTGGGGAGATGATGTGGGGAGTGAAGTGTGGGGAAGTGATGTGGGATGGGAGTAAGGAGAGAGTTAGGAGGGAGGAATGGGTTGATGAGGGGAGAGGGGTGAAGAGTGAGGGGAGGGGAGAGGGGGGAGTGAGGGGAGTGGGGAGGAGGTGAGGGGATAAGTGATGGTGCAATAATAAGCTTGCCTCTGCTTCCCTTCTCACCCTCTATATCTCACTCCCTCACTATCTTTACTCTCTCACAACCCCCTCTCTCTCTCTAACTCTCTATCTCTATCCCTCCACCTGTCTATCTACCTATCTATCTAACTAATCTGCCTTCTTATCAGTTACATCAATAGTACCCAACCTGCATGCAATCACAGACGTGGGTAATTTGGGGTACTTTGATCTAGGTAATTAAGCCTGTGAATAAAGTAGTTCATATTCAGTTATAATCACTAAGAAAATTAAGGACAAAACCAAGTGCAAAGTACAATCCCAGGTTCGTCCTTGCTGTACACACGAGGTTTTATTTTTTGTGTTTATGAAAATTAATAAGTCTATGATCTTGTCCTTTTTTTTTTACGTACTGTACTGTATTCATTTCAAAGTTAAAATGCAATGTATGTTCATATAATATTGCCCGGGTATTTATTTCACGTACACTAGCTAACGTACCATATCTATCAATCTATCTATCTATTTACCTATCTATCTATCTATCTATCTATCTATATCCATGTACCAATCTAGGTTATATACTTATCTATTTATCTATCTATCTATACCTATCTATCTACCTACCTGCCTACCTACCTATCTATCTATCTATCTATCTATTGGCAGATTAGCCATGAGGTAAATAAAACACCTGCCCAAGGCCTCCACAAACAAGATGGCCTCCACAATTTTTTTTTTTTGTACTAGTCACTTTCTTTTCACAGTAAACTGCTTGAATATACGTACGAAAATAATTTACTATATTTTACTTATAGACACAGCGGCATTGCAGGCAGGTTCAGAGCGTTGCAAATTGAGATGGATTACAAGCTGCAATAACGGAGCTCCAGGCACGATCAACCTCGCTGTCCAGGTGAGTTTTTATGCAAGAGGATTTCCATAAAAGTATATTCGTTTTAGTCATTCCACCTACTTTAATCCAGCCATGTATATATCTATCCATCAATCTATCCACATCTCTCTCTTTCTCTCTCTCTCCCTATCTCTCTCTCTCTCTTTTCCTCTCTCTCATGTTGACCCACTCTCCCGCTTGCTCTCCATTCATCCAGTCCTCCAATCTTCTTATTCATCAAATCTAGTGCTTTCTCATGTCACCCTATTCATCTCTTCGCTTCCCCAGGGTATTTATGGAAGCTCTTTCACTCTCTGCTCTCGACGCTCTCTTTTTCATGCTCTCTTCCGGAATACCTCTTCTTTTTTTTTGGCAGCCTCGGCTTTTGCATCTTCTCTTTCATAAGTTGTTTGACTATGCTTTTAGTCTCATTATTAGTCTCTTCCTCTTTATTCTCTCATCCTCTTTTACTCTCCCTCTTGCACAAAGCCAGCTCTCAAATCACTCTCACCACCCTACTCATGCCAGATTTTCCACCCACCCACTCCCTCACATCACAGCACCTCTCCATTCACTACCTCACACCACACCACACCACCTACCCCACTCACAGCATCTCTCCACTCACTCCTTCACACTACACCACACCACCCACCCATTCCCTCATACCACACCACCCATCTCCTCACTCCCTCACACACACCAACACCGACCCTCCTCACTCACTCCCACACCCTCCTTATCACCCCCTGTCACAACCCCCACACTTCACACCCTCTCCTCCTCCACTCACACCCTCTCACACTCTCAAACTCGCTCCCCTCCCCTCAAACCTTCATTACTACTTCTATCACACTTTCAGCCTCACACTCTCTCTTCCTCCACTCACATCTCCTTCTCCCTCTCACACTCAAACTCGCTCCCCTCCCCCCCACACTATTACCCCTGCCACACATTCACCACCCCCCTCACACCCTCTTCTCTCTCTTCTCACCCATTTCTCCTGCCTTACCCCTTAATCATCGTCCCCTACATCCACGTTTCAAAGCCCTCCCGTTCTTCATTTTGCTGTTTCTTCCACAACGTTTCATCATCTTTCACATCCCCGTCTGAAAACTTAGCACCCATTCTCCTCCTCATCTTCAAATTTTCACCCCACTCCCCTCCCACCTCACTCCCCTTCCCACAGTCTCACTCCTTTCTCCTCCACACCCATTCACCCCCTTACTCTTCCTCCCCTCACCGTCAATTACACTTTCTCCCCTCTCAACAACCTCTCCCTTCTCCCTTCCTACAAACCTTTCACACACCCTTCTCACCCCATTCCTTCCCCACCATTACAGCACCCTCACTTCCCCATTCCTCCCCTCTCCTCACCTCATTTTCCTCCCCTCTCACCCCCTCCCCATTTTTCCTCTCCCTCATCTTCCTTCCCTCTCACTCATCCTTTTTTCCTCCCCCATCACCCGTTATCCCTTCTCTCTCCCCCCCTCACGCAATCTTTTCTTCTCTCTCACCTTCTTTCCTTCTTCCCCATCCTTTTGAACCTTCACATCACCCTCTTTCCCCCCTCTCTCCCCCCCTTACGCCATCTTTCCCTCCCTCCTCCCTTTATCACTCTCTCTCTCTCCCTCTTCACCTCCTATCTCTCTTCCTTATCCCTCTTTTCCTCCCCCCCCCAACCCCTCATTACATCATTCCCCTCCCCCTCTGCCAATTTCCCTCTCCTTCCTCACCTCTCCTCCTCCTCATCCCTTTTTCCCTCCCCTCCTTCTGCCGCCACACACTCTTCCTCCTTTAAGCTCTTCGTTAGGGGAGGTTCAGCTTAAACCCCCAAGGGAGTGATATGCAGGAAGGAGCCCCCGGGGTGATGCCCTCATGTGGAGTGGCTCGGCTTTTATCTGATGAGTCTACCCACGTAACACCATCACACCACTATACCACACCACACCACTATACCACACCACACCACTATACCGCACCACATCATACCACACCACACCACAAAGCAGTATACCACAACACATCATATCACACCACACCACAACACAGCACACCACACTACACCACACCACACCACACTACACCAGCTCCCTCATCTTAACACTCCTCCACACCGCATGTAACAAAATGACACCTAGAATAAGAGGTTTATGAATACAGTAAGGACCTGTCTATCTATTTTTATCTATCATCTGCCTCCCTTCCCACCTACCTACCTAAAATAGACTCAGTGAATCTACCTGTAAGCTTCTACTTATTATAATTAACTACCTGCCAACCTGCTTACCTGGCCGAGAAGGGATGGGCTTTTATCCAATGAGCTTCCTACCCCCCTCCCCCGTTCCGCAACGCCACCACACCACGCCACATCACACCACACAACACAACGCCACGCCACAATACACACCACACCACACCACACCTCAATACACACTACATTACATCGTATCTTAACACACCACAACTTACCATACCACACAACACAACACACTACACCACATCACACCACACTACGCCACACCACACCACACTACGCCACACCACACCACACCACATCACACCGCACCACGCCACACCACAACACACCTCCTTCTTCAGATTAATAGTGTAATTCTCTAGCCCTTGACACTGCTCCGCCACACAACACCTGAGAATATCACAGTTCAGGTAACAATGGGTGTGAAAGAGTCAGGTAAGGAAGAATGCTGGTGTCATCTTATCCAACTTTATTTTCAATTTATCTATTTATTTGTCTGCATCTTTATCTGCATGTCCGTCTATCAGTCATCTCCTCCCTACCTATCAACCTACCGACCGACCTACCTACCTACCTACTTACCTACCTATCTACCGACCGACCTACCTACTAACCTACCCACCTAACTACCTACATATCTATTTGTTCATCTTATACCTACATGCCTACCTACCCATCAATCTAACTGTTCATCTAACTATCTACCTACTTACCAACCTACTTACACACGGGACTTTGTTCATCTAAAAATCCACATACCTTCCAATCTGTTTATGTTCTACCTACATACCTACCTACGTATGTATGTATGCACGTATGTGTGTGTATGTATGAAAGTACGTATGCGTGTAGGTATGTATGTACGTATGTGTGTATGTATGTATGTGCGTACGTATGTGTGCATGTATGTATGTACGTATGAGTAGGTGTGTACAAGTATGTATGTATGTATGTATGTATGTATGTAAGTATGTATGTATGTATTATCAGATGCCTAACCCTAAGCAATCCCTGGTGACTGAGACAAAAAAAAAGGAAGAAATAGAACTCCACGCTTCATCACCACTCTCTCCCTTACACTAACCCTATAACTCCTGGGAGGAAGAATTAACCCACTCCATGCTGGCGATGTACGAAGTGGAGTGTCTGTAGAGTGATTATTGAAAGCTAAAGTGCTGTCATGACTGTCTGTGTGTACGTCGAAGTCTGTAAATAGGATCGGTGTAAATCAGGAGGGTGAAAACGTTATATAAACACATGAGAGGACACACTACACGCACTTACTCAAATGTCCACCATTTTTAGGCCATCGAACCCAAGGATACGAACGGATCACGAAACGAACACACTACCACCGGGTCAACCACGGCCCCTGCCCCCCACACAAAGAGCCCCTGGACCCATCGTCAGGCAGGGGTTTCTCTCAGCTGAATAAAATCGTCTGGAGGAGGTGAGAGTGTAACAGCCTACCCATGTCCTCTTCCTTCCCCTCAGGATTTCGTGTAGAGGCAAAAGTCTTCACGAATACATGCCAAGTCTTCACGAATACATAAATACTTTTCTTGAATGTGTTAATAAATATACTTCAACTAATAATCGTGGCCTTAGAGATGCACAACACTCTTAAAAGTCCATTACTCACAATGGAAGCATACTGTATAATTGAAGAGAGACTGTGGCGAAGAGGACGAGCGCTGTGGTGTGGATGTGGATGTGATAGAAAGCGTTAGGAGAAATACACTGAGGTGGTTTGGCCATATGGAGAGGATGGTGAGCGAGAGACTGACGAGGAGCGTATATGTGAGTGAGGTGGAGGGGGGGAGAGGGAGGGAGAGGCCAAGGATGAGATGGAGGAATGTAGTGGAGAGGTATATGAGAGAGGGGGGTGTGAGCTGGGAGCAGGGCAGTGAAATGGCGGGGAACAGGCGACATGGAAGCGATTTGTGAAGATGGGGGAGGTGGAGAGAGGTGGTGATGGAGAGCGAAAAGTTAGAAGGGAGAGGAAAGAGGGAGAGGGAGAGGAGAAAGGAAAGAGGAGAAGTGAAAGGGAGAGGGGAAGGGAAAGAAGAGAAGTGAGAGGGAGAGGGGAAGGGAATGAGGAGAAGGGAGAGGGAGAGAGGAAGGGGAAAGAGGAGAAGGGAGAGGGAGAGGAGAAAGGAAAGAAGAGAAGGGAGAGGGAGAGGGGAAGGGAAAGAAGAGAAAGGAGAGGGAGAGGGGAACGGGAAAGAGGAGAAGTGAGAGGAGGAGGGAGAGGGGAAGGGCATAGTGGAGGGGATGTGGGAGGTGAGTGAGTAATGGGATAGATGTAATGGTGGGGGATGAGGGATTGACATGACGGAGTAATGGGTGGGTGGAGGATGGTAGTGGGAGTAATTGAAGAATGAGTGAGATAAAGTGGGATGGGAGGGAGGGAGGGAGGAATGAATATAATGGGAGGGAGGGAGGGAGGAAGGAGGACAATGGAGTGGCATAAGGAGTGGTATGGAAGGGGGTTTTTTGGATGGGGGGGGAGATATAGCCTCCATTAACCCCTTCAGACATCAGTTCAAACTTAAATAATATCCTCTGTAAATAGTAAGAATACCCATTACGTCGTTGTAGTAGTAGTAGTAGTAGTAGTAGTAGTAGAAGTAGTAGTAGTAGGGCAGTGGATTCGTAAAGTCATTTCGGCGCCACCACGTGAAGGCGTCCCTCTCCAGCACCGTGTCATCGTAGTGAAGGGGTTAAGACGAGGTGAGGGAGGAAAACTAATAAAGCAAATGGAACGAAAAAAAAACTGACACCATAGCTAAAAGTTTGCCTTAGGTTGAAGAAATAGAAAAACAATAGATGGAAGAACAATAGATGGAAGAACAATAGATGGAAGAACAACAGATAGAAGAACAATAGATGGAAGAACAATAGATGGAAGAAGAACAATAGATAGAAGAACAATAGATAGAAGAACAATAGATGGAAGAAGAACAATAGATGGAAGAACAATAGATGGAAGAAGAACAATAGATGGAAGACGAACAACAGATGGAAGAAGAACAATAGATGGAAGAAGAACAACAGATGGAAGAAGAACAATAGATGGAAGAAGAACAACAGATGGAAGAAGAACAACAGATGGAAGAAGAACAACAGATGGAAGAACAACAACAGATGGAAGAAGAACAACAGATGGAAGAAGAACAACAGATGGAAGAACAACAACAGATGGAAGAACAACAACAGATGGAAGAACAACAACAGATGGAAGAACAACAGATGGAAGAACAACAACAGATGGAAGAACAACAACAGATGGAAGAACAACAGATGGAAGAACAACAACAGATGGAAGAACAACAACAGATGGAAGAACAACAACAGATGGAAGAACAACAGATGGAAGAAGAACAACAGATGGAAGAAGAAAAACAATAGATGGAAGAAGAACAACAGATGGAAGAAGAGCAACAGATGGAAGAAAAGGAGCAGATGGAAAAAAACAGAGATTGAAAAAAGCACAGGCTAAAATGGATTAATTTAATTATCAAAGGAAGAAAAAATAAAATAAAAAAAGCATAAAAAAAACTCAATTACAGTACCAGGAAGCAAAATTAAAGACAGTAGTTGAAAGAAAAACATCAAACAAAAATAAAGACAGCTCAATAACTAACAAACAAGGAAGTGAATTGCGTGACCCACCACCCCAGACACAGCCTTGAGCCAGGTGAGGTGAGGTCATTAAGGAGGTGAGACTGGGTTAAGCTAGGTCACGTCCAGACTAATATTGGCCGACGTTCCAGCCGCTCTAGAAGGGCCGGCCAAGTTTGGACTGCATGTATATACCGTTGCAAGAGTTAATAACCAATATCCTGCACAGAGGTGGAGGGGGTGTGGAGACAGGGACGAGTGGAGAGATGGAGCAGGTGTGGAAGGTTACTGTGCCGGTGTGGAGGGTTACTGTGCAGGTGTGGAAGGTTACTCTGCAGGTGTGGAAGGTTACTATGCAGGTGTGGAAGGTTACTGTGCAGGTGTGGAAGGTTACTCTGAAGGTGTGGAGGGTCACGTAGGTGTGGAGGGTTACGTAGGTGTGGAGGGTTACTGTGCAGGTGTGGAAGGTTACTCTGCAGGTGTGGAGAGTTACTCAGGCGTGGAAGGTTAGTGAGTATAAGAGGTGCAAACTGTACTTGTGAAACCCCACGCCCAGGTGAACGTGAACCCGGTGGACTGCAGGAGGCCGACCACTTCAGATGCAGAAAGGTGAGGGTCAATGTAGAAAGGAAAATGGATGGGTTGAGTTGGCAAAAGGCCGATACAAATACTGAGATCATGTGTAGGGGAGAACCAGAAGACTGCGCAAGAAAGGAGGTAGGATGGAAAGGAATGTGCACAGGAGAACAGGAGAAGAGTGAACAAGAAAAGGTGAAGGAGAGAAAAAAAATGTGTATTGAGGAACAGGGAAAAGGTAAGGAAGAATGGGTGAAGGAGAGAAACACAATATGCAAAGAAGAACAGGGGCGAAATAAGGAAGAAAATGTGTAAGAGAGAAAAGAATGTGCATGGAAAAACAGACCAGAGTGATGAAGAAAGGGTGCAAGACAAATGAGAGAGAGAGAGAGAGAGAGAGAGAGAGAGAGAGAGAGAGAGAGACAGAGACAGAGAGAGGAGGTCTCGTTAAAAAATGGAGAGGACAATCGATGAGGCAGACCTGCTAGAGAGGGTGATTGAATGGTGGGGAACGTGGATCATGGGACAACAGAGGAGTGAACAAGAAAAGGTGTAGGAGAGGAAAGGGGAAGGGAGGCGTAGGTTAATGCTGAGTGATGGATGGGCAGAGTTGGCAGAAAAGGGGGGGGGGGAAACCAATATCGTGTATACAGGAGTAGCAAAAGACTGAGCAAAAAAGGATGTGGGGCAAAAGAGTGGATGGAGGAACCGGGGAAGTGTGTGCAAGAGAGGGTGTAAGAGAAAAAAGAAAGTGTACAGATGAACAGCAAGAGTGAACATGAAAATGTGAAGGAGAGAAGAGAAAGTATATCGAGAAACATCAGAAGAGTGAGGAAGAAAGGATGTAGAAAAAAAAAATTGGAGAAACATTGAAGGAGTTAGTAAGAGTGTTGGGAAAATAAATGTGGAGAAGCTAAGAATATAAAACAGAAAAGATAATCAATGGAACAGAGCTGGTAAAACGGGAGCAGGAAAATGCAGAGGAACAGCATAAAAGTGAGCCAAGAAGTGTGTAGGAGAGAAAAGAGTGAGCCAGCCAAAGTCCTTCCCCTGCCCCACCACCCCCACACCTCACCTGTTGCCTCCACACCAGCAAAATTCCAGCCTCTGAACAGAATTTTTGGGTTCCCCATTAACCTCCGGACGGTATCGCTCACAATTTTAGTAACCGATGGAGGGGAGCGCCTTCACGTGGTGGCACCGATATAGCTTGGCCACACCACTGCCGGGTTATACAGACTCCCTTCAACTCCTTCCCCATCCCACGAAAGGAGGATGGTGAACTGCAGGAGATGGGAACTTCAGGCTGCAGTCTACCTAGTTTACATTCAGATAAGCCTGGAACTAATGCAACAACATTTTCTTTCGTACACAGCCTCCGTCGCTCCTCTCTACTCCCGCAGCGCCAGTTGCCCAAGACACATTTTAGCAAGCATCGATATCATATGCAAACGAAGCGCTGTAAAGACGCAAGGAAAGGAGAGCTGGAGGGAGACGCCGGGATCTGGGCTGGTTCCTACACATAATTCCTTGTCGGGCTCGGGGGGGCATTTGCATAATCAGGGTGTGTGGGGCCTAAGCGTGTGTGCAGATCGGCAACCTCGCTTGATCCTCTGCAGCCCCAGGACGTATTTCCGTATTTTAAGTCTAGTTACCACCAGGAACGTATTTTCAGCTTTGGGCACATATTTCAAAAGGACAGGTTAATTATCTCCTTCATTTCTACTTACGGGAGTAGTCTGGCATTAGTTGTGATAGAAAATATACTCAAGCTGCCCCAACCAATAACAGAATTAATGGTGATAGTATCAGAGATAATGGCGATAGTATAACAGAATTAATGGTGATAGTATCAGAGATAATGGCGATAGTATTAGAGTTCATGGTGACAATATTAGAGTTAGTGGTGAGAGTATTAGAGTTAATGGTGACAGTATAAGAGTTAACGGTGATAGTAGTAGAGTTAATGGTGATAGTTTTAGAGTTAATGGTGATAGTTTTAGAGTTAATGGTGATAGTATCAGAGTTAATGGTGACAGTATTAGAGTTAATGATGATAGTATGACTTAATGGTGACTATTAGAGTTAATGGTGACAGTATTAGAGATCATGGTGACAGTATTAGAGTTAATGGTGACTGTATAAGAGTTAGTGGTGACAGTATTAGAGTTAATGGTGATAATTTTAGAGTTCATGGTGACGGTATTAACACACAAACCCAAACCTCTCACTCTTTCCCTAATGAAATTGCCAAGTGTCAGCTGTAATAGAATGTCACAGCTGTCGCGATCAGTAAGGGTAAATATCCGTTAATCACCAGGTAAATATCCGTAATCACCAAGCAATTAGGACAAGGCTGTTATTGCTGTAACCTTCACCAATTATACGAGTCACATTACAGAAAAAAACAACAATTTAGAGAACACAGGATCCCTTCACCAGAAAATAATCGTATAGCTGAAACCAAAATACGAAGCTTCAATGAGGCTCTATACTCTAAAGGGTTCATCAAAAAGGGTTCTAAAACTCTGCGAAGCTTAAGGGAGGTTCTATCTTCTAAAGGGTTTATCGAGATGTGTTCTAAAGCTCTACCTATGCTTCAAACTTTAGAGCTCCAAGGGCCTCCAAACTTTTAAGCGAGGCCTGTCGAGCGCTCACCACACCGCTCACTACTTTGCTCACCACACTGTTCACCACACTGCTCGCCACGCCGCTCACCACACCGCTCATCACACCACTCACCACACACTCATCACACCACTCACCATACTGCTCAACACACCGCTCATCACACCACTCACACTGCTTACCACACCACTCACCACACCATTCACCACACCATCCACCACATCACTCACCACACCGCTCACCACCACCAGTATCCCCTCTCAAACTCATCCCTGCAAGCCTGACGAAGGAGTTTTTGGAATTCAGAATATTTTAGCGTTTAAAATTTTACACTCCTTTACTTTAGCGATAGTCACACATATTTTTTTATTCATTTATTTTTCGAAAAGAGAAGAGTGAGGATTTTAATGTCTATGTGTATTTTCATGGTAATAAATCCTTTTATAATTATCTTCTTGCCTTACAACATCATATCTAAATTGCCGTACCCAATTACAGTACATAATTAGCACTAATGACGTTAACCTCTCATTCTCCTCTAACTCACTATCAGCTGAACAAAATCGTCTGCATTTCCTGGAACAAAAGTACTAGAGTTGTTCCAGCCGTGATAGGGTTAACCAGCTCAGCAGTGCAAAGAAAAGGCAGCAAACCAAAGACATAAGGTAAAGGTCACGATGATGGAAAAGTAAATCGGTGAAGGAGCGGCGTTGAGAAATATCCAAAGTAAAAAAAAAGAAAAAATACCTTCTCTTGTATGCCCGTCACGTCTTTCACATCGACCCAGTTTGTGTAACATGCGTAACATCCATGAGGAGTAGCAGGTTAAGTCGCTGAGAGAGTGGCGTTGCGTAGTATCGTGAGATAAAACAAAAATGAGGGGACGTCTATGTATCACGGTTACCAGAGAGAGAGAGAGAGAGAGAGAGAGAGAATAGAAGGGACAATAACAAAAACAAACAAAAAATACATATGAAACAGAGAGAGAGAGAGAGAGAGAGAGAGAGAGAGAGAGAGATCCAAGTATCTCTCGTTATCTCCCAGGGTGATTTGGCGAGAGATTATGCGAGAGATAAGAGAGATAGTCAGGTGGGCGACTCCCTGACCTCACACCTCGCCGCCCTAATTGGAAAAATTGGGGAAAAGTGAGGACTTGATGTGGTTACTTGAGAGAGAGAGAGAGAGAGAGAGAGAGGGGGGGGAGGCGAATTACAAAGCAAACCTGAGAC
This sequence comes from Coenobita brevimanus, assembly GCF_032717465.1. Taxonomy (NCBI): domain Eukaryota; kingdom Metazoa; phylum Arthropoda; class Malacostraca; order Decapoda; family Coenobitidae; genus Coenobita; species Coenobita brevimanus. The sequence continues at coordinate 56,338,453 of NC_136977.1, forward strand.
AAACTAAGAACAAAGAAAAAAAAAGACGAGAGAGAGAGAGAGAGAGAGAGAGAGAGAGAGAGATAGCATTAATGACGCATGCAGCTGTTTGTATCGCCACGCATATGAAAAGGTAAACAAAGAGAGAGAAAAATCCAGGTGAGTAATTAGGTATGGACAAGGAGCGACAGGTAACCTAGGACCCTGGCAAAAACACACGCATATCAAGAAACTCCTAAGAAATTGCGTGTGTGTGTGTGTGTGTGTGTGTGTGTGTGTGTGTGTGTGTGTGTGTGTGTGTGTGTGTGTGTGTGTGTGTGTGTGTGTGTGTGTGTGTGTGTGTGTGTGTGTGTGTGTGTGCGATTATTCCGAAAACTATATATGAAAGAAATAAGCAGCAAGACAAAGTTCACTTCCTCGAGGCTACTTTAAGAAGTTTGCAGAGGATGTGATGCGAAACCAAGCCCTGAAGGAGAGTTTCTTGACTTGCCATAGGAGAGTCTTGCCCTTCTGATGTGTAAATGGAGAGTCGGATGAGTTTTTAATCTAGTAGAGTGAAAGTAAAGTCAAATTCAGTCGCTACAAGGAATATGTTACGTGGGACTCTCTTGCTATAAGGTGTGTATATCAACGACAGATGGTAACCATATCGGGGTGTTAAAGTACCCTCATGTGCGTGGAGCTCGAACCCACCTCTCCACTGCAGGTCTAGAAGTGGAATTATGTTGCTAAAAGGGATTGAGTGAGTGGGATTCTGTTTCTACAAAGGATCTGGTGTATAATAATCTTTTTTCTATATGACTTTTTTCTCATTATTATTATCATTACTACTACTACTATTATTATTATTATTATTATTATTATCATTATCCACTCTCATCTTAAATGTCAGGACCAAACTGCCTAGCCCCGGGCTCCTACTCTCCTCTTGGGGCAACGTAAGATTGGATGATGGATGGATGGATTATTATCATTATTATTACTATTCTTATTTCTATTATTATTATCAATATTATTATTATTATTATTATTATTATTATTATTATTACTATTATTATAACTACCGGTATTATTATTATTTTTATTATTATTATCATTAATATTCTCATTCTTATCATTAATATTATTACATTATTATTATTATTATTATTATTATTACTATTATAATTATTATTATTATTATTAGTTGTGTAGATTGGCTTGGGAAGAGGGAAGGGTTCCAGAGGACTGGAAATCAGGTATAATTGTTCCTCTGTACAAAGGAAAAGGGGAGAGAGAAGTATGTGGTAACCATAGGGGTATTTGCCTTCTTAGTGTGACTGGTAAAATATATGGTAGAATACTCATTGATAGGGTTAGGCATATGACAGAGGAGCTAGTTGGAGAAGAACAAGGGGGATTTAGGAAGGGAAAAGGGTGTGTAGATCAGATATTTGTTCTAAGATGTTTAGTGGAGAAGTATCTAGAGAAGGGAAGGAAAGTGTACGCTGCCTTCATGGACTTGGAGAAAGCTTATGACAGAATAGATAGGAAAGGTATGTGGAAGGTATTAAGAATATATGGAGTGGAGGGGAAATTGTTGAGTGCTGTGAAGAGTATGTACGAGGGAGCTAGGGCTACGGTGCGAGTGGATGGTGAGCTGAGTGAGTTCTTTGATCTCAATGTGGGACTGAAACAGGGGTGTGTAATGTCTCCTTGGCTGTTTAATATATATATGGATGGGGTCGTAAAGGAGGTACAAGGTAGGGCAGTGGATGTGGGGGTGGCCTTAATGAATGAGGGTGAGATTTGGAAGCTTCCGGTGTTGCTGTTTGCTGATGATACAGTATTGTTGAGTGAAGATGAATGGGAGTTGCAAGGTTTGGTGAATGAATTTGGGACAGTGTGTAGGAGGAGGAAGCTGAAAGTTAATGTAAACAAAAGTAAAGTTATGGTGTTTGAGAGGAATGAAGTCACAGAGTGTGCAGTGAGGTTGGATGGTGAGGATATGGAGAATGTGAGTGCATTCAAGTACTTGGGTAGTGTGATGAGTAAGGATGGAACTTTGGGGGATGAAGTACGTGAAAGGGTACAGCAGGGAAGGAAGGTTGTTGGCACACTGAAAGCAGTGATGAGAAATAGGGAGGTGAGTATGGAAGTTAAGAAGTCACTGCATGATGGTATTGTGATCCCTACCCTGACGTATGGAAGCGAGGCGTGGACCTTGCAAGAGGGGAACAAGTCAAGAGTGAGAGCAGTGGAAATGAGTTACTTGAGAGGAGCATGTGGAGTGACATGGAGGGACAGGTTGACGAATGAAGAAGTGAAGGAACGTTGTGGGGTAGATGTGGATGTGGTTGAAAAGATTAGGAGAAATACACTGAGGTGGTTTGGACATGTGGAGAGGATGGAGAATGAAAGACTGACTAAGAGGGTGTATGTAGGTGAGGTGGAGGGAGGGAGAGGGAGGGGTAGACCGAGGATGAGGTGGAGGGATGGAGTTGAGAGGTATATGAGGGAGGGGTGAGGTGGGGGGAGGGGAGTCAAATGGTGGGTGACAGAGTGACTTGGAGGCGTTTTGTCTGCGGCCACCCTTTGCGGGATTAGGGCGTCGGGCTATAGATAGATAGATAGATAGATCATTTTCTTCTTTTTCTTCTTCTTCGTCTTCATCTTCTTTTCTTTCTTCGTCTTCTCTTAATATATTGCAACCTCAGCGATCTTGACTTCAGGTAGGTTTTCAGCACAGGTAGGCCTAATAAATCCAGGTTAATGAAATAATGAATACATGAATGATAATAAAACTTAAATATATAACAATTATTAAAACATTCTGAAATCCTCACTTGATTTTTCGTCCTCCCCAGTTTCGTGGTTATGCAGTTGTTTATGTTGCTCTCTCTCTCTCTCCTTGCATCTTCCCCTCTTACGTCTTATCTCATCTCCTTACATCTTACATATTCCCCTCCTCAGTGTTTTCCTTGCCCACACTCATCTTTCCGAACATGCCCTTCCTTTTGACATCTTTCCCTGTTCCTTATCTTTCCCCTCCTCCTTCATACTTCTTATCTCGGCTCCTTCCTACTAAAATCTTCCTCCTCCTCCTATTCCTTCTTCTTCTTCTCCTCCTACTCCTACTTCTTCCTACTACTTAGCCTTCCCTCATATCTATCCCTGTTTCATCTCTTTCCTCCTCTTCCCTTGCCTCTCCTTTTCCTCTCCGTTTACGTGTCCCTCTTCCATTTCATTCCCATTTCTTCCCTTCCCTTCCATTTCATTCCCATTCCTTCCCTTCTCTCCCATCCCTTCCCTTCTCTTCCTCCTTTCTCACCCCCTCCTACCCACCCCCACCTCCGCCCCGCCCACACCGTGCCTACTGATGCAAATGAGGTCTGTTTATTACTTGTACCTGACGCACCTCACCCTCATTATCCTCCTCGCTCCTGACGTCACACCTGTAGCCTCCTATCCTCGTCAACATACGAAGCTCACTATAGTTCTTGTTACCCCTTTACCTCGAGGCCTTCATCTTTATTTGTTCTTACTGCCTCCTGACGATTCTAGTACAGGAAGACGAGTCAAATCATCCCGTTGTAGTGGTGAGAGGGAACAAAACAGGAAGTCACCCGAACTGAAAATGGTTAAAAGTTTCCCGGCGAAGATCCCTCCTCCCCTCCTCCCTGCCGCTGATTTGATGCTATGCAATGCTACGGCACTTTCGTACTTCATTTCGAAATACTTGGCCTTTCGTGTCACCGTCAGCCTCGTCGTCATGGCTCAACAGTCGGGTCTGTGGCGCGTCTCAGCCTGGACTCTGACTGTCTGGGAGGTTTGCGCAAGGTCAGGTACCAGGCCTCGGCCTCACGCCACTCCCATGGTAGCAACGTAACGGACGATGCTAACCATGCTAACCATCCTTTTTTATTTATTTTTTTTTTTTTTTAGGGTTAACGGGTGGAACAACTTGGCCAAGGGTGACCAGGGACTACGCACGGCAGAGGCGTCCATCTTCCCTGAGACTCTGGCCGCATCCCCAGAGAATGAGGTGAAAAACGAGGAAAGGTAAAAAGGAAGGAGCGGGAAGTGTGTGTGTGTGTGTGTGTGTGTACATACAGTATATATATATATATATATATATATATATATATATATATATATATATATATATATATATATATATATATATATATATACAGGGTGTAACGCGACGTATGACAAAAACTTACACCAATGATCTATCATGAAATTTTGAGTATATTTTGTTCTATAACATATACTCTCTGCGACCCCAGTTCAGTACCCAGCATTCGGCTTTTAAGTGTTAAAGTTTGGTGGGTAGCATGCGCCATTGGGTGGGAGCTTCGCAGGGCGACGGGAGACGAGTATTATTAGCTCATACTGTACTGTACACAAAAATACCATTTCCTATCAGTACAAACATGTTTTAAGAAGAAACATTACGTAGTCTATTGATTCTTTAACATCGTCATGCATTTCTGCAATTCTTTTGCACAAATCGACTGTAAATTAAGGATTAAATTCAAATTTTATAGCTTGTGAGGAAGTAGGGAGGGAGGAGAGGGGCTGGTGTGTTGTTGCCAGTTACGTAATGTGTGGTTTTTAGGATATTGCTAGCAGCATTTTCATAACATCCACAGCTCATTCAGTGGAAAAACGTTATTGTAATGGAAGATTAGCCTCACTTTAAGTCAGGAAGACTACTATTTATTGAAATTTTTCTGCTGCAAGTAAACGTGGCGCCATCGGGTATCTCCACCTGTATTCCTTTCTGCATCACTGGCATTACCATCGCAGAATCCGTAAAAATAAACGATATCTGCATGTTCTTGATTGCTGTACGTACGTGGCATGTTGTTTCATGAGCCCAGTGAACAGCTGAACGCGGAGAACAGTACTTGAAGTGCGTGCCTCGCCTGCAAATTTTCTCGTTCAAATGACACTGGACGCAGGGCTGCCAAGTCCTGATCATCAGTCTCGCTAGTTTAGTCATGGAAACTTGGTAGAATGTCGCTAGATAGTAAACACTGCAAAACATCGCTAGAAAATACGATTAAATCTCTAGAATATCACCTAAAAATGGCAAAAAATATCCTAAATGTAGCTAGATACCATGCTGTCAGATGTTAAGTAGCGACGCTAGGTAGAAGCAAAAAATAGGTCTAGATGCATAGTCGTTACATTGGCAATCCTGTGTCACTTTTCTCACGTCATCATATGAAAGCATTGGTGCCACGTTTACTTGCAGAAGAAAAACTGTAATGAATAATAATATTACTCCTGACTTAGTGTGATGCTGGTCACTACCTAGACTAATGCCTTTCCACTGAATGAGCTGTGGGTGTTATGATAATGCTGCTAGCAATATCTTACAAACCACACATTACGTAACTGGCACACACACCAGCCCCCTCTCCTCCCTCCTTTCTCCCTCACAAGCCATAAAATTTGAATTTAATCCTTAATTTACAGTCGATATGTGCAAAAGAATTGCAGAAATGCATGACGATGTTAAAGAATCAATAGACTACGTAATGTTTCTTCTTAAAACAAGTTTGTACTGATAGGAAATGGTATTTTTGTGTACAGTACAGTATGAGCTAATATACTCGTCTCCCGTCGCCCTGCGAAGCTCCCACCCAATGGCGCATGCTACCCACCAAACTTTAACACTTAAAAGCCGAATGCTGGGTACTGAACTGGGGTCGCAGAGAGTATATGTTATAGAACATAATATACTCAAAATTGCATGATAGATCATTGGTGTAAGTCTTTGTCATACGTCGAGTTACACCCTGTATATATATATATATATATATATATATATATATATATATATATATATATATATATATATATATATATATAAGGGAAAAAGGATAATGGGGAAAGGTACAGAAAGAACGGAACAATGTTGACAGACGGAGGGATGACGGAAAGTATGCGGGAAAAGAGATGAAGATACGGATGAAGGGGCACGTGAAAAAAGCACGATGCTACAAAAACTGACACTGAAAAGCGAGAAAATTTTTGGGATTGGGGATGTAAGAAAAGGAGCAACTAGAATTTAATACACTACATGATTTCGGCATTTCTTTCCTCCTTCCATCAAAAAAATATATGTGAAAAAATGAGTGCATGTGAAAAAAGATGTGAAAAATGAGATGTGAAAAATAAATGAACAGTAAGAAAGTACGAAATGAAGGTAGGACGTGGAGAAGTGGGTGAAAGTACAAGGATGAGTAAAACAAAACGAAAAGGAGAGTGAAACAGGAAGGAATCTGTGAGGAGGGGTGAGGAAGTGAAAGAAGGTGGAAACAGTGAATGGTGTGTGTGTGTGTGTGTGTGTGTGTGTGTGTGTGTGTGTGTGTGAGAGAGAGAGAGAGAGAGAGAGAGAGAGAGAGAGAGAGAGACTTCTAACCTTCCAAATTTCCTTCTCATCCTCTTCACAATCAAAATCATTAACAAACAAAGCATTACATTCTATTTCTGTGCATGGATGGACATGAATTACACACTCCTAAATACACATACACAGGGATGTTTCTAGTACACATAAATATTTCTTGAACGTGCACACAGCTCAAGTTTAAACGCACATGGACTGCAGTTGAGGTGTACGTCCACAGAGTTTGTTCAGGTTAAACGCACATGGACTGCAGCTGAGGTATGCGCAAACCATTCACTGATTCTACTTGTACACCCACGCACACACGCACGCACGCACGCTCCCACGGACATCAATGAAACCAGGTGTATATGAGGGCACTGGGTCAAGGAGGAGTTGACTAGATTTTGAGGAGGATTCAGGTGGTGAGGTAGGGACAAAAAATAAAATCACGTCGGCGGAGGTATACACTCTCTGAGATTGTGTAACAGGGCAGAATAAGACCGTAGAATTAACTGACTGACTATGAGACCGTAAAAGTATCCGTCTGGTAGGAAAGAGGAATTGCAGTGGGGGATCATACGTTTTCTTGGCGCTGACGGAGGTATGGGATCTCTGAGTGCTTTCTAGTTTGACTCTATGTATACTCGATGCAAACTAGTATCCTCATTTTAGTGATCGATGGTTTCACAATGAGTGTTGTTGCTGTCTGGCGTTTTTTCGTTAGGGTGAACAGTTCTTTCGTTAGGGTGAACAGCTCTGATGGGATGATTTTTTTTTTTTTTTAATGACGTGTGAAGAACGTAAAGTACATGCATACACAGTCACGAAAAATTACTGGAGGTTATTTATAAATGATTCGTCCACTGCTCTGAAGATAAGGATGGACACTGTCGCACTGTTTTGATCGACTATACAGAAAGTGCAGGTTAAATGACGTAGTGTGGTGTGGTGTGGTGTGGTGTGCTGTGAAGTGGTGCATTGTGGTGTGGTGCATTGTGGTGTGGTGCGCTGTGGTGTGGTGTGGTAAGGTGTGGTGTGGTGTGGTAAGGTGTGGTGTGGTGTGGTGTGGTGTGGTGTGGTGTGGTGTGGTGTGGTGTGGCGTGGAGTGGCGTGGCGTGGTGTGAATACAAATGTTGGACAAGAAGCCGTAGAGAAGAAATATTGCCTCCTATCAAACACACACACACAGTCATGTAAACAAAATGGACTTTACCCATTCAACACGCTTTGTTTTTTGTCCTTTCTTGTTGCTTTCAGACAATTTTTCTTAGATCGAGGGAACCACTTGTAAGAAAGATTTATAAAGGATGTACCTAACCTCCTCAAGATGTCTCCTCTTAGCTAATTAAGTGGTCTCTCAGTAGCAAGAATAAACTTAAAAGAGGCCAAAGCAATGGAGGAGTTAAATATATCTAAATCCCCATAATAATAATAATAATAATAATAATAATAATAATAATAATAATAATAATAAACATACAAGGGAGAAGGGGCAGGCTTGTAACTGTATAATAATGGGTCCAGTCCATCACATCCAGGGCTGGGAACACACCGCAAATCTGAATTTACCTGCAACTGTCTTCGTTGTTCTTCCACAAAACTCATCGACATGCCACACACATCACCGACATCACCTCCACCACCATCACTGACACCAACACCACCACCACCACTGACACCACTGCATCAGTCTTGAGTAAAACAGCCACTGCAGTATTTCAGCATTTAAAGTCTGTTGTTAGCGCCCAAGCGGTGACATGAGAGTGCACGTCAGCTTATGGTTGGCAGGAGCGCAACGCCTCAGGAAACGGACTGACAAGCCGATGATGAGAGTCGGATACTAGAAAAAGTACATTCATACTCTCGAACACATACCCAATGTGTACATACTTACCAAAACGAGCACACATGGGCTTTTATACAACTCCTCCCTGATGGGTACATGAGCTGAAGGGAAGCGGATGCCTTTTTTTAATAAAGTAGTGTAAGCCAAAATCCAACTATAAAAACCACCCGACAATACCTCCCACTCTTTCCCCTGACACCACACCACACCACACCACACCACACCACACCACACAGCCGCCTTGCTCACCAAACTGAAACACTAAATTACGTCAGAACAAACCAGGCCGTACAGTCAGCATATTTTACATACATGCATACATACATATATATACACACACTGTATATAATCAATGGGGCATAGCGTCAGCCCCGCCACCGCCCCAGGATCTCACTGGTAACTTTGATCCTGGCAAACTTTGTGGCCACAACGCCTGGCCTGCGGGGCTGAGGTGGAGAAAGTCACAAGTTTGTTAGTGAATTTCATGATGTGTGTGGGATGCCTGATGAAGGAAGGAGGGAATGTACTGTATTAATAAAGACGCCACAATACTGACAGCACAGCGATGATGGCAGTGATGATAACGTGTAAGCCACCACAGGGAAATCTGCATAAAAATGGTAAATTATTGAAAGCGTGACCTTTGAACACGTAGGTCATTTTTCATCGGCACCCGAGGTAATTATTAAAGCAGCATAGTTCGTTATATATTCCTGTACTGTGAATATTCTACGTCGTCACTCCTCATTTTTTTTTTTCACCCTGATCACTCCTCTCACTTCCTTTTAGTTTACCTTACTCTCACATACAACTGTCTAATCACCACTCATTGACACTACACATTCATTCATTACCCCTCATTTTCATTCACCTCATACTTACTCTTTACCCTCATTCTCATTCATTTCTCTTTACCCTCATTCTCACTCACTTCACAATACTCTAATTTGACCCTCATTTCCCTTTCTCATTTTCCTCACACCTTTCTTTTTTTCCACTCTTCCTTCACTCTTACTTCTGCGTCATTTCTCATATTGCAACTTTCACCTCTTTGTCTCTGTCTGTCTGTCTGTCTGTCTCTGTCTGTCTGTCTGTCTGTCTGTCTGTCTGTCTCTCTCTCTCTCTCTCTCTCTCTCTCTCTCTCTCTCTCTCTCACTTCATTCTCACCTTTTCACACTTTTTACCCCTTAATTCTCTCCTCCTTTCTCTACTCTCCCACTCACACACTCTCACTCTCTCTCTCTCTCTCTCACTATCTTATCCATATTTATTCTCATTCCATCTCACTCTCTCACCTTTACTCTCTCTCCCCTCTCTCTCTCTCCCACCTCCGTCACCTCTCACTCTCCACGTCTTTCATTTCCTCTTCATTTCTCTTCGTCTTTACTCTCTCATTGTATTCACTCATCTCTCACTCTCTCTCTCACTCTCCTCTCAAGCTTTCTTCCCTATTCTTTAACCTTACTCTCTCTCTCTCACTCTCTCTCTCTCTCTCTCCCCTTTATCCTCTCAACTCATCTCTTACTCACATGGGGATGATGCTGATGGAGAGGAGTGTGCTAAATTACAGAATACCGCTGAGAGAGAGAGAGAAAGAGACAGAGAGAGACAGAGAGTACAGTGTGCCAGAATAACACAGAGGGGAGGGAAAAAGGGGGAGTAAGAGAGAAGGGGAGGAGGGAATAGTAGGAGGGGAGGAGAGAAGAGCAGGAGGGGAGGAGAGAAGAGCAGGAGGGGAGGAGAGAAGAGCAGAAGGGGAGGAAAAAAGAACGACAGAGCAGGAGAGAAGAGCAAGACAGTAGGAGAGTAAGGGACAAAACCTCTCTTCTTTTACTTCA
>NC_136977.1:56358503-56371003 GCF_032717465.1 Coenobita brevimanus
AAAAAAAAATATCCCTCGCCACACACACACGCACAATTTCTCTCCCTTCCCCCCCCCCTCCCTCTCTCTCTCTCTCTCTCAGAATCGACTTGCCTCTCTCCTCCCTTGTGTCTCATTAGTCATGTTTGCTCCAGTTCTCCTCCTTCCTTCTCCCTCCATAACCCTCTCTCTCTCTCTCTCTCTCTGTCCTCCTCTTGAGATCCCCTCCCTCTTTCTCCCTTTCTCCACCTCCTCTTCCTCTTCTTCCTCCCTCCGTCCCTCCCTCTAGCCCTCCTCTCTCTCTCTCTCTCTCTCTCTCTCTCTAGCCTCCTATCTCGTCTTCTTTAAGGTCAGTCTGCATGTCACTCCATCTTTCACTTCATTTTCACTCTCTCCTTCTTTCAGACCTTTTCACGAAGAAGAGCTTTTTTACTTCATTCTACCTTCCTAGATTATTTTATTCAGCTCACGCATTAAAAAAAAAAATCTCTTCACTCTGCCACTTCAATGTATTTCTCTTCAACCTCTTCACCCTGATGATGTCCCTGTTTGTTTATCTCTTCTTGCCTTCAGACGGTTTTTCTGAGAGAGAGAGAGAGAGAGAGAGAGAGAGAGAGAGTGTGTGTGTGTGTGTGTGTGTGTGTGTGTGTGTGTGTGTGTGTGTGTGTGTGTGTGTGTGTGTGTGTGTGTGCGTTTTTCTCTCACCATAAAAGTCAGACGGAATGTATAATGCCATAACCCCTTCACTCCGAGGAAACCCATTTTTATGCTAGTCACGAAGAAGTGCCATGGGAAGGATGTAGTGCCCCTATTGTCTTATTCCGCCACAAAGCCATGTGGAATAAGTCGCAAAAGGACGAGAATCAAGGACCAGTTAAGGGAAAGGTCTTTAGTTATTTCGCTACACGGCCGCTACACACCACTCACACCCACCCATTTCCCCACCTCTTCCCCCACCACACCTGCCCAATTTCCCCACCTGTCCCCCGCCGCACCTGCCCAATTTCCCCACCTGTCCCCCGCCGCACCTGCCCAATTTCCCCACCTGTCCCCCACCACACCTGCCCAATTTCCCCACCTGTCCCCCACCACACCTACCCAATTTCCCCACCTGTCCCCCACCACACCTGTCCAATTTCCCCACCTGTCCCCCACCACACCTGCCCAATTTCCCCACCTGTCCCCCATCACACCTGCCCAATTTCCCCACCTGTCCTCCACCACACCTGCTCAATTTCCCCACCTGTCCCCCACCACACCTGCCCAATTTCCCCACCTGTCCCCCACCACACCTGCCCAATTTCCCCACCTGTCCCCCACCACACCTGCCCAATTTCCCCACCTGTCCCCCACCACACCTGCCCAATTTCCCCACCTGTCCCCCACCACACCTGCCCAATTTCCCCACCTGTCCCCCACCACACCTGCCCAATTTCCCCACCTGTCCCCCACCACACCTGTCCAATTTCCCCACCTGTCCTCCACCACACCTGCTCAATTTCCCCACCTGTCCCCCACCACACCTGCCCAATTTCCCCACCTGTCCCCCACCACACCTGCCCAATTTCCCCACCTGTCCCCCACCACACCTGCCCAATTTCCCCATCTGTCCCCCACCACACCTGCCCAATTTCCCCACCTGTCCCCCACCACACCTGCCCAATTTCCCCACCTGTCCCCCACCACACCTGCCCAATTTCCCCACCTGTTACCTTCTTCCCTTTGTATCACTATCTTTTACTCCTGTGTCATCTACCTCCCCATCTTCATCTGTCTTCCTTCTCTTGTTCCCTGTCTCCCTTACTCTTTCTCCCCTGTCTCCCCATCCCTCTCTCCTCTTTCTCCTCAGCTCGTACTCACCTTCTTGGCGGGGTGAGGTGGGGTGAGTAAGGGGTAGTCACTCAGGCCAGGCACCCGGCACCTGTAATCAAATAACACCTTCAGAGTTGTCTGCTAAAAGGCTGGGCAGAGAGAGAGAGAGAGAGAGAGAGAGAGAGGAGGGGAAAAGGATCGAGGGGTGACATATGAGGAGAGCAGAGAGAGGGGAGCATTGGAGTGGAAAGTGTGACGAGGAGGGGAAATGTGGGCTGGGGAGAGAGTGGGGGAGAGAGGTCAAGGGGGACGTGACGCATGAGGGGAGAGGGGAGTTCTGGGGTGGAATGGGTTGGGAGGAGGGGAGAGGAGGGATGAGGAATAAGAGAGGACAGGGGTGAGGCATGAGAGATGAGGGAAGATAAGGGAACTGTGGAGTGTAAAGGATGAGGGGGAGGGGAAGAGAGGGATAAGGAGGAGTGTGAGCTGAGGGGAGGGGATAAGGCACTGAGAGAGGAAAGACGAAAGGTGTGAGAGGGAGGGATGGAAGGGCAGAAGAGGAGAGGGATAGCAAGGGAGGGATGAGAGGGAAAGGTGAGGAGAGGGGTGACACAGGAGAAAGTCTGTAAAAACAAAGGAAAGATGGCTAAAGAGAGGAGGTGGGAGGGGTGAGTGGGTAGGGGAAGTGGGACAGTACGTGAAGGGAGAGATATGGAAGGAGAAAGGAAGATGAGGGAAGAAGGGAGAGAGCTAGGAGAAGGAGGAGAAGAAGAAAAGCATCAGGGAGAAGAAGGGAAAGATGGGCAAAGGAAGGGGAGAAGCAAAAGGGTAGAGAGGAAGAGAGAGAGAAGGAAAGGAGCAAGAAGAAGGAAAGGGACTGGAGAGTGCTTGAGGGGAAAGGAGTGGAGTGAGGGATGGAATGTACAGGAAGAGTAAATAAGTAGGAAAGACGAGACGAGGAGAAGAGAAAAGCAGAGAAGGAGAAGGGACTGAGAAAGAGAAATGGGAACGGAGAGGTAATAAAGAAGTGAGGAAGGGAGGAAGAAGGAAAGAGACAAGAGGCGAAGGAAGGATGGAAGAAGGGGGAGTGAGGATAAAGATGCAGCAAGGAAGAAAGACAAGAAGTTATGGTTGTGGGTAAGAAAGGGAGAAAGAAAAATCCAATAAAGACAGGAGAGAGGGAATGCAGAAATGAGGGAGCAGTAAAGAGTGGAACTTGGCAGGTGAGGAAGGAGATGAGGGAAGAGAGTGGGAGATGAAAGGAGGCGAGAAGACATAAAAAGGACGAGGATATGAAAGGGAAAATGGAATGAGGTGAAGAAGGAAGGAAGGAAGGAAGGAAGAAAGGAAGGAAGGAAGGAGTGAGGAGGAGGAGGGAAGGAAGCTTGAGATGAAAGGAGAGGTGGAATTGGTACTGGATAGGAAATGTGTGTGTGTGTGTGTGTGTGTGTGTGTGTGTGTGTGTGTGAGAGAGAGAGAGAGAGAGAGAGAGAGAGAGAGAGAGAGAGAGAGAGAGGGGCATGTATTTCAAAAGATAAGGGAAGAGAAACTGGAGAGAAATGACAAAAGAGAAGCGTAGGAGGAAAATCAAGAGAGAGAGAGAGAGAGAGAGAGAGAGAGAGAGAGAGAATGACTGACAAACACAATAATGAAAACGTAGAAGGGAGAGGGCGAGAGTGAAAACCAGGGGGAACTAATAAAAGAGAATAATGTCTATTACTTCCTATAGTCTGTTTATTTCTGCCTGGCCTTCAGTGATACCGTTCCCCTGAAGTGTCTGGGCTTGTACTGAAGGGGAAAACACACACACACACACACACACACACACACACACACACACACACACACACACACACACACACACAATACATATACGTCAGAGGCAAATTAAGCGAGACGACACCCAAGGGATGTATAATTACAGCCGAGAATGACAACGAAAAATACAGGAATAGTCTAAGAGAGAGAGAGAGAGAGAGAGAGAGAGAGAGAGAGAGAGAGAGAGAGAGAGAGAGAGAGAGAGATGGAATATGATAAAATAAGGGAGACAAGTGACAAAGGCAATAAAGAAAACGGAAAACGAACGAGGCAGGAGAAAATAGCGAAAGGGGGGACTAGGGAACAATGGCCGATATATAAATGAATGAAAGAGAAGGGAAATGAAATGAAGGGGTTACGAGAGAGAGAGAGAGAGAGAGAGAGAGAGAGAGAGAGAATTAGATATATGAGTGACGAGAGCAGTAAAGAAAATGGAAACAGGGGATACTATGAAAAACTAAAATGAATTTCTAGGAAGATGAGGTGAAATATAATAAAACAAAGCAAGCATTAATAAAGATAAATAAAAACAAAACAAATAAAGAAAATGAGAGGGAAACTTAGGAAGAATGGAAGAAAAATTAGGGAAAATATCAAGAGAAAAAGCCAAAAAACGAAAATGGAAATGAGAGAGGGGACACTATTAGAGAATAATGTATAAAAAACAAGGAAAAAGAGAGGGAAAATACGATGCATGACAGGCGGGAGATTGGGGAGAGAGAGAGAGAGAGAGAGAGAGAGAGAGAGAGAAAGAAAGTGACGGCAGAGGAAACAACAAATTGACAGCTGAAGAAAATGCATGGAACTTCTGAGAGAGAGAGAGAGAGAGAGAGAGAGAGAGAGAGAGAGAGAGAGAGAGTCCCCGAAAAACGTGATGAAAGCGAAAATGTCGAGGAAAATCAAGGAATGAGGGAGAGAAAGAAATGGGGAAAGAAGTTAAGGAAAGAATAGGACAGGCGTGGTGGTGGTGGTGGAGATGGTGGAGATAGACAGGATGGTGGGGGAGGGTGAAGAGGCGTAAAATTGGGTGGGAATAGAGCGATGGAGGATAACTGGTTTGGATGGGAGTGAAAATATTGATGATGATGATGATGATGATGTTGGTGGTGGTGATGGTGATGAATATATGTGATGATGATGATGATGATGATGATGATACAGCCTGCTATCAAGGCCCAGCAGTCCTCCTTCATACCATACACCTCTAAATGTCACCACTTCGGCGCTAACACCCACCGTCCACACTGAATACATGCTAGGGCTGTCTCATACAGGACTGGTGTATTGGTATTAGCGGGGGTATTTTTGCGACATGTCGACGAGTCTTCTGGTAGATCAGTAAAGCCTGATTTAATGAAATTCAAATCCTTAAACTGTTCCCTGCCCCAGCCGGGATTCGAACCTGGGTCCGTTAGGACTGCAGGCCACCTCTCTACCGATTGAGCCGGTGGTGATGAATATGTGATGATGATGATGATGATACAGCCTAGCAGGTGATGGTGGTGTGATGAGTATGATAATATTAAATGCTGGAGACGAAAGAAAATATCACTTCCCTACAATCATGAACATCCCTTGAAAACATACGATCACTCTGAGAAAAATTGTGTGTGTGTGTGTGTGTGTGTGTGTATGTGTGTGCGTGTGGTAACTTTGCACACACACACACACACACACACACACACACACACACACACACACCAGGCTCTCATAACAAGGTCAGGCTGGAATTAGCTTTTTTCTTCTCTGCACAATTACCCCAAACCCAGCAGAGTGATCGATACACACTGAAAAAAAAAACACTAACATTATTGAAACGCGACGAATTATACTGACACAGTTTCGTATTATAAAGAGTAATAGTCGTCACTGTGATCATTATTTATTATTTATTTATTTATTTACTCATTCGTGGTACGTTTCGAAATCTCAGACGAACCATACTAATTCTTATTCATAATATAAGGGACATTTTTTTTTTACTGTCATCAATATCGTGGGTCTACAAGCTATTTTCTTTTTTCATAAATTTTCATTCTTGGTCAATTGATACTGGCCGTGTATAACGCAGAACTGGACACAGAGAACAGGAGGAAGAGGAAGAAGAAAAGGACGAAGAAGACGAGAAGGAGGAAGAAGAAGAGGACGAAGAGGAGGAGGAGGAAGAAGAAGAAAAAGGCTATAATAATCGTTTCACCTGTACAGTCTACACCTGAAGATCAATTTTCTACCTGCTTTAACTTCGATATTGGCCACTGAGAAAATACTATCGGAACTCTCTCTCTCTCTCTCTCTCTCTCTCTCTCTCTCTCTCTCTCTCTCTCTCACTTTCTACGCTCGGAGTCAATTCATTATATTTCAACCCGTTGGTCATCAGTCAGTGAAGGCCATTACAGCCGTCCTACGTGATGTGTGTTCCCATCCATCTTCCTTCACCTACCTCACATCCCCCACTTACACCTGGCAACATCTCATTAGCCTACCTGTATCCTTGCTTCTACTTGTGTCTCAATTGCTTTTACCTGTCTTTGTTGCTTTTACCTGTCTTTGTTGCTTTTACCTGTCTCTCTCTGTTTCCTTTACCTGTGTGTCTCTCTGTTGCTTTTACCTGTCTCTCTGTTGCTTTTACCAGTCTCTCTGTTGCATTACCTGTGTCTCTCTGTGTTGCTTTTACCTGTCTCTCTGTTGCTTTTACCTGTGTCTTTCTCTGTTGCTTTTACCTGGTTATTGCTGTTACTTGTGTTTCTCTGTTGTTTTTACCTGTCTCTCTGTTGCTTTTATCTGTGTGTTTTTTTGCTTTTACCTGTCGCGCTCTGTTTTTTTATCTGTGTCTCTCCGTTTTTTTTTACCAGTGTGTGTGTGTGTGTGTGTGTGTGTGTGTGTGTGTGTGTGTGTGTGTGTGTGTGTGTGTGTTACATTCACTTGTGTCATCAGTAACGTTGTTGTTGTCGTTGTAGTTGTTGTTGTTGTTGTTGTTGTATTTTGGAACTCATCAGTATTTTAGTTGCTACAAGTGTGAAGACAAAAAAAAATAAAAATAAATAAATAAATAAACAAGCATTCATATCCACAACTGAAGCTCAAAAATGTATATAAATGTGGACTCTGGGGTGCTTGCCCTCCCCTCTCGCCCTCAAGTGAAAGTCGAGAGGAATTCGCCGCTTGAGGGCAACTTAAGTGGCGTCTTTGTATGCTTTAACAACTTGAGCGGTACCCACGCCTCACCCTGGGGATCTGAGACAAGGCTCTCTCTCTCTCTCTCTCTCTCTCTCTCTCACACACACACACACACACACACACACACACACACACACACACACAACGAAGTATGATGTGCGTGCATTGATGGATAGGAAAGAATTAACACTGATGATAAGACACATTAAATATACAAGAGATTACAATATATAGATAAGAAAATTGATAAGCTGATGAAGGTAGATGAATTTCTGCATTAATCTACCAAGATATTACATTAAGAAGTTACAGTAGACACAAAAGTTAATGCAAAGGGGTCAGTGTTACCGGTACTGTATCTATCCTGCATCAGTGTTATCATTATCTACTCTGCTATATTTACTACTCCAAATGCGCCCACGCCCACACCAGCCGACTGAGCCGCCCACTCAACACATTAGAGACTGTCAGGTGTGTTTCTAGAGGTGACCTATTTAAGTACCACCCTGTATTCCACCAAATTATACACCTAACACCTTTTCCCAAGCGATTTATTTTGTTTACTTACACTTTACTGTCCTGTGTTACATAAATCCTTCCTCTATCGCCATACTCTTCATAAATAGCGTACAAAGGGATACTAGCCACATCCAAAAATAAATCGCTAGAGAAGAGGTGTTAACAGACAAAATTCTCGTCGGTTAAGGAAGCTCCCTAACACCTCTTCCTTACCGGTTTATTTCTGGTTCTTATCCCTTACTACATTCTTAATTGTTATTTATTTAATCAATTCGAAATTTAAAAAAAGATATAAGAAGCTAAAAAAATATTAATGGGTAGTTTGAAAAATAAATCGCTAAGGAAAAGGTGTTAGGGAGCCTTCTTACCTGCGAATGAGCCTAAGAGAAATATAAATATGAAGACGTAAACAAAGAGCACGAAATGATAATAAATCGCAATGGAAGAGGTGTTAGGGAACAAGGTGTTATTTGTTCAATCTATGTCGACATTAAAAAGACATAAGCATGAGAGAGAGAGAGAGAGAGAGAGAGAGAGAGAGAGAGAGAGAGAGAGAGAGAGAGAGAGACAGACAGACAGACAGACAGACAGACAGATTAATGGGTCGTTTGGACAATAAATCGCTAAGGAAGAGGTTATGAGAGCGAGAATACGTGCATTGAAGCCATCTCTCTTTAAACAGATTATTTAAGGTGACGCCTCCACGTGCAGCTCACCAGGTACGTAGTGGACTGCACGGCACGGTACGGAGAACAGGGTGATGCAAAAACTGTGGCCCACATATACAGGTGAAAACAGGGTGTCTCAAAAATCGTGACCCACATATATACAAGTCACACACCTGTTTTAATAATATAACCTATAAAAACAGTCAGTCTCAAAAATCGTGAACCACATAGCCTATACAAAATTTACGCATATATTAAATGGGTAGCAGGGTGTCCCAAAAATCGTGACCCACATACAAAAAATTCATACAGCAATTTCGATTATGTTAAAGAAATATATATATATAGTCAAAATTTTTCGATTTCATATTAACTTTTTCCAGTATCAATAATTTTTGCCAAATCTTCATTTAAAACAAATCCTGACCTTTTTTTTTTTCTTTTTAAATCCTCACCTTCTGTGTGTGTATATATAAATATAAATAAATATATATATATATATATATATAATTATAAATATATATATATATGGTTTAATCCTTTCTAAGTTGTCAAAGCAGAGTTCAGAATAAGAGACCAAGTAGGGTTCAGCACAGATTTGGTCCAAAGTAAAGTTCAAAATACATCTGGTCCAAAGTAGAGTTCATATTAAATCTGGTCAAAAGTAGAGTTCAAAATAAGAGTCTAAGCAGAGCTCAAAATATGAGACAGAGTTCAAAATAGATTTGGTCCAGAACAGAGTTCAAAATAGATCTGGTCCAAAGTAGAGTTCAAAATAAGAGACAAAGTAGAGTTCAAAACATGTAGACACAAAGTAGAATTCAATATTCTGGGGAACCAATATCGAGAATTCTGTGTAAATGTGTTCACCAATTAAGGGTCTAAAGGAGAGTTACACAAAGAGGGACACACTCTGCTCTGTTTGGGAGGTGATAACGAGGGCCGCTAACGATCCAGCTCTCACACTAACCTCAAACCTCACACTACCCACCTCTCACACTAATCACACTGTCCTCATACTACCCACACAACCCTCACACTATTCACATTGCCCTCATACTACCACACACCCCTCATGCTACCCACACACCCCTCATGCTACCCACAAACCTCACACTATTCACTTCTCATACTACCCACACATCCCTCACACTACTCACCCTAAAAATCGTTATCTTCACTACACTGTTCTAGGGAGTAATTTCACCTCTACACCCTCAGCACCTAACTCCTTTTCTTATCTTTCTACCATAAGACGATTTTATTCAGCATAAGATACCCCTCGTACTGAAGGGGTTAACTCTACCCTAATCACCCTAGCAGTCACCCTTAACCCTCTCACTCACCCTGCCTCACCCTCATTCACTCGCCTTCACCCTAAATCTAAGAGGCCCTAAACAATCATCACTCTAACTTTAACCACCCTTACTGAACTAATATACATGACCCTCACCCTAGCCATAAAGCTTTCTAACCAGCCCTCATCCTAGCCCACACTAGCATTCACCCTAGATCCAACAAGCTCTATAGCACTTAACCCTGCCCTCACCCTAGCCCTGGCTCACTCACCCTCACCCTACGTTCTCCACCCTCACCAGTGTCATTGTAACCTCACCTCTCCTCCCCCGTGCCCCCCCCCTCACACACCACCACCAACACAACAAACGCATCATCAGTAACACACACACACACACACACACACACACACACACACACACACACCAGCACTTATTTATCTCCACTGTCTCCACCAAGCAACAGGACACCAAACAAAAAAGTTAAAAGAAAAAGGAGAGAGAGAGAGAGAGAGAGAGAGAGAGAGAGAGAGAGAGAGAGAGAGAGAGAGAGAAACTACACACCCTTCATTTTTTTCCCAGATTTTTACAGACACCTCCACCGTCCCTCCAAAAATAGAAAAATAAAAAAAAGACTGGAACATATTAACATTATTCATCAACCTGACCTTGACAATAACAATAATAATAATAATAATAACAATAATAATCATAATCATAATAATAATAATAATAATAATAATAATAATAATAATAAAAATAATAATAATAACAGTACCACACCACACCTCACTTCTGCACTACCGTCATCACACCACAGCATCACCTTCATATCTCCTTCACTACTACCATCTCAACACCACACCACACCACACCACACCACTTAAATGAGCTTGACATGGGGTACATGACCAGATAAATCAACACGAGTTAAAGTCTTTCTCTCCCTCCCTCCCTCCTTCTCTCTCTCTCTCTCTCTCTCTCTCTCTCAAATACACACACACACACACACACACACACACACACACACACAGAGGGAGAGTATGTATGTATGTATGTTTATGAAAGAATGAATGTAAGATGACACACACACACACACACACACACACACACACACACACACACACACACACACACACACACACACACACACACACACACAATGACATCAAACCCACTCAGCCTCGTCCTCGCTCTCTATATCTAAACACAATGTTAGTTATCACTTTCATCTCTCATCTAGAAACGTTATATTTATCACTAGTTTTTCTGTGAGCTGGATGGATGGATGGATAGATGGATGGATCGGTAGGTAGGTAGACAGGTAGAGAAATAGCGATAGATATGGATGGATGGATGGAAAGACAGAAAGATGGATGGATGGATGGATGGAGAGACAGACAGACAGACAGATTGAAAGATGGATGGATGGATGGATGGACAGACAGACAGACTGACGGATAGGTATACAAGCTGAAAAATACAGATAAATAAACAGATAAAAAGAAAGGTAGGCAGATAGGGAGGTAGGCAGGTAGGCAGGTAGGTAGGCAGGTATGGCAGACAGGTACGGTGGATGAATAGACAGACTGACAAATAGATAGATAAAGACAGATAAATGAATACCTATCTATCAATCTATCTATCTCCCAACTCAATATCATCACCAGGAATTAATCTCACATTAAAATTAGATCCACCTCGTCATCAGGCAAAATTAAATAATTTATTACAATTAGCGAGAAGCAATTAGCGATTCCTCTCTTAATTAGCACAAAATGTAAGTAATTAAGGCTCATGCTAGGGTGAGGCCTGAGAACATACTAGAAACTCACTCTAAATTCACACTTACACTAATCTCACATACTGTACTTAAACACATAATCACATACTTCCTGAGCTCACACACATAACATACTCACCTCACATATTCAGACACATGCTCTCACATACTCAGTGGCTTCACATACAAACGTCACATACACACATACATACTACCTGATCACATTTATTTCACATACTCACATACCCATTACCTTACCTCACATATTCATCTCTCATACTCACATACACACTAGCATACCTCACACTCAGTGACTACATAAACTGACCTTCTCTCTCTCTCTCTCTCTCATAACACGGGACACAGGTGGTCGGGAGGGAATCATGCATACACCTGCTCCCATCACCATCCACAGGTGCATGACGAGAGAGCGAGAGAGAGAGTTGGGGTGAGAGTTGATTGGCGTTCTCTCTCTCTCTCTCTCTCTCTCATTACCCACAACCCATTTATTTCCACAGCTTAATTACTCCAATGATTTCCTTCTTTATCAATTATCTCATTCATTCAAACATTCCTTTACTGAACTAAATATCTCAAGGTCACCTCTGCTTTATTACCTTACTCCCACCTGACTCCAGACGATTTCATTCAGCTGAGGGAGTCATAGGAGCCTGAGAGTGTGGATACCTTGACCATCACTCCCCCCTCATGATTAGGGCAACTCTTGTATATTTTTCTAGCCAAAAGATTAAACTGAGCTGAGTGAATGTACGAGGATAAGTGTTAATCAACTTATTAAAATCATCATCATCACTATCATTATCATCATCATCATCACTATCATCATCATTATCATCATCTATCTCTCTATCTACAGCCAGACGCCTTAATGCCGTAAGGGGTGGCCACAAACAAGTCGCCTCATGTCGCTTTGTCCCTTGCCATTTCGCTGCCCTCCCCCCACTTAATGCCCCCCCTGTCTCGTATACCTCTCTACACCATCCCTCCATCTCATCCTCGGTCTCCCCCTCCCTCATCATCATCATCAGTCATCATCAACACCATCCTGATCATCATCATTATCATCATCAACATTTTCAACATCCTCATCAACACCATCATCACCATCATCATCATGAATATCAACACCATCATCATCATCACTATCATCATCAACCACACCTCCCATCCAACTCCAAGGTAGGGTGAAGTAGAGTAAAAAAAAAAGGAGAGAAAAAAAAAAAGATTGAGAGATATAAACTTACCCTATTCACGATAGATACTCTTTTTATTCAATTATCTACTACCCAATCTTTTATTCATCTATCTATCTACTTTAAGTGTGAAGAGACGAATTAAACTTTTGAATATTTCTTTTTTCTCACGTTCACTCTCACACATGTTCACCTTTCTCTCTCTCTCTCTCTCTCTCTCTCTCTCTCTCTCTCT
>NC_136977.1:56378503-56401003 GCF_032717465.1 Coenobita brevimanus
TTCGTATCTCGTGTGTGTGTGTGTGTGTGTGTGTGTGTGTGTGTGTGTGTGTGTGTGTGTGTGTGTGTGTGTGTGTGTGTGAGAGAGGCCAGAACAGCTTAGCATCGTCAGAAATATTTACCTCACCACCAAACCACCTTTCAAGTCATCAACTATGATATTCAACCATCTGTCACAATCTATTATTATCCTCAGTCCTTCATCACTACCTGACGTCCTCTTCAGCCAAGATTCATCACCCGACAGAATCCTTAATCCTCAGTCGGCCTCCACTTCTTCAACGCCTCCTTCAGGTAATAAGTAAGGATTTCTGCTCTTTACTTTTACACACAACCTCATCCTTCATGTCATCCTTTATATCCTTCTACCTAAAGTAATTAATTTGGTTCTTTGAGATGTATTACACGGTCTCGTCTTTAGGCTCTCATGTAACTCTGGGCCCTGTGTGTGTGTGTGTGTGTGTGTGTGTGTGTGTGTGTGTGTGTGTGTGTGTGTGTGTGTGTGTGTGTGTGTGTGTGTGTGTGTGTGTGTGTGTGTGTGTGTGTGTGTGTGTGTGTGTGTGTGTGTGTGTGTGTGTGTGTGTGTGTTTTATTCATCACTGCACTTTACCCGTCAGTCTCAAAGTGCGTGTGGTCGTGATGATAATATTAATAATGATGATGATGATGATGATAATGATGACTGAATACAAGAGCTCAGGATTATCACATACCTACTGATTTTACACCTTTTCAACCACCACACCTGATCCATCCCCCCCTCCCGTGGCCTGCAGGAGAAGGACAACGTAAGCCTGCAGTCCACCGGGTTTACGTCCCACCAAACTTTGAGGCCAAAGCAGGAAAAAACACCAAACCAACAAAACACACAGGTAAGACTCAGGAATTACACATGAGCTAATTAATTATACAGGTGAGTCATAGGAGCCTCAGGTAAAGAAGGGTTGGTCTGTCTTCCTGTTTCGAAATTCTCTCCAGACTGAATGAAATCGTCTGAAAGTAGCATGAATCGTCTCAAAAATAAGTCACCTGAATAAAGGGGTTAAGGTCGGTACTGAAAAGAGGTTATTTGAGCCAAGTGATGCTCTTGGATGTCATTATTTTTATTATTATTATGATTATTTTTATTATTATTACTACTACTACTATTAGTACTATCAATACTACTACTACTGCTACTTCAACTACTACAACTACTACTATTATTATTATTATTATTATTATTATTATATTATTATAAATATTATGATTATTATTATTATAATTATTATCATTATCATGCGTGTTTTATTATCATCATAATTTGTAAAAAGGCTGAGATGCAGGACAAGACTGTACCAGCATGAGTCCAGGATAGGTCCACCGCCGGACCTCCTCACTGAGGGGAGAGTGACAGCCAGGAGCAACCTTTTCCCATACTAACTAAGTACGAATGGGGAAGGCCTTTGAACCTGTGCCTATTCATACAATGGGGCTAAGTTTCAAGGCCACAGCATCATTCAGGTTACCACAGTTACCTTCCCTGATGTTACCTTAGAAGTATTCATCTACCAACCACAAAAAGGAGGATGGATACTTAAGCAAGAAGAAGCCAACTACCCACACCAGAAATCAACTGCTCTAAATCACCCACATCTACGCAATGAGGCAGCTGTTGCAACCTCTCTTTTAAGTAGCTGCCACGATGCAACACCTGCTTGCAATCCATCACACAATGCTGCTTGCAACACAGAGGAAAAGCCAGCAACTTCCACTAACACTTGGCTCCTTCCATCCGAACGATAAAGAAATTTGTGTGTGTGTCTTTTTTTACTTGCATTTTTTTTTTTAAGGTTTACTCCAGCTGCTCCAATTTTTCTTGTGTGTGTGTGTGTGTGTGTGCATTTGATAACAGTTACACACACATACACACACACACACACACACGTCCTTATCCCCACCTCTCTCCCTCCCTCCCTCTCTCTCTCTCTCTCTCTCTCTCTCAAGGGCCCTACAAGACGCCCGGGGTGGAATTGGTCCCATTGTGAGTGAATATTAGTGCGCGTCCACACCTGCGCCGGAACAAGTGCTGGCGACAAGTAAACAACACAACAAACAAGCTGTAAACACCCTCGGAACACCAGCGTAAACAACAACAACTACTGCATACACCTGTCCAAATACTGCTGCAAACACCTGTCCAAACACTGCTACATACAACTGTCCAAATACTGCGCATACACCTGTCCAAATACTGCTGCATACACCTGTCCGAATACAATACACCTGTCCAAATACTGCTTCATACACCTGTCCAAATACTGCTGCATACACCTGTCCAAATACTGCTGCATACACCTGTCCAAACACTGCTGCATACACCTGTCCAAACACTGCTGCATACACCTGTCCAAACACTGCTGCATACACCTGTCCAAACACTGCTGCATACACCTGTCCAAACACTGCTGCATACACCTGTCCAAATACTGCTGCATACACCTGTCCGAATACTGCTGCATACACCTGTCCGAATACTGCTGCATACACCTGTCCAAATACTGCTGCATACACCTGTCCAAACACTGTTGCATACACCTGTCCAAACACGTGTAGACGCGCCCTTATGCCGCCTCCACGTTCTTATTTATCACCATTATTTTGTATTTATTTATTTATTTATTTATTTATCTTGTTTTGACATTGCCTTAATCCTTTTCTTCTTCCTCCCTTCGCTCTCATGGGACCAGAAGGAAGGTGGGGGTTGGAGGGGCGGAAATCCCCCCACCCCCTCCCCCCTGCCACCCCCCCTCACGCTCCAAGTCCCTTTCAATGCGATGAGTACTCTGTTTTATATGATTTGTTCTTCGGTTCTTGTTCTTGCGTTCTCTAGGTCTTATTTTTGTTCTTGCGTTCTCTAGGTCTTGTTTTTGTTCTTGTGTTCTCTAGGTCTTGTTTTTGTTCTTGCGTTCTCTAGGTCTTGTTTTTGTTCTTGCGTTCTCTAGGTCTTGTTTTTGTTCTTGTGTTCTCTAGGTCTTGTTTTTGTTCTTGTGCTCTTGTTCTCGTGTTCTCTAGGTCTTGTTTTTGTTCTTGTGTTCTCTAGATCTTGTTTTTGTTCTTGTGTTCTCTAGGTCTTGTTTTTGTTCTTGTGTTCTCTAGGTCTTGTTTTTGTTCTTGTGTTCTCTAGGTCTTGTTTTTGTTCTTGTTCTTGTGTTCTCTAGGTTTTGTTCTTGTTCTTGTGTTCTCTAGGTTTTGTTCTTGTTCTTGTGTTCTCTAGGTTTTGTTCTTGTTCTTGTGTTCTCTAGGTCTCGTTTTTGTTCTTGTGTTCTTGTTCTCGTGTTCTCTAGGTCTTGTTTTTGTTCTGTTCTCTAGGTCTTGTTTTTGTTCTTGTGTTCTTGTTCTTGTGTTCTCTAGGTCTAGTTTTTGTTCTTGCAATCTCTAGGTCTTGTTCTTGTTCTTGTTCTATAGGGCTCGTTTTTGTTCTTGTGTTTTTGTTCTTGTGTTTTTGTTCTCGTTTTTGTTCTTGTGTTTTTGTTCTCGTGTTCTCTAGGTTTCGTTTTTGTTCTTGTGTTCTCTAGGTCTTATTTTTTTGTGTTCTTGTTCTTGTGTTCTGCAGTTCGCAACCAGCTCTTTCTCCCTCTCTGCCGTCTGTCTTTCCCCATAATTTCATCACTCCCATATACTGTGCGTCCAAGATCCATTTTTACACTGGAAATTTGTAAATAAAAATGAATCTCTCTCTCTCTCTCTCTCAACCTTTTCTATTGAGTTGTGCGGCTTCCAATCTGCCCTCTCTCTCTCTCTCTCTCTCTCTCTCTCACAACCTTTTCTATTGAGTTGTGCGGCTCGCAATCAGCCCCTCTCTCTCTCTCTCTCTCTCTCTCTCTCTCTCTCTCTCTCTCTCACACACACACACAACAACCTTTTCTATTCAGTTGTGCGGCTTGCAATCAGCCTCTCTCTCTCTCTCACACAACCTTTTCTATTCAGTTGTGCGGCTTGCAATCAGCCTCTCTCTCTCTCTCTCTCTCTCTCTCTCTCTCTCGCCAACCCACGTCATCACCAACACAACAACAGCAGCGCATTTTTCTCACCTCCAATTTTACCTGCCCAGCCAAGAGCACACACACGTCGATTCAGGTCACTCCAAACAAAAACAAAAGACGGATTTAATAAGTGCAATTGTTATGTTATTTTTTGTTGCTCTCGTTTTAGTAATAATTGAAGTGTGTGCGTGTGAGGGGAGGCTTTTATTATTATTATTATTTTTTTATTGTTTTTCAGGCCTGGTCTATTGTTCGAGGGATTTTTTTTTTTTTTTTTTTTTTTGTGCTGTGCTTGTGTGACGTCTGACGGGTGAAGGGAGGGGGTGTGACCTACCTTACCCCCCCCTCTCTTTATCCCCCCCCTCTCTCTCTCTCTCAGCACCTCTTTCTCCCTTTCTCTTCCCCCATCCTCTGCATTTCTGTCCAATTCTTGTTTTTTCTCTTCCACTCATCACCCCGCCTTTCTTCCTCCCCATTTCTCTCCTCTCCTCTCTCCTCCTCCCTTCCTCCCCACTCCTCTCCTCTCTTCTCCTCCCATTCTCTCCACCCTTTTCATTCTGTTTTCCTCTTTTCCTCTTTCTCCACATCTATCCCTCTCCACCTTCTCTTCTTCCATCCACTCTCACTCAGTCTCACTCTTTTTTTCAATCACTGACCATCTCTTCTTCTTCTCTTCCCACTCTTTGCCGTTCAATGTTCCTACTCTTTTCTTTCTTCTTTCTTCTCTCTCTCTCTCTCTCTCTCTCTCTTTCATCCATCCTTTTCCTTCAGCACCTCTCCTCCACATATCTCTCTCTCCACTTGTTCCACTCCTTCCTCCCTCCCTCCCAGCTTCTTCAGTCCACTAGCTTCTCTCTCTCTCTCTCTCTTTCTCTCTCTCTCCACACACACACTGCATTCCTGCCTTCTCCACCCACTGCTCTTCGCACTGTTTCTCTCTCTCTCTCTCTCTCTCTCTCTCTCTCTCTCTCCCTCCTCCAGTCACAAGCACCTCTCATCTCTTAACTACTTCATGCCTTTGCTGTTTTACCGAGAGAGAGAGAGAGAGAGAGAGAGAGAGAGAGAGAGAGAGAGAGAGAGAGAGAGAGAGAGAATCAGCTGAACGAACAGTAAAAGCATCAAAGATCAGCCTCAGTCAAGTTCAATTAATTTCACCCATTTCGCCTAACACCTTCCAACCCAATTACATTCCAATTAATCCTCGCAATCTGCACACCTTTTCCTATTAATTGGTGCAGGAGAGGGGCGCCTTCACGTGGTGGCACTGATATAACTGGGCGGTGGAGTATCGTAGGGTGAAAAGATCGACTGCATGTAGAAAGAAATTTATGTGTGTAAGTATGAGGCGTGTGGATGTTTGTCTGTGGATGAAGGTGTGTGTGTGTGTGTGTGTGTGTGTGTGTGTGTGTGTGTGTGTGTGTGTGTGTGTGTGTGTGTGTGTGTGTGTGTGTGTGTGTGTGTGTGTGTGTGTGTGTGTGTGTGAGAGAGAGAGAGAGAGAGAGAGAGAGATAGATAGAGAGAGAGATAGATAGATAGATAGAGAGAGAGAGAGAGAGAGAGAGAGAGAGCACATGACGCACCTGACAGCACCTTCACTATAATTACATGCTCACCTGTCCTTCACCTTTAACATCCCTCTAAACTCCCCTTCCCCTTTCAATAACGAAGATGTCAGTAGCAAAACACGCCTACGTTATCAATTTATCCCTCACATTACCTCTACTACTATGTAATGGATATGGTTCGTTAATTCTGATAAAGAATAAAAAAAGATAATATTGGAGTTAAGTGGTAAATATAAATGTCTTCTCTTCAACGGATAAAAATTGGGAGGAGGTTAAAGGAAGAAGAGAGGAAAGAGAGAAGAGACAGGAGGAGAAAGGAAAGAGAGGAGGGAGGAGGAGGAGAAGGGAGAAAGAAGAGGGAGGAGGAGGGAGTGGGAAGAGGAAGAGGGGACAAGGAAAGAGCGGATGAGGATGAAGGAAAGAAGAAGAGGAACAGAAAGGAGGAAAAGGAGGCAAGAGAAGAGGACGGAAGAAGAGGAAGAAGAGGGAAGAGGGAGGAGCAAAAGGAGGTAAGAGAAGGATGAGGAAGAAGGAAGAAGGGAGAGGAATAGAAAGGAAGGAAAAGGATGAATGAAGAGAAGATGAAGGAAGAAGAAGAATGTGCCAGAAGAGGAGGAAGTAAAGACGAGGGAGCAAGAAAAGGAAGAATCGATTTGAGGAAGGAGGAAAAATGAAGATGATGAAGACGAGAAAGAAACAAGAAAAGAAAGAAGGAAAAGAGAAACAGGAAGAGGAAGGAGAAGAGGGGAAATAGGAAGAGCAAGGAGGTGAGGAGAAATAGGAAGAAGAAGAAGGAGAAAAAAAAACAATAATAGGAAGGTGGAGAAGAGGCGGGAGCAAGAGGAGGGAGGAGGAAGGAGAAGGAGGAGGAAGAAGATGATGAAGGAAGAAGAGAAAAGAGGATGAGGGAGGAGAAAACAGAGGACGGAAAAAAAAGAGGAAGGAGGAAGAGGAGGAAGGAGGAAGAGGGAGAAGAATAGAGAGGACGGGAAAAGAAGAGGAAGGAGGAAGGGGAGGGAAGAGAAAGAAGACATACAGTGAGAGGAAGAGGCAGAGAATCAGACAGAGGGATGAAATTAGAAACCCAGTCTCGAATGAAAGAAAACCCAAGAACTAATAGGTCAGAGTGGAGAACGATAGGACAGTTAATAACCCTGCAGTGGACAAAAAAAATGATGATGATGATGATGATGAGAGAGTATTAAAATAAGGCTGATGATGACATGATGATAACGATGAAGATAAGAGAGTATTAAAATGAGGCTGATGATGACAGTAATGATGATGATAAGAGAGTATTAAAATGATAAATGATGATAATATTGATGACGACCTACCAACCCTCCTGCAACATTCACAGTTTAGGCCAATAACCTCAACTCTGCCATACTTCCGTGTCCTCTGTCTGACCCGGGGCGATCTGACCTTAAAGTGATTCGATGACGATGATGACTACGACGACGACGAAGACAACCATGATGATAATGATGATGATGATGATGATGATGTACCACACGCGCTGTCATTAATTAACCCCAACAATAAAACTGGACGGAGGTTATGTATTCAGCTGTGTCTGTTTGTGTACAAGATATCTCAAATACTTATAATCGGAACTCAATGAAACCTGGTGGATAGGTGGGCAGTGGATCAAACAAGAGTTGCTTAGATTATAAGTAAATTTCACAGGTGTTGGACGAGGCACGCGCTGTCTGTGGCCGATTAAAACCGTAGTATTAACCAAGTGAGAGCATAAAAGTACTCATTTGGTGGGAAAGAGGAATTGGGACAGAAAATTGTAAATGTTATTGGTGTTGGGGGAGGTATGCGTTCTCTGAATCCTTTCTAGTCTTACGATTTAACCCAGTACTATCACCTCCAGCAGCTTGCCTCGTCCTTGGCTCTGGAGTAACCTGACCCCCTGCCACCTGACCTCTACCACCTGACCCCCTGCCACCTGATCTCCCTCAGCGTGACTATGGCAGCGTCAACAGCCGTGATAGAAGCTTATTTTCACGCCATTCACCTCCCATCGTCAACACCTTTATGAGGTCAGCTAGGTGAGGTGACGTGGTAATGTGGTGAGGGAGGAAGTAGGTGATGGCGGTGTGGTGGTGGAGGAAGTAGGTGGTGGTAGTGTGGTGGTGGAGAAAGTAGAAGGTGGTGGTGTACAGTAGGTGTTTTGGTGGTGCAGGTGGTATGGTGGTGGTGGCATGTGTGTGGCAGATGTGGTGGTGTGGTAATGGTGTGACAGTTGGTGTAAAATTGGATGTGGTGTTGATAAGGTGGTGTTTTGGTGGTGTAGGTGTGGATGTGGTGGTTGGTATAAATGGTGTGGTGGTAGTGGTAATGTGGTGTGTTGGTAGAGATGGGCTAGTGAAGGTGGTGTGATGGTGACTTGTGATGGTGTGTGTGTGTGTGTGTGTGTGTGTGTGTGTGTGTGTGTGTGTGTGTGTGTGTGTGTGTGTGTGTGTGTGTGTGTGTGTGTGTGTGTGTGTGTGTGTGTGTGTGTGTGTGTGTGTGTGTGCGTGCGCGTGTCTGTGTGCGTGTGAGTATGTACGTCCCAGTGCCAATTTAACACCAGAATCAATACACTTTGCAAGGCACAGCTGGTCCCCTCAGATAACACACCACCATTAACACCAGACTCAGGCACAGATTTAACAGGCTGCCACTCTATTCACCTGGAATTACACCAGCTCAACTACACCAGCCTCCATATTCACAAACATTCTTGGACTTACAGACTTTCCTTTCATGTATATACTTAAGTCTGTTCCTGCTTCTTTCGCGTAATTTTATCCAGTTGAGAAAAATATTGAATACCGAAGAGGACTTTGCAGGGTGTATCCCCCTCTTCTAGAATAAATATATAGATTTCAGGTAACATTTAGAGCTATGATGATTTATATACTGCAAATTAGTTAACCCCTTCATGGTTTAGGCAACTCTACCGTCAGACGATTTTATTTAGAAGTCTGAAAGTGATATAATAAAAGTTAAACATTCTCTCTCTCTCTCTCTCTCTCTCTCTCTCTCTCTCTCTCTCTCTCATACCCAAAACACACCACATTTCCCATTCATTTTTCTATCCTTTCACCACCAAGTCCAATACACCCTGCAAAATGGCTACGTTCCTCGATCAACACGGACTCAGGGAAAGGGTCGGTTAGCCACAGTGTACATGGCGTGGGAAGTCCTAGAAGCGCTGTGCCATGAGGAAGCCTGATTGCAACACCCCCCCTTCCCCTCCCCAACTCCCCTTCTCCCCTATCCACACACACACACACACACACACACACACACACAAATCTTCATTTAGGATATACACATACATGCCCGAACACATACATATAAACGCGCGCGCGCACACACACACACACACACACACACACACACACACACACACACACACACACACACCTTCTCTCAGGATATACACATACATGCCCGAACACATACATACTGTATATACACATGAACACACACACACACACAGACAAACATGCACACAAACATAAATAGGCCACACACACACACACACACACACACACACACACACACACACACACACACACACACACCTTTTCATTACCTGTCTATGCACCTGAACCACGTAATAAGGAAAATGGCCTTGTACTGATGAACATAAGCAATAAATAAAAATGTAATATAAGAATGACAGTAAATAATGAAAATAATAATAATAATAATAATAATAATAATAATAATTATAATATTAAAATAATAATAATAATAATAATAATAATAATAATAATACCATTGTCGTCATCAGCAACAACAACAACAACAACAATAATAATAAATATATAATAAATATAATAATAATAATAATAATAATAATAATAATAATAATAATAAAAATAATAACAGATAATATGTACGTTAAATAAAAGAATGATAACTGAAAAAAATGAGTAATAATGAAAAATAAGTGTGATAAATGAAGGATAAGGAAAATAACTGAGAAATTACAGAACGAAAGACAATGATAAAGAATAATACGAAAAATGATAACTTGATAAATGATACAGATAAAGAGAGATAAAAATACACCACTACTCCCTCTAACACTCTCCCCCTTGCCACTCCTCCTCCACCTCTTCTCTCGAGGTCCACCTCCAATTCAGCAGTCACGTTTCCTTGAGTGGAGAAATAGATATATCGTAGTAAAAATAAGCTCTCTTTTTATCTATCTGTCTATCTAGGCTATCTATCCACGTCTATCTACCTACCTATCCATCCATCTGTCTATCTATCTACCTATCGCCAAGAGCCTTAATCTCGAAAGGGCTGGCCACAAACAAATCGCCTCCATATCACCCTATCTAGGCCTACCAATCCATCTATCTATCTGTCTATCTATCTATCTATCTATCCCGAAGAACCTTAATCCCCAAAAAAGGTGGCCACAAACAAATCGCCTCCATGTCACCCTGTCCTTCGCCAACAAGCCGCCCTGTCTCCAGCTCAATATACAGTATAGTTTCATCACGGTCTTCCATTCACCCATCCATCAGTACAGAGTTTCAACAGAGCTTTCCCCTCATACCCAGCAAGCAAGAGTAGAGTTTATAGAGCCTTCCTTTCACCAACAGGCAGTATATATTTCTACACAAATTTCCCCTCACCCATCCTGCAGTATATATGTTCAATCACTTCTCTCTGTCACCTGGGAGGCAGTTTATAGATTATACGTAGAGTTTTCGTATCATCGTACCGGGAGTATACAACAGTCTCCATAGAGGGGTAAACTTTCAATAGATATTACAGAGTCTACAGTCTTCCCCTCACCCAGAAAGGAGGATACAGAGCTTTCACAGAGCTGGGCATTCACACACAAACCTAGAAGGGTAAAATAATTAGTACTTCTTAGAGCTTAAAGCCCTTCCTTCCTTCCAGCAAGCAGGATATGGAGCAGCAGGCAGTATAGAGCCTCCATAGAGCTGACTCTTCACCCCCAAGCTCATCATATAGTAGTAGAGCTTCAATAGAGCCGCCCATCCCGCCCCACCAACGCATAAAGCCCAATATGTTTAGAAAACAATGCGAGTTTCCTCCTTATCCTGCTTGTGGTGGAAGAAGACTGAGTAGGAACATGGGAGGGAAGGAGGAGGAGGAGGAGGAGGAAGCAGAAGAAAAGGCAGAAGGAAAAAGAGTAAGGTATAAGAAGAAGGAGAAGGAAGCAGGAGAAGGAAGAAGAGGGGGTGGAAGAGGAGGAAGGAGGAAGCAGAAGAAGGAAGAAGAGGGGGTGGAAGAGGAGGAAGAAGGGAGCAGAAGAGGGAAGAAGAGAAGGTGGAAGAAAAGGAAGAAGGAAGAGAAGTCAGGAGCAAGGAAAATCAAGAGGAAGAAAAGTTCAAAACAAAAATGGCTCCTGTGTAAGAAAATACAAGAAAAAGTCACCGTCTTGAGGATTGTCGTCGGAGTTCAGAAATAATGAGGTGGCGAACACTTGGCCCCGCGACAGTGACAGCCGGGAGAGACAGGAGAGACAGCCAGTGGACGAGACAATATCGAGACTAAAAGCTGAGGGAGGGAGAAGAGAGAGAGGTGGAGAGACAAGAGACAAACGGCCGTATTCTTAAACATTTCCTTCCCTTGTAGAGGCATGGGAAGGAAAACTTTAGCTGAATTGGTATTCTTAAAAAATTCCTTCCCTTCCGGAGCCGCTCGAAGGGAAAGATTTTTCCTCTGGGCTGCAGAAATTATTGGAACTTGAAGGAATTCCTTGACCCGTCTCTTCGAAAATTCCTTCATACGTTTTGTGCTTTCTGTTGTGGTTCATTGTCTTATATATATTTAAAATGTTGACGGAAGTTACTGTATAATTTTATTGATGCAGTTTATAACGCTATACTAATGTTTAAGGGCTATTTGTATATCTCTGAAAGTGTTACCCATGTCGGCTGAGATATTTAGCCAGACATAAACAGAGCACAGCACGTACTACCTCCGATGTTCATCCAGTCTTTTATGATCTGACACTGACAAATCTTATACATTATGGCCAGGGTCACACGAGGATTCTTTTCAAGAAACATTTTGGTTGTTAATTTGCCCGAAAAAGGAAAATCTGCCGTCAAGGCCAGACGTGTGGTTCGGCTCATGTCTTCCAGCTGGAAGAAAACAAGTGAGCGCCGCCATGCGAGTACACGAGACGGACGTTAACAAGTGATTCTTACACTTACTAATAACAACATTAAGCATAATAATATTCCTCGAATATAATTTATTATCAAAATATTGTCTTGAGGAGTGAACACCGCTGCAGTGTTGGCCAGAATGGCATTTATGGCTGAATACAAACCAACAGTATGGATGTGGTGGCGACCTCCCACATCTCAAATGTGTTGTGCTTTCATTATCCAGCACGAGATATGCGTGTTTTGATGTATTAGTTTATAAATTTAACGCTCCACCATACCAAATATCAGCAGGATGGGTCATTTTAGTCTAACAGGGCTACCAACCTGAACATTTTTCCTTCCCTTCCACGGAAATCTTTAAGCATACTGAAGGGAAAGAAGAATCCTTCAAAGGGAAGGAAAAGTTTAGGGAAGGAATTATTTTTAAGAATATGGCCGAAAGAGACAGTATATACACTGACAGTTGTAGGAAGAAGAGACAGTGACGAAGAGACAGAAGAGACGAGGAAAGACTGCAAGTGGACGAGACGAGGACGAGACAATCTAGACATTGACAACCGAGAGAGGGAGAAAAGAGACAGTGACGGAGAGACAGGAGAGGGCAGAGAGAGACAGCAAATGGACGAGACGAGAGGACGAGACGATAAAAACGCTGACAGGTGAGGGAGGGAAAAGAGACACACTGGCGGAGAGACAGAAGAGAACGAGACAATATCTACACTGAGAGCTGAGGGAGGGAGAAGAGAGACAGAGGAAGAGAGACAGGAGAGACTGTGTGGAGAGACAGGCAAGGACGAGACAATATAGACACTGACAAATGAGGGAAGATGAAAGACAGTGGTGGAGAGAGAGAGAGAGAGAGAGAGAGAGAGAGAGAGAGAGAGAGAGAGAGAGAGAGATTGACCTGAGTTATGTAGCGGAGGTCAGGCAGCGTGACCCTTGACCTATGCATTTAGTACCCTGATGGTCTGTGTATTTCCGTAATGCAGATAAAAACAACATCAAGGGTGTTTCATCAGCAAGAAAAACAGACGCCAAAACAAAAATCTACGCAAAACGTCAAAACAAAGCAAAACAAAACCAGTCAAAACAAAACGTAAAAAGGCGACGCCAAAACAAAGCCATGAAAACAAACACCGACATCGAAACAAAACCGTCAAAACAAACACCAACGTCAAGAAAAATCCAACACAAAAACAAAGCGTCAAAACAAACCAAAGTAAAAACAAGACCAACGCCAAAAAAATAAAAAGATAAAGACAATTGACGTCCCACAACTTCTTAACCCCAATAAATAAATAAAATAAATCTTATAAGAGGACCCCCGCAAACCACGTCGGAAAAATAGAGTGAGAAGAGGAAGGATTACACTCGGGAACTACGGATCAGCCAAATGGCGTCACTTACTCAATGTCACTTTAAAAGCCAGTGGGGAAGCAATTGAGAAAAACAAGATCAAAAAATTACCAATAAATCGCATAGGGAAATAATTTAACTGGAAATATAATAAGGGAAGAGATTGGGGTGGAATTAGGAACTGCAGACTGATAAAATCCATGTTAAACTTTGTGAAATTGATGGTTATATAGAGAAAAAAAGGATAAAAGTATATGGTACTTACTATTGATTCTCGTGTCGTTTTGAGCGGACATCAGAATCTTCCTCCCTCGCACCCACCCACCTGGAAACGAAAAAATAAATAAATAATGCAGGTAAATCTTCTAGTATGGAAAAATAATATTAAGTGATAAGATGTTGTTGTTTTTGTTATTACTCCAAGTTCATCTGAAACGTGAACCCAGTGGACTGCAGGCTTTTGCTATCCTTCTGCAGTACACCATCCTCCTCTCGGGGGATAGGGAAGTGGCTGAGGGACGTACGTACATCAAGGCAGTTGAGCCGCCTGGTTATATAGGTGCCACCACGTGAAGGCGTCTCTCTCTCTCTCTCTCTCTCTCTCTAGCAGCTGTGAAAGGAAGGGGTAAATTTCGAGAATATAGATTAATGGAATAATTCTTGTTAGTTTGCGCAGGCAGTAAGGCAAGAGGCTAATTGAGAGAGAGAGAGAGAGAGAGAGAGAGAGAGAATCAGGTATATCTAATATGGAAAAATGACAGGTGAGAGACGGAAGGAGTAGAAATGAAGAATAAGAATCAAATAAAATTAAACATCTTAACAGTTTCTTAAGCTGGTGAGATAAGAAACTGTGTGATCTTAGAATCCTCAAAAAAGAAGCACCCAACATCGCGCAGGAAAATAATCTAGAAGAAAACTAACAAGGAGAGGCGGAAGGAGAAGGAGGAAGGGATTTAGATGAGGCAAAGGACATCTAGCTCCGGCCCTTTTCCCGACTTAAACCATCAACTTACACAAGCTATGAGAGAGAGAGAGAGAGAGAGAGAGAGAGAGAGAGGGGGGGGGAGGGGGAAGCACCATCACTGACCATATTCTCGTGGGACTGAGATATTCCCTAACACATCCTTCTTGGCAATTTACTTGTATGAAAGGCACGTGCACTTTCTCTGGCCTCTAAAATCAATGACAAAACAGTAAGATGTAATACTCTGAATAAATCGCCAAGGAGGGAATGCTGCGAGGCTCCAAATTACATGAAACAGCAAGACCCATCAAATAATTACTCAAAGAACGGGAGCCTCCAAGACCTAAGAGAATACGAAGAAAAATAGCCTTCTCCTTGGGCGATTCCTTAGAGAGGCAAGGTAAGGAGTCGTGTGTGTGTGTGTGTGTGTGTGTGTGTGTGTGTGTGTGTGTGTGTGTGTGTGTGTGTGTGTGTGTGTGTGTGTGTGTGATGCCAGTGAACTCATAAAAATCCCACAACGTACTTATACCCTCCTTCCAATGTATGTATACCTGGTGTGAACGTTTAATACCATCCCCTCACGTTATGTATACCTGATGTGAACGTTTAATACCATCCCTTTACGTTATGTATACCTGGTGTGAACGTTTAATACCATCTCTCAACGTTTGTATACCTGGTGTGAACATTTAATACCATCCCCTCAAGTTATGTATACCCGATGTGAGTGTTTAATACCACCTCCCAACGTTTTTATACCTGGTGTGACGGACGGAATAATACCCACGTGATGGTATTATTTTCCTCTCCTAGGCTACATAGAAGTATAATGACTGGTATTTCATTTCCACTTCCTACTCCTTTTCCTTAATCATTTCCACTTCCTCAGCTCTCTCATTTCCACTCATCTGTCCATTCCGTCACTCTCACCTCTCTCATTTCCCCATCACGTTCACTTCCATCTTCACATCCTTTTGTAAGATCCTCCTTATCTTCATCTCATTTCCACTTCTTACACCCTCTCATTTCCACCTACCATTACTCCACTCTCGTCTCCATTTCACCATCATCTCCACCACCACCACCTTCAAGTCCTTTCATTATCTTTTTTTTTCATTTCCACATCCTCCGCCCCCTCATCTTCACTTACATAGCCATAACCCCACTCTCGTCTCCCTCATCTCACCATCACGTTCATTACCATCTTCACATCCTTTTTTAAGATCCTCCCTCATTACCTTTCTTCGTTTCATTTCCACTTCCTACGCCCTCTCATCTCAACTTACCATCCATTACCTTCATCACCCCTCTCTCGCCTCTCTCTCATTTCGACGTCATACCCACCATCATCTCCACCACCATCACCTTCACATTGTTTTTTTAATATCCTCCCTCATCACCTTCCTCATTTCCATTTCCTCGTCCCGTGCCTTTCACCTCTTCCTGCATTACCTCGCTCTCGCCTCACTCACTGTTGTAACCGCGACTGCCACCACCATCATCACCATGACCACCACCACCATCAATACCACTACCAAAGCCACCACCACCACAACCGTCACCACTACCACCACACCCCCACCAGCACCACCACTACAATCACCACCACCACCACCACCACCACCATCACCACATACACCTTCTTTAAAATCTAGTATCATTACCTTTCTCCATTTCATTTCCATCTTTCATCATCTTACCATTCATTACCCTCATTATCTCACTCTTGTCATCACCTTCCTCCCTCTCCTCACAATAACACACACCATCATTACCACCTTCACAATTTCATTCATAGCAAACTCATTACCTCCTTCATTCACTTCCTCGTCTTTCATCTTTTCCTTGCTAGTCATTACCTTCATCATTCTGCTCTCGTCATCACATTTCATCTCTCAAAATCACATGCAACATCATCACCATTATCATCATCATTCATTCTATTTCTTCTCCTCACGTCCTCCCATCTTCCTCTTTTTATCATTACCACTATCATCTCACTCTCTTGCACGCACACACACACACACACACACACACACACACACACACACACACACACACACACAACATTAGGAAATTCATATCTTTTAACATTTTCCTTTGCATCCCTTCACTTCATTTCCATTTCCCTCGCCTTTTATCTCCCTCTTCCTCCATCATCTTCATCTTCCTCCATTATCTCTCTCTTCCACCACTATCTCTCTCTCTTCCTCCACTCTTCCTTCCTCCATCCTCCGTCTCTCTCCCTCCATCATCTCCCCCCTGTCATCACCTCACTCATTCTCCACCACAGACACCATCATCACCACCACTACCTTCATAAAATTTTACTGCATACTCCCATCTTCATTTTATCTTATTTCTGCTCGTCTTATACCATCTTATCATTTACTTTCATAATTCAACTTTACCTTCACTCTCTCCATGTTATCTGACACACACACACACACACACATGACAAACAAGGATATTTCTCCCTCCCCCACTCCTCAATTTCCACAACAAACGCACGTGGCAGTATCTTGTGTGTTGCGGGTACGGCTCGCTGGGCTATGAGGTAAACAAATGATACAAGGCGCCTCAGCAACACACGAGAAATGGCCCGGTGGAGAGGAGGTGCTGAGCTAAATAAGAACCGCTCCATTTATAACTAATTACTAATATATACAGGTGATCTTTTATACCGTACCTGACATTAATTAGTCTTCTACCTGTGACGGATCTGACTGACACCTGTGATGAAAGGGAGAAGGGTTGATTGAGGAGGTAAGCAGCAATTAAATATATATAAATTCAGTGATTTGGAGTGTGGCAGGATTTCTATATTAATTCTGAGAGAGAGAGAGAGAGAGAGAGAGAGAGAGAGAGAGAGAGAGAGAGAGAGAGATTCGTGTCTCTCCTTCTCGACATATATAAACACAAGTAATCTTAAGACGACATTTCAGAAGCCCTTCAATGCTCCTCCTCCTCCTCCTACTCCTCCTCCCTCCTCCTCCTCCTTCTTCCTCTCTGTCCTACTCTTTCCCTCCCCTCTCCCACTCCACTTCTTCTCATCTCATCCCTTTCCTCCTCCTTGCGTTGACTTCCTACCCCGTCGCGTCCCCTCCCTCCTTCCCCACCTCATCCCCTCACCCCTCCCTGCCTCGCCCCCATCCCTCTCCCCTATCCACCCCCTCTTTCGCCCCCCTCTCCCCACATACCATTCTCCCATCAAACACCCGTCATGCACTGTCTGACGTACCCCCAGCGGCCATAATGTCTACTGTGTTATGTTGTTAATGTCTCACACACTGCATGACAAAACCGGGGAGGAGGGGGAGAGGAGGGGAGGGGAAGGGGGAGGAGGGGAGGGGAGGGGAGGGGAGGGGAAGGGGAGGAGAGATGCAGAAATCATGAATACAGAGATGAGATGGAATGATAAAAAACCAACCGGAAATACAAGGCCGATGGAGGGGAGAGGAGGGGAGAGAAGGAAGGGGAGGGGAGGGGGAGGAAGAAAGGGGAGGGGAAG
The DNA here is from genome assembly GCF_032717465.1 of Coenobita brevimanus. NCBI lineage: Eukaryota > Metazoa > Arthropoda > Malacostraca > Decapoda > Coenobitidae > Coenobita > Coenobita brevimanus. The sequence goes on from NC_136977.1 coordinate 56,396,091, forward strand.
CAAAAATAATGAATACAGGGAAGAAATTGGACAGTAATAAGCCAGCAGGAAATACAAGGACAGCATTAATTCATTCTGTACCATGATAGATTTTGTATTTGTGGTGTTTCTGTACCTGCAGCGGCTCCGTTTTCGGTCTACTGCAGAACAGGACCTTCTTGGAGGGAGAGTGACGGCCAGAAATAACCCTTGCCTATGCTGGCGATGTACGAATGATTGATGGATGTGAAAGATTAATTGTACTGTGTGTGTGTGTGTGTGTGTGTGTGTGTGTGTGTGTGTGTGTGTGTGTGTGTGTGTGTGTGTGTGTGTGTGTGTGAAGGGACATACTACCAGCTTCCACTTTAAACCTCCGCCACACGAGCCCCAAACTCAAGGTACACACATCGCAAGACGAGTACGTTACCACCGAACCACTGCAAATCCGTATTCTTAATATAATAACAAGGGATCAAAGTTAAATCCCTATTGAGAAGTAATCCTTTACTACGAATCTCTCTCTCTCTCTCTCTCTCTCTCTCTCTCTCTCTCTCTCTCTCTCTCTCTCTCTCTCTCTCAATCTATCTATCTATCTGTCTCATATAAATGGTGTAAATAAAGTAAAATAAAGAACGAGTAGAGAAACAGTAAAATAATTCTCGTCGGTTGAGGAAGCTCCCTAACACCTTCTCCTATGCGATTCATTTTGTTTATTACACCAGACTGTTCATTTGTGTCACATAAATCCTTCCAATATCGCCATACTCTGCATACGTAACATACACAGTTGTACCGGTATTAGCCACCCGCATCCAAAAATAAATCGCTAAGGGAGAGGTGTTAGGGAGCTCTCTTAACCAAAGGAGAATACGAACCCACGACCATGAGCATAGAAGACACCGAGAAAAACCTTAAGATAAATAAATAAATAAAAAACTCTACGGTACAAGCATGCCATTTTTTACACGCAAAAATGCACTTGTCAAATTCTCCTTTATTTTCAATCAAGATCGTATTTAATAATAATAATAATAATAATAATAATAATAATAAGTTGGGAATGTGAAGGTGGATGGAATAGTTGGTGAGTGGGGTGTGCCTGCTGAGATAGATGAGAATGGGAGTGCGTTAGTGGACATTTGTGCTGGGAGGGGGTTGGTGATAGCCAATACCCTCTTCAGGCATAAAATGATCCACAGGTATACATGGCGAGTGATGAGAAGGGTGGGTGGTGAACTGAATGAAAGGAAGGCAATGATTGATTATGTGTGTGTGTGGATGAAAGGATGCGAAGATGTGTAATGGATGCAAGAGTGTATAGAGGTTGGGGGAGTGGACTTTCTGACCACTACTTGGTGGTGGCCAGAATTAGAATGCAAGTAAGATGGAGGAATAGAAGAAGGGAAAGACGAGAGGAAGGAGTAGTTGCAAGGAGAGTGGAAAGGTTACAAGAGGATGAGAAAAAGGCAGAGTATAAGAGAGAAGTGGAGGAACGATTGGGCAAATATGAATTGGAGCAGATGGGAGACGTGGTAGGTGTGTGTAAGATATTTACAGAAGAAATATGTGCAGCATGTGATGTGGTGTGTGGAAGGAAGAGAAGACGGAGGGGGGTGCAAGGAACAGCGTGGTGGACTGAAGAGGTGAAACAGGCTGTGGCACAAAAGAAGAAAGCATACAATGAATGGATGAGAAATAGGGGCGTGGAAGAAGTTGAGAGGCGGAAGAGGGAGTTATATGTGGAAAGAAAGAGAGAGGTGAAAAGATTAGTAAGAAAGAGTAAGAAGAGAGTGGATGAGGAATTTGGAAGGAATTTGAGTGTAAAGTGGAGGGACTGTAAGAAAATGTTCTGGAGAGAAGTGAAAAGAGTAAGACAGGGTGGAAATGAAGTTAGCAGGGGAGTGAAAGATAAAAATGGTAGATTACTAGTGGAGAAGGGAGAAAAAGTGAGCAGATGGAGAGAACACTTTAAGGAATTGTTGAACGTAGAGGATAGAAGTAATGCGAGTATAAGTGGCTGGGGAATGGCTGGGAGAAGGAGGGAGGTGAGATGACAGGAAGAAATCAGTAGGATAGAAGTTGTGGAAGCAATGAAGAAAGTTAAATCGGGGAAAGCCCCAGGAATTGATGGAGTGTGTGGTGAAATGCTGAAGCATGGGGGAGAGATAGTAGTAGAATGGATGTGGAAGATGTGCAGATTGGCCTGGGAGGAAGGTAGAGTCCCGGAGGATTGTCTTCTTAGTATAATAGGAAAAGTGTATGGTAGGATACTTATAGACAGAGTTAGAGAAAGAACAGAGAAATTAGTTGGAGAAGAACAGGGAGGCTTTAGGAAGGGAAGAGGTTGTGTAGATCAGATATTCATTCTTAGATCTTTAGTGGAAAAGTTTCTAGAGAAGGGAAAGAAGTTGTATGCGGCTTTCATGGATTTAGGGAAAGCATATGACAGGGTGGATAGACAAGGATTGTGGAAAGTGTTAAGAATATATGGAGTAGATGGGAAGTTGTTGAATGCTGTGAAGAGTATGTACGATGGTGCGAAGGATGCAGTGCGTGTGGATGGTGAACTAAGTGAATTTTTCTCTTTGAAAGTTGGGTTGAAACAGGGATGTGTCATGTCTCCATGGTTGTTCAATCTGTACATGGATGGGGTAATAAAAGAGTTACAAGGTAGGGTAGTGGATGTTGGAGTGGCCCTGGTGAGAGAGGATAGTGTTTGGAAACTCCCTGTACTGTTGTTTGCAGATGATACTGTGTTGTTGAGTGAAGACGAAGGGGAGCTGCAAGGCTTGGTGGATGAGTTTGAGAGAGTGTGTAAGAAACGGAATCTAAAGGTGAATGTAGGGAAGAGTAAAGTGATGGTCTTTGAGAGAGGTGAAGTTAGTGAATGTACAGCGAGGTTGGATGGTGAGGAATTGGAAAATGTGAGTACGTTTAAGTACTTGGGTAGTGTGATGAGTAAGGATGGAGGTTTGGAGGGTGAAGTGCTTGAAAGGGTACAGCAGGGAAGAAAGGTTGCTGGTTCTTTGAAAGCAGTGATAAGAAACAGGGAAGTGAGCATGGAAGTGAAAAAGTTACTACATGACAGTATTGTGATACCAACTCTAACGTACGGAAGTGAAGCTTGGACATTGTTGGAAGGACACAAGTCAAGAGTGAGAGCAGTGGAAATGAGTTATTTAAGAGGAGCCTGTGGAGTCACGTGGAGAGACAGGCTGACGAATGAGGATATAAAGGAGCGTTGTGGTGTGGATGTGGATGTGATAGGAAGTGTTATGAGGAACACACTGAGGTGGTTTGACCATGTGGAGAGGATGGAGGGTGAAAGACTGACGAAGAGAGTGTATGTGAGTGAGGTGGAGGGGGGAAGAGGGAGGGGGAGGCCGAGGATGAGATGGAGGGATGGGGTGGAGAGGTATATGAGAGAGGGGGGTGTGAGTTGGGAGCAGGGCAGTGAAATGGCGGGGGACAGGGCGACTTGGAGGCGATTTGTTTGTGGCCACCCCAAACGGGATTGAGGCGTCTGGCAATAGATAGAATAGAATAATAATAAGATAGTAATAATAATAAATGGAAAAGAAAAACACCAACTTACTTCCATTTTTTGTTTTTAGATTTGTGACGGCAAAACACACACACACACACACACACACACACACACACACACACACACACACACACACACACACACACACACACGCGAAAAAAAAGGGGATCACTATAACATCCTTCAGTCTCCTAACGTAACACACAAAACTAACAACTCTCTCTCTCTCTCTCTCTGTCTCTCTGTCTGTCTGTCTGTCCGTCTGTCTGTCTGTCTGTCTGTCTGTCTGTCTCTCTCTCTCTCTCTCTCTCTCTCTCCAGTACCCAAAGACGTGGCCATTAACACTTGCTCAACTTCGGGTACAAATGTTCTTTTTTTTTCCCCAGGAATTTGCATACTTTTTCTTCGTTTTCTTTCCTACTGAAAATTTGCATACTAAGGCACTTAACACGACCAAATACTTTTAATTAGTTTCAATATATTTAAAGAGACCCATTCCGCCCCCATTTACACGCTACCCATCCTTCACTCACTGCCTCTCCCCATTAATATTAACCTGCTTCTGGTCACTCATGTTTATCCCACCACCACAGCCTCTTTCACCCACTCCACACCCACCACCCATCCCACACCCACCACCCAATCCATCCCATACCCATCACCCCATCCCTCATCCATCCCACACCCATCACCAACTCATCCAACACCCACCACCCATCCCTCACCCATCCCATACCCATCACCCACTCATCCCACACCCACTACCTATCCCTCACCACATCCCTCACCCCATCCCACACCCACCACCTATCCATCCCACACCCACCACTCACCCATCCCACACCCACCAACCGATCTACCCACCCCTAACCCTTTCCTTACCCACCCCACCATCCATCCCAGGCCCACCACCCACCCTTCCCCTTCCATTAATCCCTCACCCATCACGCCCCATCCCCACCCCACTCCCCTGCCCCATTTTTCGTGAGGGTGCAATTAAGTCAAGCCCTCCCACAAGCCGCTGGGGTAATATATCACTGGGAGGGATGGGGTGCAAGTTACAGTACACGAAATATTGCAAATTCATGATGCAAAATACTGACACTAGATTTGTTTGGTATTAAAAGACTTCTGTACCTTAAATATTACATACTATCTCCACATATCACTAGCCTCCTCCTCTTCCTCCTCCTCCTCCAGCTCCTTCTCGTCCTCGTCTTCCTTCTCCTTAATTGCCGTAATGGGTGGACATAAACATATCGCCTCCTTGTCACCCTGTCCATTTCAGTTTGGCCGATCTCTCCCCGACTGGCATCCACCCCCCCCCCTCTCTTAAATACCTCTCCACATCCTCCCTACATCTCGTCTTCGGTTCCCTCCTCCCCCT
>NC_136977.1:56406003-56408503 GCF_032717465.1 Coenobita brevimanus
CTCCCATCTTTACTCTCTTCCTTTTCTTTTCTTTTTCTCACACTCTTCGTGCCATTTCCTCCTCCTTACCTCTCCCCTCCTCTTCTTCCACCTCTCCTTCTCCTCCTCTTTCTCCTTTCACTCTCCCATGTCTCCCTAACCTCTTCTCACCTCCTTTTCTGCCACCCTCTTCCTCCTTTTTCCCCTCCTCCTCTTCCTTCCACACTTCCGTCCCTCTCTCCTCCTCTTTCCCCCCCCCCTCCTCTCTTCGTCTCCTCGCTCCTCTCTGTCTTCTTCCTTTCCTCCTCCTCTTCCTTCCTTTCTCCTCTCCTCACTCTTCCTCCTCCTCCTCCTCTTTCTTCCCTTCTTCTCTCCTCCTCCTCCTCGTCGCTATCGTTATCAACACAGCCATCACCATCAACATCTCTCATCCTCCTCTCTTCCTTTTCCTCCTGCTCCTTCACTTCTTCCTCCTCCGTCTCTCCACTCCTCCAGCCCAGAATGGAGGCCATATGTGGACGAAGGAAGAGGGGAAAAAAAGGGAGGAGAGAGAGAGTGGGGAGGGAGGGAAAGGAGAGAAGGAGGGGAAAAGGAAAGGAAAAGAGGAGAGAAGAAAGGAAGGACAAGAGGAAGGAAAGGAGAAATTAATGGAATGAAGGGGAGAGAAAGAGAGGGGAGGGGAGGCAAGGAAAAGAGGGGAGGAGAGGGGAGGGGAATGGGAAGAAAGGAAGGAAGGGGACAAGGAGAAAGGAAGAGAAAAATTAAGAGAGGGAGGGAAAGGGAAGGGAAGGGAAGGGAAGGGAAGCGAAGGGAGGGGAAGGGAAGCGAAGCGAAGGGAAGCGAAGGGAAGGGAAAGGAAGGAAAGGAAAGGAAAGGAAAGGAAAGGAAAGGAAGGGGAAGGGAAGGGAAGGGAAGGGAAGGGAAGGGAAGGGAAGGGAAGGGAAGGGAAGGGAAGGGAAGGAAAGGAAAGGGAAGGAAAGGAAAGGAAGGGGAAGGGAAGGGAAGGGAAGCGAAGGGAAGGGAAGGGAAAGTAAGGGAAGGGAAGGGAAGGGAAGGGAAGGGAAGGGAAGGGCAGGAAGAATAAGGAAAAGGGAGAGAGGTAAAGAATTAATAAAAGAGGAGAGAGGAGACGGAAGGGGAGGGGAGTCACGTGACGGGAGAAGGGGGAAGATATGAAGGGAGAAGATACAAGGGAGAAAGGAGGAATGAGAAGAGAGAGAGAAGGGAAGAGAAGATCGAATGGAAAGGGACTGTAGAAGAAGAAGGGGGGGGGAAAGAAGATGAGGGGGGTGAGAGAAGGGAGAGAAGAAGAGAGGGGAGATGGAGGAGAAGAGGGGGAGAGGGGACAAGGAAGAGTGATGGGGAAGGGAGAGGGAGGGATGAAGGGAGGGAAGGGAGGATAAGGAAGATGGTACGGAAAAGATGAGAGGAAGGGAGGAGAGGGAGGGAAAGGAGAAGGGGGTGAGAAGAGGAGAGGGAAGAGACGAGAGAGAAGAGGGTAAAGGGGAGGGAAGCGATGAGAGAAGAGAGGGGAGAGGGAGGGGGGGAGGAGAAGGGGTGAATGGGGAGAAGGGGGGAGGGGGGAATGGAGTGACGAGATGAGCGTGTCAGTCGTGTGGCGGGTGTGGCCATAATTCCGCACACACACACACACACACACACACACACACACACACACACACACACACAATATTCCTCTCTTCTCTCTCTCTCTCTCCAAGGCCTACCACGAATTTTTTACAAGAGAACACCACACTCAAAAAAAAAAAAAAATCAAAATTGTAATCACCATTATTACACAGTTCACTGGACGGCTGGGCTCAAGGACGCCATCTTTGTTTATCTATCTATTTATCTATTTATTTATCTATCTATCTATTTATCTATCTATTTATTTATTCATTATCTTAGAAGGGCAGGTAATTACTGAAGAAGCTAATTAACGGCCTAATTAAGAAAAAATCGTCCGGAGAGAGAGAGAGAGAGGGAGAGAGAGAGAGAGAGAGAAATGAAACTGTCTTAAGATTGTATTAAGACGATGAAGAAGGAAGCGTAAGGAAGGGCTACACCACAACACCACAATCCGGTACTCGTATAACTGGAGTCTTATACCGGGGTGGAATTTCGACCACTATATATATTAAAAAAAATAATAATAATAATAATACTTCTTGACGGTATTCTTGTGTGTGTGTATGTGTGTGTGTGTGTGTGTGTGTGTGTGTGTGTGTGTGTGTGTGTGTGTGTGTGTGTGTGTGTGTGTGTGTGAAGAATACCGTAAGCAAAAGGCGAATATTTGCTTACGATATCCAGGAATAAATCGGTAAGGAAGAGGTGCTAGGGAGATTTCTTAATCGGCGAAATTATCCAATAACGAAATGTCAGGGCCGGTATTATCGTCGGTTAAGCTCCCCAACAACTCTTCCTTAGCGATTTATTTTTGGATATGGCTGGTTATCCTATTGTACATTATGCAGAGTATAGTGATGTTTGACGGATTTATGTAACCGAATAGGACAGT
>NC_136977.1:56413503-56418503 GCF_032717465.1 Coenobita brevimanus
TGTGTGTGTGTGTGTGTGTGTGTGTGTGGAATTTCTGTCTTTAGTAATCAGTGTGCCTGTCTTTATTTTTCATTTTACTGGAGCCCACCATCCACTCACTTGATGTTGTGCTCCTTTGAGGTCCCTGGACTGAGTGACAAACCAAATCATTTCCAACTTCCGGGGACCCAGTCACTACGCTGGGTGGTAACCATATCACGGCCAAATCCATGTATGGGGGTCCAATGGATGAAGGCGCTCCAGCCAAAAGTGTCCCATAAGTGCCCAAATAAGTGACTAAGTAAGAGGTTAAGTAGGTGATTAAGTAAGTGGGCTAGTTACACTTTAAAGCTCATGGACTGCTACTCAGGGAAGAGTGACTGGTGGCCTTATACCCTGGACTGCATTATTTAGCCCCTACGTTCCTGATGGGGTTACAGAGGACTGGAGGGCGGGCGGACTAATGGCATTTTTTATTTACTTATTTATTTATTTATTCAGTTATCTAGGTCCTTTATTTCCTTGCAAACTTCATTATCCACCAATGTCTGGGAAGGTGAGAGAGAAAGGAAAATGTGAGGAAAGGGAAAAAGGAGAAGGGAATAGAAGAGGGTAGGGAAAAGAGGGTAAGGGAAAGAGAAGGGCAAGGGAAAGAAAAGGGAATATCAGAGGGACAGAAAAGGAAGGGAAAGGGAAGAGGGAAGGGAAAAGAAGATGAAGAGAGGAAAGAAGAAACAGGAAGAAAAAGGGAAGAGAAAAGAGGGAAGCGAAGGGAAGGAGGAAAAAAGGATAACATGAAGGGAAAAGAAAAAAGAAGAAAGGAAAGGGAGAACAGGAAGAAAGAGGAAAAGGCGAAGGAAAAAAAAAAATGAAGAGAGGAAGAGGAGAGGAGGAAGGAAGAGGAAAACAGGAAAATAAGAAGGAAAAAGAAGAGCGAAAAGAGGAAGAGGAGGAGGAGAGGAGAAAAAACAATGAATTTTAAAGGAAATACATGAATACATGAATACAGCAAGAGTATCATATGGTCGTCTTTGTATCAGGCGAACACCGTGACGAGAGAGAGAGAGAGAGAGAGAGAGAGAGAGAGAGAGAGAGAGAGAGAGAGAGAGAGAGAGAGAGAGAGAGACTGGTGATTGTACTGTACAATATTCACTCTGCTTAAAAACGCTCAGTCGTGTGATGATTCAAGGGTAGGTGACTTCTTTGATGGCACACACACACACACACACACACACACACACACACACACACACACACACACACACACACACACACACACACACACACACACACACACACACACACACACACACACTTAACCCCTTCAAGTCCTAATAGGGTCCAGAATATAATTGAAACACACAATATCTCGATCTCTGACTTCATACCAGGCCTTTGTTTGCTTAAGTGATTGAGAGAGAGCCTGGGGAGAGAGGAGGGTGTGTGTGTGTGTGTGTGTGTGTGTGTGTGTGTGTGTGTGTGTGTGTGTGTGTGTGTGTGTGTGTGTGTGTGTGTGTGTGTGTGTGTGTGTGTGTGTGTGTGTGTGTGTGTGTGTGTGTGTGTGTGTGTGTGAGAGAGAGAGAGAGAGAGAGAGAGAGAGAGAGAGAGAGAGATTCTGTCTAGTTGACTGTTTCCTTTTATTTCAGTCACTGCCTCTCTCTCTCTCTCTTTCCGCTGCTTTATAATGGAGACCGATGATGATGATGATGATGATGATGATAATGATAATGATATTAGTTTAGGTGCGATTTTTTCAATTGGAAAGGTAAGATATAAACCTAATTAAGTCCCTAATTATTAAAGATTATTCCTGAATTGGGCAATATCCTCAAATTAATAGATAGATAGATAGACAGATAGATAGACAGACACTCAGACAAATAATAGATACACAGAAACAGATTGACAGACAGATAAATAGATAGTTGGACAGATAGACAGACAGAGAGATACACAGACTGATAGATAGGGAGAGAGACAAAGACAGATAAAGATATAGACAGACAGACAGACAGACACAAACACAAATGGACAGACAGATAGATACACAGTTAAGACACACACACACACACACACACACACACACACACACACACACACACACACACACACACACACACAAAATAAACACAAAAGACCTGAGCCAAGAGAAAAGGCTTTTACCATTTTCGCGATATTCTCTGAGCGAAACAATTCCATTTCCCGAACGATACTCACATTGGAAGACATAAGGAATTCAGTTCATTTCGTCCCTGTTTCTTTACGTTTCGGAAAATTGAGGCATAAAGGGGAATGGAATCAATTTACTGGAATGAAAATGTGGGTCTTTCTCGACAGCTTATTTATTCATATTGTTTTATTATTATTATTATTATTATTATTATTATTATTATTATTAGTTATCAATTTATATATTTACTATTATTTACTACTACTGCTACGACTGCTACTATCATCATCATCATCATTATTATTATTATTATTATTATTATTATTATTATTATTACTCCTGTCCTTCCCTGAGCCTAGCCAAGAGGGGGATGAAATATGGATGGGAGACGGAGGGATAGGATGGAGAATGCCTGGAGGTGTGGATAGTAGGAGAGGGACAGTAAGGAACAGCAAGGAAGAAAAGAGACAGGCGATGGAGGGATAAAGAAAGGTAGATATGGTAGAGGAATGGGAGGAAGAGGGAATGGTGGCTAGAAATGCTAGGAGGAATGGTTAGATATGGTAGCCAGGTGTAAGGAATGGTAGGCGATATTAGTGGACAAGGGATGGTTGTATATAAATGGTAGAGAGGGAACGGAAGGATGAATGGTAGGAGAGGAATGGCAGAGAGCGGACTGAAAGAGGGAATGGTAGCTAGGGCATGGAAGGAGAGAAGGGCAGAGAGAGAATGGAAGGAGGGAATGGCAGGAAGGAAGTGGCAGACAGAGAAGAGTGGGAGAGAGGGTAAGCATGCAGAAGAAAAATATGGTTGCCAGGAGTCATCTCGCTTTGTTCCCTTACACACACACACACACACACACACACACACACACACACACACACACACACACACACACACACACACACACACACAGACGGAGAACTTATGTGGAAAGCAGAAACCCTAGGAGCACATGAATACCACACGCAGTCATAAGCTTTCACTTCAACACAAGCGCACACACAAGCATTACGGCACGCACACATACACGTGCTCTCTTCCACACACACACACACACACACACCTACTACTACTACTACTACTACTACTAATAATAATAATAATAATAATCGAAATGCACACCTCGAAAAACAGGGAAAAACACCGCTGTCCAGGAAAATGGGAAAGAGTTACAGATTTAAAAAAAAGAAAGAGAAAAAGATGAGTGGGAGAGATCAGGGAATGTAGGAAAAATGTAAGGAAAACTATAAGGAAATAGGGGGAAAAAAGAGACTCAGTAGAAATAATACGAGACTGATGGGAGAGATAAGATACAATAATGTTGATCTGAGGCAGGGGAAAATGTGGGGAAAGATTAGGGAAAGTGTGGGGGAAATAATGAAGAATATTTGTGGCAGGAATATAGTCACCCACACAATCCTTCCCTAAATGAAGGCATGGGGAAATTGGGGAAAAAAAAGAAGTGGTAGGGAAAGATAGGGGGAAAGATGGGACGGGAGAAGATGAGGAAAATATTCAGAAGAGGCAAAGGGGTTGAGGAAAATGAGGAAAAGGGAGGGAGAGGAAAGACAAGGAAAGGACGTAGGGGAGAAGGCTGAAGAGATGAGGATGACGTCGGGAAGAAGATGAAGAGATGTGGAAGACGTCAGGAAAATGATGGCAGGATGTGGGAAAATAATAATGATAAGGAAAACAGGAAAAATGAGATGCCGCAGGATATGTGAAAAGTGAGTATGGGAAAAATGCCAAAAATATGCAAAGTGGTGACACTGATAACGGGAGAAAGCGGTAAGGAAGGAAGGAAGGAAGGAAAGAGGGAGGGAAAAAAGGAGTGAGGGAAGGAGGGCTGGAAAAATGAATAAGGACGATAAAAAAGGGAAGGGCCAAGAAGGAAGGAAGGAAGGAAAAAAAAGGAGGGAAGGAGGGTTGGAGAAAAGAATAAGGAAGATAAAAAAGGTAAGGGCGAAGGAAAGAAGGATGGAAGGAAGGAAGGAAGGAAGGAAGGATGGATGGATGGAGGAAGGAAGGAAAGAAGGAAGAAGGGAGGGAAGGAGGGAGAAAAGAATAAGGACGACGAAAGGGAGATACGAACTTGGAAGGAAGCAGGAAAGATGGAAGGAAGAAAAACGGAGAGAAGGATAAGGAAAACCAAAGAGGGAGATAATGAAATGGGAGGAAAGAAGGAAGAAAGGAAGAACAGTTGGAGGAAAAGAAGGAATTAGGGAGGGAAGACCATAAGTTATACTCCCAGATGATGACAAATATATTACCTCCCTTCTCTCCCTTCATTACATACCCTCCCTTTTCCTCCCTCTCCCTTTACCTCCTCTCTCTCTCTCTCTCTCATTTTATCTCCCTTCCCACCTCCTCTCTCTCCCTCTACCTCCTTCCTTTTCCCCAATTACCTTCCTCCCTCTCATCCCCTTACCTGCAATCTCCCTTTTCCCTCCTCCCCCACCTTTTACCTCCCTCCTCACCCTCCAATACCTCTTCTCTCTTTACCTTCCTTCCCCTCCTTCCCTCCCCCTTCCTCCCTAGTCATCGAATCTCAAAGCACACTCATTCATCTTTCTCTCATTCATTTTTCATTATACTTTTGCTTCTTATTTCACTCTTCTTGTCCACTTTTTTTTATTTTATACAAGCCAGATTTTTTATTATTCTTCTCATTCATTTCTCCAGTTTTATTCAAGCAACTTAATTCATCTTCATCCATCTTTCATTCAGCCAAACGTCTTTCTCATTTCTTCATTCATTTTTACACATCTCGTAATTTTTCTTATTCAACATCTTTTCTGTTCTCTTTCTCTTTAGGTTTTCTCCCATTCCTTTCTTCGTCCCTTCATTT
>NC_136977.1:56421003-56426003 GCF_032717465.1 Coenobita brevimanus
GAGGGAGGAAGGGGAGAGAGGGAGGATAGGATGGGGGGAGAGAGGGAAGGGGGAGAGAAAAGGCAAGATGGGAGAAAGATGGGCATAAGGTGAGGAGGGAGGGGGATAGGATGAGGGAGAGACGGGGATAGGGTGGGTATAGAGAGGGAATAGGATTTGGGAGAACGGGATAGGGTGGGGGAGAGGGGGGATAAGGTGGGTAGAAAAGAGGATAGAATTACATGAAGGACTAAAGTGTTCATTTTACTCAAGCTACCGCAGTTGGAGAGGGACGCCTTGATCTGGCTCAACTTCCTTCCATCTATCATTCCTTCCTTCCCTCCTTCCTTCCTTTCTTCTCTCTCTCCAGCTCCTCCATTATTCTCACTCCTTACTTCTCCTCAATCACATGAGATTCTAATTTCATTTTTGTAAACTACTGCAATTCACACAGGTTATAAATAATAGCCTTTTTTATTTACTTTTTTCCCTTACTGACCACCACTACATACCCACTGATATCCGCGTACCCTAGCTTTTATCACGCTACAACAGACGATTCTGCTTAGCTGGAGAGACTTTTATAGCTGGAGAGGTTAAGATAAAGCTTTCCCAACCCTCTCCACAAGCGGGGTCTTCTCTTAGCCTTGATGAAAAGGAAAAATAATCGTAAAAGGAAAAATAGGTAAAATTTAAGTTCTCAGTCTGAAAGAGTTGCGATTCCCTACGTGAGAGTTGGACCCCCAAGGTGATAGGTGTGCACAGGTAAACATAGGTAATTAAGACCAGGTGTGTGGATATTCTAATGAATATCTCGTTATAGCTCAACACTCAGGGTACAGTTGGCAATTTTGAACCAAGATTAAATGAAGAGAGTGTAGTTTCTGGGAAGTAGCCTAGAGTATGGAATAATTACAGAAATAAATAAATGAATAAATAAAACTCCCGTCAACAAACCTGCATTTCCCAAACTCATAAGCCACCGTATCACCTGTTTTTTACCTGGTCTCAAGATGGCGGTCGTAACTTGGAGAGAAGCAATATCCGGTGGGGTTAGGAATGTGGCAACCAGGGCGACACACATATACACACACAATAAGCAGACACAACATACATGCACAAACAGATGCACACCCTTTAATCACACATACACACACACACACACACACACACACACACACACACACACACACACACACAATAAGCAAACACAACATTCATACACAAATAGATGCACACCCTTTAATCACACACACACACACACACACACACACACACACACACACACACACACACACACACAGAACCGTCTTTATGAGCCACGGAGTCATTCGCAGTCAAAGTAACACCAAATATTCCAGTTTTGTCCGAAGAATTTTTATACCTGGCGAAATACAGTGAAAACCCCTATCTTTACCAATGGGTGTTGTAGATGTTTTCGATCTTTCCGCTATGTTTTCGTCAGACTTTGAGAAAACGTGTCTGTACGGTGCAATGAGGGGTTTACATAACACCTTCTCTCTAGCGACTCATTTTTCATTATGACACCTCGATATTTCACCTGCATGCTTTTTGTATCTTTTTTAATATCGACATATCTTGCACTGATGACATACTAGGGATTATTAAGCAGTAAGAAGAAAAATAAATCGCTGAGGAATGAGTGTTAGGGTATCTCTCAGGTCAACAAATGAAGACTCTCAAGTTTGACACACGGTAGGGAAAATGCAAAGATTATTATTGCTCTCTCTCTCTCTCTCTCTCAAGGGTGGAATGGTGGAGGATTGTGCCAGTTTGACAAGAGGAATTAAGTTGCAAAGAACAAAAAAAAAAGAGGAACGCGTGAGAGAAAGAGAGAGAGAGAGATTAAGTAGTGAACCCAACACTACAAGGCTAAACAAAGGAACAAAAGAACGCTACTGGTGGACACCGGGAACGACCAAGGGAAGAAGAGGGATGGTAGGAATGAAACTGCCTAAAGCTGAATTGATAGGAACGCTTGGAATGAAATACAGAGAATGAGAGACACAGGTGAGACAAGGTGTAATTAAGGTGTGATTTTAACGAGAACAGTGTAAACAAGAGGATAATTTTGGAGGACCTTGAGAGAGGGTTAAGATTAAGAATAAAGATTTTAACACTGGCTTACGTTGAATTAAAAGACTTGGAAGAAAGTTAAGAGGACGAGAGAAGCAGGTGAGTTAATTAAGGTGTGATTCAGGTGAACAGATCATTACTGGGGGAACTGAGAGAGAGTTAAGATTAAGAATAAAGTGGGTAGGGATGACACTGGTTTAATCTTAAGTTAAAGGAATGCCTGGAAGAAAATATAGAGGACGAGAGACGCAGGTGAGATTAATTAAGGGGTGATTAAGGTGTGACTTTTGCAATCTTGATGTAAAACAGATTATTATTAGCAAAACTTGGAAGTGAGATGAGGACATGAATGGCAGGATCGACAGTGAGTGGAGATGACGTGAAAGGGACGCTTTCAACAATACCCAGAAAACCAGAAAGGAGAATGAGTTAATTAACGGGTGACGTTAAGGATAAGAGGGTAAAACAACAGAGCATCCCTGGTGGCGTCTGGGAAGTAAAAATAAAGAAGCATGAGATGAAATTAAAGAATTTCTTGGAACTGAATGCTAAGAATGAGAAAGCAATTTGTTTAAGGAGCCAAAGATGAAGGGGTAACACACACACACACACACACACACACACACACACACACACACACACACACACACACACACACACACACACACACACACACACACACACACACACACACACACACACACACACACACACACACACACGCACATATTATTATCTGGTATAACAGCCAAAAAGAAATGTTTATGGAATTTAACAAGAATCATACATGTTTGTGCTAAGTTTATGAAGGAAGAAGTGAGAGAGAGAGAGAGAGAGAGAGAGAGAGAGAGAGAGAGAGAGAGAGAGAGAGAGAGAGAGAGAGAGAGAAAACAAAGGTAAGTAAAAAAGGTGAGAGGAATGCTAATTGGCTTGCCACGAGATGAGAAGGATGCCGGAAAACGAAATACTAACGAAAGAGGGAGGTGAAAGGAAATGAAGAATATACAGGAAATGAAGACTGTAAAGAAATGAAGACTGTAAAGAAATGAAGACTGTAATGTTAACGAAGGTATATGATAACATGAGAGAGAACGGTGGATGGAAAGTGAAAATGCAAGTGGCTGAAGCTAACAAGTGCTTTGATGTGTTCCCCTTCGCTCATTATCATCTTTCCTGCCTCCATATCCTTTGAGACCCTACCCTACCCTACCTATTTACCCAACGAGGTCCCTCCCCATTCCCCCATACCCTACCCTATCCCTTGCTTACCCATCTCAGTCCCTCCTTATTCCTCCCTACCCTAGCCTATCATTCCTTTCCTTCCCATGTCCCTTCCCTAACCTTCCTCCCCTACCCTGTCTTTCCTTTGCTTTCCCATCCTTGCCTTCCTACCTTACCTGTCCTCTCCTTCCCTCCTTTCCTCCCCTGCCATGTCCATCCTTGCCTTAGTCTCCAACCTTACCCCTTTCCTGCTTCCCTTCCCTACCTTACTTATCTCCCATCCTCAATTCCTTCCAGACTCCTTCCCTACCTTCCCTCCCCTCCCCCCAGCGTGTCTCCCCCCCTCGTGATTACTCTCTCTCTCTCTCTCTCTCTAAGTTTCCTCCTCACTCCCTTCATTTTTCTTCCCCATCATTCCTCATCCACCTGATCATCCGTGTCATTAAACAAGCCTCCATTTTTTGGCCTCTCCACTAATTTTTCTTTTTCTTCAATTTTCCGCGTCTCCTTATCAGCTACATATTATTTTCTTACTTTTTTTTCTTCAGGAGAATCTGGGTAAATAGGGGCACTGTTTTTTTTATTTATGCGGTTATTATATTTTGTTTCTTGTCGATTTTGTTGTTACCACTATCATCATTTTCCCAACCAACGTACTGGTGAGATATTTGATGATGATGATGATGATGATGATGATGAAGATAGTGATGATGATGATGATGATGATGATGATGATGAAGATAGTGATGATGATGATGATGATGATGAAGATAGTGATGATGATGATGATGATGATGATGATGATGAAGAAGACGTAGGACAATGGCAGCGGCGGTGGTAAAAAAAAAAAAATCTATTGGTAGAAAGGATACCATAAATAATATCTTGGGGATTGATGGATTTATTATTATTATTATTATTATTATCATTATTATTATTATTATTTATCTCCTTCGGTATGAGAGGTTTATTATTTGTTGCATTAAATTATTCTGATGCAACAAGACTGCATAAAAAAATAATGTTATCAGAGTCACGTGATTAACTTTGAAGGTAAATACTGATACACCTGTCTGTCTATTGCTACACCTGTCTGACTATTACTACACCTGTCTGTCTATTGCTACACCTGTCTGTCTATTACTGCACCTGTCTGTCTATTACTACACCAGTCTGTCTATTGCTACACCTGTCTGTCTATCACTACACCTGTCTGTCTATTACTACACCTGTCTGTCTATTACTACATCTGTCTGTCTATTGCTACACCTGTCTGTCTATTACTACACCTGTCTGTCTATTGCTTACCTGTAGTCTCTCTCTCTCTCTCTCTCTCTCTCTCTCTCTCTCTCTCTCTCTCTCTCTCTCTCTCTCTCTCTCTCTCTCTCTCTCTCTCTCTCTCTTCATTTCCCCCGCTTCCTCTCCATTTCCCCTCCCCCTTCCATCCCTATTTCCTCCCTCTCAATCATCCTCACCCTCCATCTCCTCTCTTCTCCTCTTTCCGCATCTCTCTCTCTCTCTCTCTCTCTCCCCTCTACTCTCTTTCCTCCCCCCTCACCCCCTCCCCTCCCCTTCTCCTCTATTTCCTCCCCCCTCACCCCCTCCCCTCCTCCTCTCTTCTATTTCCTCCCCCTTCATCCCCTTTCCCCTCCCTCTAACTTACTTCCTCCCTTTCCCTCCCCCTCTCCTCTATTCCCTCCCCC
>NC_136977.1:56431003-56456003 GCF_032717465.1 Coenobita brevimanus
AAATTTACAGAGCGTACAATACGTTAAATAAAAAGCTAATCTATGTACAAGTGTGCCATGTTCATAGACACGAGACTGGTAGGTTCATGTGTTCAAAGGGGTATGTTTTCATGGGTTCATAAAATGGCCATGTGTATTCATGTTTATGTACACGTGTGACAAGCTGAAGGTTCTAAAATCACACACACTCACACACACACACACACACACACACACACACACACACACACACACACAACGCGCGAGTGTGGTTGTGTGAGAAGTGCATGACGTGTTTGTCAGGGGAGGTTCGGTGTGTGTTTAATTAAATCACCGCCTCGTAGATGTATGCATGACAAGTATGTAAACGACAGGTGTGTGTGTGTGTGTGTGTGTGTGTGTGTGTGTGTGTGTGTGTGTGTGCAGCCAGGTATATCGGTGTTTACGTGTGCGTGCAACGTTACAAGAGATCCAACATGTTTTTTGGTCTAAGCTTTTTCCCTTCCCTTCCACTTGCGTCATATGGAAGAGAGAGTGTCTTTGAAGGGAGGAGGAGGAGGAGGAGGAGGAGGAGGAGGGAGAAAGAGAGAGAGAGGAGGGATGAAACTGGAGGGTAGGAGGAAAAAGAGGGCGAAAAAGCAAGAGAGAGAGAGAGAGAGAGAGAGAGAGAATATGAAAGCAGAGGGGAGGAGGAGGAAAAGAAAGTGAAAAAGAAGAGAGAGACAGGATGCAAGAGGAGGGGAGGAAGGTTGAGTGAAAAGGGAGAGGAGGGAAGAGATGAAAGGAAGGAGGAAGACGAACAAATATGGAAAAGGAAAAGAAAGGAGGGATGAAAGAGGGGACAGAAAGGAGGAGTAAAAGTGTGAAGGGAAAACAGCATGACAGGAGAGAGAGAGAGAGAGAGAGAGAGAGAGAGAGAGAGAGAGAGAGAGAGACACACACACACACACACACACACACACACACACACAGCAAACAGATAACACAACACAAGCATTTCCATCAGTGTGTGTGTGTGTGTGTGTGTGTGTGTGTGTGTGTGTGTGTGTGTGTGTGTGTGTGTGTGTGTGTGTGTGTGTGCGCGTGTGTGTGTGTGTACGACTCCCTTGAGGAATCCCCAGGCAAGACAAGTGCCAAACTCGTCATGACAACTCTGACAATTTTTTACGAAATTTCATCAGATCTCTGGCCCTAAATCCCTCCATGGTAATTTAAACATAGACAGATAGATAGATAGATGGATAGATAGACAGATAGATAGATAGACAGACAGATAGACAAATGAACAAATAAATACAAATAAATAAAAGTTGCCAGTCATCGTTACTCAACAATTTTTTCTTTCTTAATGAAGTTTAATCAGTTTTCTTGTCCCAAAACCCTGCATGGCAACTTAAAATTAGATAGACAGATGGACAGATAAATAGATAAATAAATAGACAGATAGACAGATACATGGGCAGATAGACAGATAGGTAAACAGACTGACAGATAGATAAAAGGAAGTTGCTTGTCGTCCTAACTTAAAAGCTTTACCATTTTTTTAACAAAGGTTTAAGGGATTTCAAGCTTCAGAATCCCTCCATGTGAACTAAATAAACAAATAAATAGATAGAATAACAATTAATCAGCCACAAGTACAGAACTCGTTATTACATCCCCACTACATAATATACCTGAACAGTAAATCAGTAAATCTACCTTTATTCTTTGTATCACGTCCTCTCTACCTTCTACCTCTAAGTTATCGTCTCTCCTATAATACCTGGAGGAGGAGGAGGAGGAGGAGGAGGAAGGGAAAAAGATATATTCACTTCTAATACTGCATGTCTAGATTTTGCACACGTGAAAATTCAGAGGATATTTTCACTAATACTTTCAGGCTCAGGTGTGTCACATTATTTCATGCTTACTATATGATTTTTGTTTACCTGTGCCTAGTAATCACGGCAAGGATAAAATAAAGAGTAATTCAGCGTAGTGAAGAGGATTAAAGTGCAGTTTATTTTGATTTTAGAGTTTCGATGGAAGGATTACACCCATATAAGGATTACCTGTTAATTAGGAAGATACCTGAAAGGGTCCAAGTAGGGCTCAAACGGTTGCATCTTCCCAATTAAGAACATTACCTTAATTATTCTTTAGAGATGTGTGTTTTCCTCTGTCTCAAGTTGCGTCCATTTTTACACATCCTTACCCAGTTTTTTTCATCTCATTCTCGTCTTTATCATTTTATATATTTTTTTTTTTTTTCATTTTTGGTTTAATTATACTTTTACGGGGATAACCTTAGACATCGACTCGGCTAAAATGACCTGGGTTCATCCTTATACGGGTACGTCAGAGGGGTTCAAGGGAGGCGGTCAGAGGGGTTCACGAGAAGGCGGTCAGAGGGGTTCACGGGGAGGGATCAGAGGAGTTCAAGGGGCGGTCAGAGGGGTCCAAGGGGAGGCAGTAAAAGGGGTTCATGGGAAGTCGGTCAGAGGGGTTCACGGGGAGGCGGTCAGAGGGGTTCAAGGGGAGGCGATCAGAGGGGTTCACGGGGAAGCGGTCAGAGGGGTTCAAGGGGAGGCGGTCAGAGGGGTTCATAGGAGGCGGTCAGAGGGGTTCATAGGAGGCGGTCAGAGGGGTTCACGGGGAGGCTGCCACAGGAGTTCACGGGGAGGCGGAACTCATTACAACTCGCTCAATGAGGAGGAAATGAACCCGCACGGCTCTTCTCAGGACACTCTCGTTGCCTGGTTCTGAAGTTCTTAATCCTATCAATCCCGTCACGTATTTCTTGGCTGTTTTGAGGCTCTATCTGGGCATCCTCGTTTGAGATGCAGAATAAGTAGCTCAGGGAAAAGTGCTACGGCTTCTACAGTGCGGCAAATTGATCTTCCTTCTTCATAAGCTGTCTAAGTTGTCAAAATTTCTGTTTATAATTTTTCTTTTCTTCGTCGTCATAGGTGTGTATTATTCGAAAAAGGCTTTATTATTATTATTATTAGTAGTAGTAGTAGTAGTAGTAGTAGTGGTGGTAGTAGTAGTAGTAGTAGCAGTAGCAGTCGTAGTAGTAGAAGTAGTAGTAGTATTTTTATTATTATTATTAATGAAGAAATTGATTTTCCACAGTCCGGGAATCAATACAGCTGAGAGAAAGCGGTGTGTTGGAGGCCGGATGTGTGGGTCAAGTGGCGGACATGGCTGACACACACACACACACACACACACACACACACACACACACACACACACACACACACACACACACACACACACACAAAACCTCCGACTCTCTCTCTCTCTCTCTCTCTCTCTCACACACACACACACACACACACACACACACACGTCGAACTTTGACCTTGCCCTGTGATCCTGATAAGTGTTTCTCATAACTGAATTGCATCATTCTTGCCTTACCTTCAACTCTTCCCTCAAGCTTGATCTAACTGAATAATAACCTTCTAAGTTGAATTTCCAGATGACCTTTGACCTAAAAAAAAATAACAGGTTTCCTCATTAGTAAGCTCTCAACCGTTCCACCAAGTTTGGCTAAGATCGTATAAAAATTGTCTGACTTACACTGCAAAAAAATATACAGACTCACGCTTGACCTTGGTGCGCCACTCACAACAAAACATCTGCAGTCTCTCCACGTGCGCGGGTGTAATAAAAACGTCTCGTAAGCAAGACTACGATATAAAAACACGTCATCGGAGAGAGTGGGTTAAATCACACCTGGTTCTCCCCCCTGTTTGCGAGAAGGTAAATACTAACATAAGTCAATGGCGTGGGACTTGACTCATGAGGTATACACACGAATGATAAATAAACAAAGGGAGGAGGAAGGGATATTTTTAATCTCTCTCTCTCTCTCTCTCTCTCACTTTTCTTCCTCGTTCCCAGCTAATTCAAAGTTGTTCTCTTTTTCATTACCCCTCCAATACCTTCCTCCTCCCACCTCTCCTCCCCTCATCTCCCCTCCTTCACTTACCTCTCCTCGTCCGCTCATCCTTCCTCCTCCCCTCATCCTTCCTCCATTCCTCACCCCTCCTCGTCCCCTCACTTCTCCTCGTTCCCTCGCCTTTCCTCTTCCCCTCACCCTTCTTCCTCCCCTCACCCCTCCTCTCTCATCCTTCCTCTTCCCTCACCCCTCCTCGTCCCCTCACCCCTCCTCGTCCCCTCACCTCTCCTCGTCCCCTCACCTCTCCTCGTCCCCTCACCTTTCCTCTTCCCCTCACCCTTCTTCCTCCCCTCACCCCTCCTCTCTCATCCTTCCTCTTCCCTCACCCCTCCTCGTCCCCTCACCTCTCCTCTTCCCCTCACCTTTCCTCGTCCCCTCACCCCTCCTCTCTCATCCTTCCTTCTCCCCTCACCACTCCTCAATGTCATTCCTTAGCTACATAAAATCGCTTAATAATGAGATAAATTAAATGGTATACTGAAGTGGTAAATCGTCACTACAGCTAACCCCCTTCACTGCTACAAGTCCTCATCTGAAGAATATCGTTAGATCAACCAAGACGTAATCGTATTGAAGGTGTTAAGAAATATGGGTGGAGGGGAGGGCATAATTATTCTCTTTTTATTTTTATTTGTTTTTTTGCTATTATGTTGTGGTACTGTTTATGATGCACCAATCTATTGTATTGATATTGGTCTCCTCGCCTCCCATGCTTGAGAGAGAGAGAGAGAGAGAGAGAGAGAGAGAGAGAGAGAGAGAGAGAGAGAGAGAGAGAATAATGACAAACCCTCCCTTGTCATCACACGCTGCCAATGAACCAACAACCATCAATCCAACCACCCATCCAACCAACCAACCATCCATCCATCCATCCAACCACCCATCCAACCAACCAATCATCCATCCATCCAACCAATCATCCATCCACCCATCCATCCCTCTAACCATCCATCCATCCATCCAACCAACCAACCAACCATCCCATCAACCATCCAACCTACCACCCAACGGAGGGATGCCGCACACCTATCGATTAGTAGCACCGGTGTTCCTCGATGCCCGATATGCAAGTGTGATGAGCGTCCGGGCAGGGGGAACTGGGGGAGAGACTTGGATAGTTGTCTTTGGTGAGGGAGGGATGCAGGGAGGGGGCAGGGAGGGAGCGGCAGGGAGGATACAGGGAAGGGGGTGGTAGGGAGGGTGGAAGTACGGAAAGGACGCCCTGGAGTAGTGGGTTCGAGCTCCACTGACTACTAATGAGTTTATGTGATGGACGTTCACAAGACAACATCAATCCTCAGCAATCATTACTACCCAATCTACACCATCGACTACCTACGCATCCTATTTCAGTGTCTGCGTCTTCTATCTACCCTACCCTACTCCTAATCTCCCTATGACTCTACCCTTAAGGTGTAGTGGGGATGGAAGGGGAAGGAGGGAGGGGAGGAGTAGTGGGAGAGATATAAGGTATGGTAGTGTGGTTTGGGATGGAAGAAGTTAGGGAAGATGGTGGTGGTAATGAGCAGTGGAGGAAACAGATAATGATGGTAGGAGAGGTGGGACAGAGTGGTTGCGAAGGTAAAGGAGAAGGAAAGATGGCAGGTGAAGGAAACTAAGATAAGGGCAAGAGAATAAATTAGGGAAAGAGGAAAGAGAATAGATGAAGGAAACGAAGAAAAGGGAAGGACAGCAGATGAAAGAAGATGAAGGCAGGCAAGACATGAAGGAAAAGAAAATATAGAAACGAATAAAGGAATAGATGATGATGGCAAGACAGAAAAAAAAAAATGAAGGAATGGAGGATGAAGGAAGGAGAATGGATGAAGAAACAAAAGAACGTAAGAGGGTTGAAAAAGGTGGAAAAAATATTCTGAAAAGGGGCTGGGAAAGAAAGACAGGTTGACAGAATGGCATTAGGGTACCTAGGAGATGGGAAGGAAGCGAACCGAGAAGGAGGGAGACAGTGGATGATAGTGAGGGAAGGAAGGAAGGGAGGGAGGAAGGAAGGAGGGGGGGAGGAAGGAGGAAAGGAAGAAAGACGACATACATAAATAAAAGGAAGGAAGGATTATAAAAGAAAGAGATAAAGAAAAAAGAAAGAATGGAAGAAAGGAAGGAAAGGAGATGAACCTTTGAAAGAAATGACAAGACGAAGGAGATGAAGGAGGGCGAGACTGAAGGAAAGACGGAAGGATGGAAAACACGATGTCTAAGAAGCTTAGGTGAAGAAAGGAGAGAATTGGAAGGAAGAATGAAGGTAAGAAGATGCGATGAGGAACTGGAGGGGATGGAGGGGAAGAAGGAAAGATGGAAAGGAGAAGGACTGGGGCAAAATAAAGAGTGCAAAGATGAAGGGGAATGAAATAATGAAACAAGATAGGAAGGAGGGAAGACAGGAAAGAAGGAAGGAAGGATGTAGAGGGTTGAAACTGGGAGGGAGGGAGGGAGAAAGAAGGGTAGAAAAAGTTTTGTGTTAAATTGGTACGCGGAGACCAATATCAGCCTTCGGTCCCTTACCTCCCCCTCTCGCTCCCTTACCTCTCTCCCTCGCTCCCTCATCTCTACCTCGCTCCCTCGCCCCCTTATCTCTATTTCCCTCTCCCTGTCTCCCTCGCTCCTTCATCACCCTCCTCCCTACATCATTTCCTTCCTCTCTCCCCTATCTCCTCACTCCCTCCTTTCGACCTCTCTCACCCTTTCACCTTCCTCCCTCCTATCGGTTCCTATATTGCCCTCCCTCCTCTCCTCCCATCCCTTCCTCTTCCCTCACCCTTCCCTTTCCTCCCAGTCCCTCCTCTCCCCTCACCCTCCCTATTCCTGCCATCCTCTCCTCCCCAGCTGGTTTCTTCCGTCTTTCACTGTTTGCTCAGCCCAACAGAGAGGCACACACAGCTTTCTTCTGTTGCTCTGTTGTCGATTAGGCCTAGTCCCACTTCATATCCAGCAGGGTTGTCCAAATATAACCCTCCTCTTCTGCTTTGTCAGGCGATTTCTTCTGCGCTGCGGGTACGGCTCAATGTCATCAATGTCTACCCTGAATCATTTATCTTTCTACTCACAATGTCATCAATGTCCATCCTGCATCATTTATCTACCCAAGGCTCAATGTTATCAGTGTCTATCCTGCATCGTTTATCAACGCAAAGCTCACAATTATCAGAGTCTATCCTGCATCATTTATCAACGCAAGGCTCAATGTTATCAGTGTCTATCCTGCATCATTTATCAACGGAAAGCTCAATGTTATCAGTGTCTATCCTGCATCATTTATCTATGCCCTACTCCCACTGTCTACGCCCACACCAGCAGACTGACCCCCGCAATACACGACACTAGCAGCTAAATTTCTAGTGTAGCGCTATTAAAGGACCACCCCATGCATATAAATAGCACTATTTTCAGGCGACTCAACAATAATGGTTTCAAATACCTGAGGAATCCATTTAATACGCTAGGTGGTAACCATACCAAAAAAAAAAAAACTTGCAAACTATTATGAAACTTGTAAATTATTGAAACTTTAATTACGAAACTTGTAAATTATTATGACACTTGTAAACTGCGATGAAACTAGTAAACTATTTTGTAAACTATTATTAGTCTTGTAAATTATAACCATCACATCACTAAGGGAGCTAATCTCATAACACTAGACTCTTCTCACTTGAACTTGGCTCACATTTTCGTTTTTCTGCGGCTTATTTCATAAAGTTCAATGGCAGAAAAAGACAGTACTAAGATTCTACATTATTTTCACAACACTTCTTCGTGACCAACATCAGATTCGAGTGTAAATCTATTGTTACATCTCAGCATTCACGAGGGAAAGATGGCAATTTTAGGCCAAGTCAGAGTAAAAAGAGTACAACTCTCATGTGTGGGAAGGCTCCCCACATACAGCACTTCTCAACAAGGTGGAGCCAAAGGCTTCTCGTTTCATTAACTCTCCTCATCTTACTGGTTCCCTTCATCATCTGTCTCTTCGCCGCACTGTTTCATCTTTATCTCTTTTCTATCGCTACGTCAATGGTCACTGCTCCTCTGAACTGTCTGCTTGCATCCCTCCACCACTACGTCGGGCGCGCAGCACCCGTCTAGCAACAAACTCCTATCCCTTTTCTTTCCAACTCTCTAATGCAAGAGTTAGCCGTTATTCCCAGTCCTTCATGTACGCAACAGGTCAACTCTGGAACTGTCTCCCTGTCTGTATTTCCTACTTCCTACTATCTCCAGTCTTTCAAATACTGTGTGTCCAGGCATCTCGAAATGAACGGATCTTGAATTTGGCTCTCTGTTGTATTGTTTTTATTTTTTCTTGAAGGGAACGGTTTGCGGCCTCCTGGCCTTTGGTTTCTTCTTCCTTGCATGAAAAAAAATAAAAATCTCAAACGTCAGTCATTTATCCCTGCCAATGACCGTGTAAGCAGTCAGTAAGGAGCGTAAATAATTAGCCTATGCCTACTTGATAAATAATTATACCTTCCTGTAAGCTCTTCATGCAGTAAGGTCGACGCTCTACGTATCCTCAACCTGAAGACGCTGGATAAAAGGAAGTGGTGTATATCCAGAAAAAAAAAAAAAAAATTCTTATGAGTGCTTTATAAGGAGGGCAATTTTCCATTCTTCAGGGTATAAGTAACTTAATTTTCTTAATAGCTGAGTAGTGACTCTTCAGTTGATCTTGCCTTTATGACTCAAAATATCTCTCTCACTCTATCTATAGCCAGACGCCTTAATCCCGTAAGGGATGGCCACAAACAAATCGCCTCCATGTCGCCTTGTCCCCTGCCATTTCGCTGCCTTCCCCCTAATTCACACACCCCTCTCTCAAAATCAGCCAAGAGTTATCCTTCATCAATCATCTCAGCTCCGTGACGTCTGAGAGTATGATCCTTGTCGATATACATTCATCAAATCATATCAGCCAAATTATACCCCCCAGGGACACCGTATACACACAGAACAGGGGCCTAGTATACCCAGTGTCGATATGTTTGAAGTATACTAAAAGCCCGTAAAGGGAATACAGGGATTAGATTACCCACGCATAAATATCCGGGCCTGTCATCGCATTGGGCTATTAAAACATTTATATATGATTCTGCAAGCCAATAACACAGCCCGTTGAGTGGATGATGCGAGTGTCATGGCGTGTGGCGAGGTGTAAATTGTGTACGTGAAGTGAGGGGAGAGAGGGCTGAGGGGAGAGAAGAAGAGGGGACAGAGGGAAGGGAGGGGAGGGTACAAGGACAGGAAAAGAGGGGGAGGTCAGGAGACAGGGTATAAGAGTGATGGGAGAGAAAGGGAAGGGAGGAGGGGACAGAAAGGTAAGGAGAGAGATGCGTGAAGGAATAGAGGGGTGAGGGGAGAGAGGGAAAGGGAGAAGGGGGCAGGGACAGGGGGAAGAGAGGGGGACGTGAGGTGACAGAGAGGCAGTGATGAGACAGACGTGGGAGGGGGGAAGCGACAGGAGGGGGTGTTGGGACAAAGGGCAAGGTGACAGGACAGCGATGGAGACAGGGATGGGTGAAGGGGAGAGGGTTCAAAGTGATGTGACTGAGAGGGGAGGGGACAGGAGAGAGGGACGGGGAAGGAAGTGAGGGGAGAGAGGGGGGTGTGAGGAGACAAAAGGAGGGGGGAGAGGGGTGACAGAGTGAAAGGGGGAAAGGGTGGAGGTGCCAGGCCTCTCTCACCAGGACAACACAATCACTAAGGACAATAAACTGATGACATATAAAACAACCCCGCCCCTCATTCACTTCCTCTTCCCCTCCACCCCTCCATACCTCCTCCCCCCACCCCATCCCGCCCACCCCACCCACTGTCACGCCTTTAATATCATCCCACACCCTGGCTCCTTCCTCATCTCCTAATATTATACAGCTATTTTCTTTCTTTTTTCGTTTTTTCTCCTTTTTTTTTTTTTTTTTTTTTTTTTTTGGCAGGTGTCGCTACAGTTGGTACGAGAGGTGGTTCCCCATGGCACGTAAATTTCCCTAAAACCAAAATAATAATAATAATAATAATAATAATAATAATGATGATGATGATGATAACGACGACGATGATGATGAGAGTAGTAGTAGTAGTAGTAGTAGTAGTAGTAGTAGTAGCGGAAGTAGTCGTAGCAATAATAATAATAATAATAATAATAATAATAATAATAATAATAATAATAATAATAATAATAGACGCTTCTCTTTCCGGTCCTCCTCCACCGTTTCATACAAGAACAAAACACATGTCGCAAAAAGAAATATCATTATGAATACACCTTGCTTTAAAAATTCAAAACATTCCAGAATCTACATCCCAAATATACAACATTATTACCAATTTAAAAGTGTACGCCTGACCTGTGTACATAAATTATCGAACTACATTTATTACATTTATTTATTTATTTATTTATTTATTTATTTATTTTATTTTTGCTGGAAATAAAAACTGTGAGGCCAGTTCCAGGAAAAATGAATGAGAGAGAGAGAGAGAGAGAGAGAGAGAGAGAGAGAGAGAGAGAGAGAGAGAGAGAGAGAGAGAGAGAGAGAGATGCCACAATGGGTTCAAAGTGTTGCCAATTCCTTCAATGGAAAAAGAACCCAAGGCTGATAAATTTTCAAAATCTGTGCCTCCTAAGAAATTTCATCCTTTTTTCTCAACTCTCCATCTCGTTCTCGGTCCCGCTCTCCTCCTCCCATCCACCCACCCTACCCTCTCTCTCTCTCTCTCTCTCTCAGTAAAAACAGGTGTCCAAGGCCCGTTTTCTTGTCGGTTGAGGAAGTACCCTAACACTTTTTCCTAAGCGATTTATTTTGCTCATTAAATATTACTGCCCTCTTCTGTGTTATAAATATCCTTCCACTATCGCCATACTCTGAATAAACAACGTACTAAAGGTCATTAACCAGCCATATCCACAAATAAATCGCTAAGAAAGAAGTGTTAGGGAGCGTCCTCAACCGAAGAGAATAAGAGTAAGAAAGTGCGTAAAAAATCAGCCTCTTGACAATATTTACGGGCACGATGCTTTCCTTATTGCGTACGATACTTTGCTTATTGCGCAGGATACGTTCTTTATTGCGTACGATACTTTACTTATTGCGTACGATACTTTACTTATTGCGTACGTATTTAAATTATTGCGAATGATCTTTTACTTACTGCGTACGATACTTTACTTATTGCGCACGATACATTACTTATTGCGCACGATACATTACTTATTGCGCACGATACTTTACTTATTGCGTACGATACTTTACTCGCATCCGGTATGGACATCAGGGAGGCGGAAGTAAAGGTACTGGATATTGAATGGTGTATTTTTCCCGCCTGAGTTGTTCATGTATTTGTTCTTCGTTCCAGCTCTTTGTTCTTGGGTGGTGTTCTAGGTGGCTCTGGATATTCCGTAACACCCCTGCCATAGCGAATTATTCTGCAGATTATGTCTTAATATCCTCCTGTACGTTACTGAAGCAAATTACTGTACGCTGATATTAAAACCATAATAATAAAACGTAGGAGAATGTAAAAAATGCAAAAATAAATCGCTAAGGAACAGGCATCAATAACACCTGTCCTTGTTAACCCTTCCGCTGGCTGAGGCATCCCGAAAAACATCATTTTGGTTGATGTCACAGTTTGTTCACCTGAGAGCATCACCTTCCCCAAAAAAATTAAGCAGGAGAGCAAAGGTGTAGGAACCTCTCTATGGAGCTCTTAAAAGTGTTGTCGTCTGCCACTGGGAGGATAAAATATTGGTGGAACAGAATGCTATCTATCTATCTATCTATCTATCTATTGCCAGACGCCTCAATCCCGTTTGGGGTGGCCACAAACAAAACGCCTCCACGTCGCCCCGTCCCCCGCCATTTCACTGCCCTGCTCCCAACTCACACACCCCTCTCTCATAGACAATATTACGCAACCACATTATGAACCAGTGAAGCAATTATAATCCTCACATCTATTTTTCCTTTCTTTTTTAATGGAGTAAATATTGTAAACTACCACTAAACTGAAGTGCCCACTCTTTTTATACATTTACCTTTTCTACGTGATATTAATGCAAATGTGTGGTGAAGTAAAGGACTTTGATTCCAATACCTGGGTAGATATTTTTACTCCGAAGAACACTTGCACCCGTAACATATTGCCTACGTGAAGTGAAAGCAATTACAGTTCAGTTATGGTACAGATGCAGACACTGAGTAGGGGAGGGGATGCGTGGGTGAGGGAGAGAATTGTGTGGGTGAGGGAAAGGGAGAGGGTTGTGTGGCTGTGTGGGAGGGGGAGAGGGTTGTGTGTGTGTGTAGGTGGAGGAAAGGGGTTGTGTGGGAGTGCGATAGGCGTTGTGTGGGTGGAGGACAGGGCTGTGTGGGTGGGGGACAGGAGTTGTGTGGGTGGGGGACAGGAGTTGTGTGGGTGTAAGACAGAGCAGGTGTGGGTGGAGGGACAGGAGTTGTGTGGGTGGCGGACAGAGGACTGTGTGGGTGGGTGGGGGGAGAGGGATTGCGTAGTTAGGAGGCAGGAGTGTGTGGGTGGGGGACGGGTTGTGTGGGTGGTGGAACAAGGGTTATGTGGGCGGGAGAGGGGTGTGTGATGCAGACCTCTTGGAACTCAATGAGCAGGTAAGAAAATATAACCAGGAACCAATTAGCCGAGCCTACCCTACCCCCATCATCATTACCATCATCATCATCATTATCAATCTGTATCATAAACATCATTAACATCATTATCATCATCATTATCAATCTATATCATAAACATCATTACCATCATCATCATCATCATTATCAATCTATATCATAAACATCATTACCAAAATCATCTGTGGTTGCAATAACACAAAATATGCGTCATCGGGGTGAGGTGGTTAATAGAGGTGAGGCAGGGTTGTGATGGAAATGAGGGAGTGGACTAGACTATTTATTTGACTTCATTTCCATTTAGATTGGGAGATGACGGAAGCAGATTCGTCACAGGCAGTTTTGAAAATTGAAATACCATGAGTTCAGAAATCATCTCTCCCTCTCCCTCTCTCTCTCTCTCTGGGGAAGGGGGAAAAACACCAGGACTTCGCTTACCAAATAACACCACACACACACACACACACACACACACACACACACACACACACACACACACACACACACCTTCACCTTGAAAGACCTTGTTCCTGACCCCCTCCCCTTGACCTTGCCCTCTCCCTCGCCTACCCCTCACCCTTACCCCAGACATGAGGTAGGGGAACTTAACGATGAGGAAAATAAACAAAAAATGAATTATTTGTTTTCATTTCCTTCATTTCCTCACAACCCTGTCCCTTTCTCCATCCTTCTCCACCACCAACTTCACACTTTCTCCCCCACCGTGCTTCTCTCTCCCTCACGCTTCTTTCCTTCCTTCACGCTTATTTATTTTCGCTATGGTCAGGCGCGCAACTAATTCACTCTTAGTTGGTCAGATGTATTCAGTTGATAATACATCGCTTCGTACAGTACGTATGAAGGGGTTATGCATTTTCTCTCTCTCTCTCTCTCTCTCTCTCTCTCTCTCTCTCTCTCTCTCTCTCTCTCACACACACACACACACACACACACACACACAATCCAAACAGCATATATCTAACTGTGCTTTATATGCCCTGAGTTATTTCACCTTTACACCTTGCCATCCCACTACTGTCTACACACTTGCCTTTATTACCAGTACACCTGACTTTACTACCCACACCTGACTTTACTACCTACACCTGACATTATTACCTACACCTGCCCGTATATTTCCATTCTGTTAGCTATTTTACCACCACGAGCGAAGGTCCTACTCCCACGATAATCGATTTTATTTTTTTGACGGTACTCCTAACCTCATCATCCTCAACTAACTACCCATCACTAACAAACCTAACCCAATCTAACCCAGTCTGACCTAACACTAATAGATGAACCTAACTTAGCCTCATCTAGCCTGACCTAACCTAACTCAACTGAACTTTACCATCCCCTAACAGACGAACCTAACCCACCCTATCTTACCCTAACGTAACTTCACCTACTTCTAGAGACGAACCTAATCCAACCTACCTTTAATTTTGCTTATCCCTGACAGACTATCCTAACTAAACCAAACCTCATCTACCTCAAGACACCTAACCTCACTTCACGACCCCCAACAGATCAACGTAACCCCACCTACACCTGTCTAGAAAAGGTACGCTAATTAACAACGCTACAGGTGGGAAAATTGCACCTTCCCTCTCTTCTTGCTAGGGCGTGGGGGTAGGGGGTTGGGGACAGGTAAGGGTGGGGGTAGGGGATAGGGGAGAGGTGGAGGTGGGGGGTTAGGGGTGGATGCGGGATAAAAACAGGGCCCATTCCCGGGTCTGGCCTTAGTTCCGGGTCTTGTTATGTCCAGGGGCAACCTAGTGGTGTCAGGATGGCGTGGTGGGGGAAGGCGGAAGGAGGGAGGAAAGAAGGGGGAAGAGGGAGGAAAGGAAAAGGGGGAAGAGGGAGGAAAGGAAAAGGGGGAAGAGGGAGGAAAAGAAAAGGGGGAAGAGGGAGGAGAAGGGGGGAGAGGAGATGGGGGGAAGGGGGAAGGATGACGAGGGAAGACGGTGGAAAAGGGAAGGGGGGGAGAATGAATGGGGAGGAAAAGATGAAAAGAGGGGAAGGAGAAGGGGATGGGGGGAGGGCGCAAGGGGGAAAGAGGGGAAGTGAATATGAGGGGAATGGTGAGGAGGGATAAAGAGGGGAGGTAAAGAGGGAGAAGGGGATAGGGAGGAGGTAAGAGGAAGATGGAAGAGGAAAGGAGAGGGGAAGGTGGGAGGATAGGGAAGGAAGAAGCAAAGGGGAAGGGAGGAGGTGATGGGACGGGGAGAGGGGAAAGTTAGAGGAGGAGAGGGGGGAGGAGGAAGGGGGAGAGGGGAGCTGGCGGAGGAGAGGGAGAGGGGAAAGAGCAAGGGGTAGTGGGGATAACTTCGCAAATAGCCAGGTAAATAATCCACTGTGACGTCACCTCAGCACTTAACAAGCACCCATGACAAATAAATCCACCAGCACAACACTCACCGCCCCTCTCACGCCTGGGACGGCTCTTGTAGTCAATTTTAGTCACAACTTAGATTATAATATTCAGCTGAGAGTCGTGGGAGCCAAGGAAATTACTCTCACGTCACGCAAAAATAATACACTGTGACGTCAAGGAGGATAAAACAAGAGTCTGAGAGCAATAACAACCAGGTAAACAATTGTGACGCCACCACAACAATAACAATAACCACCACAACAGCACCGTAACAATAACACCAGCACAGCACCACAACCACAACCACCACCAACCACAACAACACGAAGCAATAACTCTCTCTAAATCTAGGAGGACGTTTGTGGACATATATTTCAACCAACACCACCCAAACGTGACATTTTCTCAGAGTCCGCACCTGGTCTTTCCCCTGTCCCTCCTCCCCTCCACCTCTCTCTCTCTCTCTCTCTCTCTCTCTCTCTCTCTATTTATCTATCACTATTTACCTGACACTCTATCTACCGATCTCTCTCCTGTGTGTGTGTGTGTGTGTGTGTGTGTGTGTGTGTGTGTGTGTGTAATGGCTAACTTCGTCCATGGCTGCTAATCCCTCAACCCTTTCCATTCAACGATTTATCTAACTCACTCCTGCTCCAGGCGATTCTATTAAGCTTTGGACAGACGATTTTATAAGGAAGGGGTTAGAGACAGGTACCAGTAACTCCCTAACACCTTTTCCTAATCGATTTATTCATTACACCTTATTGTCCTCTTCTGTATTACATCAATCCTTCCAATATGGCCACACTCTGCATAAATAACGCACAAAAGGATATCAACCATCTATATCCAAAAAGTAAGTCGCTAAGGAAGAGGTGTTAGGGAACTTCCTTAATCAAGAGAGCAATTTTTTCACAAACTTTTTTTTTTAATATTATAAATATTGAGTGGACGAGGACAGCAAAAAAAAAAAAAAAAAAAAAAAAAAAAAGTGTTCTGCAGGAATCCATTCGAAAATTTCTGTGCAATATTTTGAAAGATTTGTCAAAAAATATGTCTGTTATTAGTTGAATTTTATGTGTAAAGACGGTAGCAAGATTTCAATGAATAAATAAATATATATATAAATAAAATTCATACACGCATACATACACACGTAAATAAAATATGCCCTTCATCTCCTGTCTTTTCTTCCACTTTTCGTCCTAGTCTTCCACATCACGTCTTCCACTTCCTCGTAATGTCTTCCACATCACGTCGTCCTCTCCCGTTTTCCCTTCCACCTCCCGTCTTGATTACCACCTGCCATCCACTTTCCCCCTCCACCTCTTTACCTCCGCTTTACTCCCTCATCTCAAGTCCTCCTCACATTTTCCTCCACTCCTCCACCTGCCCACATTTTCTTCCACCCACCTACTCCAGTCCTCCACCTACCCACATTTTCTTCCACCCACTTCAAGTCCTCCACCTTCCCACAATTTCATCCACTCTTCCACCTCCCCACATTTTCTTCCACCCACCTCAAATCCTCCACCTCCCCACATTTTCATCCACTCCTCCATCTCCCCACATTTTTCCCCCCACCTCAAGTCCTCCCCACATTTTCATCCATTCCCCCACCTCCCCACATTTTCATCCATTCCCCCATCTCCCCACATTTTCTTCCACCCACCTCAAATCCTCCACCTCCTCGCATTTTCATCCACTCCCCCACCTCTCCTCATTTTCGTCCACACACCTCCACACATTTTCTTGCATCCACCGCACTGTCTTCCACCTCCCGTCTTTCTTCCTTCCACCTCCCCGCTCCCTCTGTCCCGCATTACGCTGGGTCGATGAGCGTGGGCCTCTTAGTGGAGATTGGTGGAGCTTTCGCGAAATTTAAGACCGCGGGGTGAGAGTAAAATATTTCCAGAAGAAGAAGAAAAAAAAAAGGTCAGGTGCGGGTAAGGGGATGGGTCTGTTATGATGTGGCAGGGGTAAACCAGTTCTGCTGTCGGGCCCTGCTGTGGATGTCACTGCTTGCATTGCGCAGTTGACCCTTGTGCGGTGTGATGCGGTGAGGATCTGTCCGTTCTCCCCTTTGGGGCTAAGATGCGAATGAATGTGTTTAAATGGATGAGTAAATGGGGAGTGTGTCGTCCTGTCTCGGCTACCTCCCTTTCCTTGGGGGAAGCAGCCTTGGTATATAGATAGATAGATAGATAGGTTCATATCTAACGCTCCTCTTCCACTATACAGGACGGATCATGGTTATCAGTGTCTATCCTGCATTATTTATTCACCTCCTACCCCCACTACTACCCCCCAGGCCCACATCAGCAGACTGAGCCGTACCTGGAACACGTTAAATATCCCCATGTGAATTATCAATATCTGGCCTGCGTCATTTATTCCCGTCCCACTCCCACTACTACCTCCAGGCCCACACCAGCAGACTGAGCCGTCCCAACATACAAAATACCCCCCACGCAAGTTTCTAGCAAATCGGATATGCACCTACTTACTTTGTGAAAGATTTTAACCATTTCAGAACGATGAGGTCTTTGGTTCATTCTTGCCACCAACAGACATCTAAATCAACCAAGCGGGAAAGCTCTTGTAGTGACAGGTTAATTGAAAGCCAAACCCTTCTTCTCGAAGTCGAAAAATCTCCGCTAAGGTAAGCAAAAGCATCTGGAGATGGGTAGAATTGTTCTGGTGCCGGACATCGTTTCCATGATGAGTTGTAGTCTCACACTATTTTTACATATTACATACAAAGATGTTTGGACATAATTACAGAGTGTGTAATATAGTGTGATGATAATCAACCAAACACCATCTTACTATAAGTGTGGCATGGGAACGGATAAGCGACCAGACTTGCAAAGCCCAGAACTTTCTATCATAAACAACGAGGGTAAGGGAAGGCGATAGAGAAATATGAATTGTATATATGTTGTCTTGGGGGAACACATATACACTAATATCTATCTATCTATTGCCAGACGCCTCAATCCCGTTTGGGGTGGCCACAAACAAATCGCCTCCAAGTCGCCCTGTCCCCCGCCATCTCACTGCCCTGCTCCCTACTCACACCCCCCTCTCTCATATACCTCTCCACCCCATCCTTCCATCTCATCCTCGGCCTCCCCCTCCCTCTTCCCCCCTCCACCTCACTCACATACACTTTCTTCGTCAGTCTTTCACCCTCCATCCTCTCCACATGGCCAAACCACCTCAGTGTGTTCCTCATAACGCTTCCTATCACATCCACATCAACACCACAACGCTCCTTTATATCCTCATTCGTCAGCCTGTCTCTCCATGTGACTCCACAGGCTCCTCTTAAATAACTCATTTCCACTGCTCTCACTCTTGACTTGTGTCCTTCCAACAACGTCCAAGCTTCAATTCCGTAAGTGTGAGTTGGTATCACAATACTGTCATGTAGTAACTTTTTCACTTCCATGCTCACTTCCCTGTTTCTTATCACTGCTTTCAAAGAACCAGTAACCTTTCTTCCCTGCTGTACCCTTTCACGCACTTCACCCTCCAAACCTCCATCCTTACTCTTCACACTACCCAAGTACTTAAACGTACTCACATTTTCCAATTCCTCACCATCCAACCTCGCTGTACATTCACTGACTTCACCTCTCTCAAAGACCATCACTTTACTCTTCCCTACATTCACCTTTAGATTCCTTTTCTTACACACTCTCCCAAACTCATCCACCAAGCCTTGCAGCTCCCCTTCGTCTTCACTCAACAACACAGTATCATCTGCAAACAACAGTACAGGGAGTTTCCAAACACTATCCTCTCTCACCAGGGCCACTCCAACATCCACTACCCTACCTTGTACCTCTTTTATTACCCCATCCATGTAAAGATTGAACAACCATGGAGACATGACACATCCCTGTTTCAACCCAACTTTCAAAGAGAAAATTTCACTTAGTTCACCATCCACACGCACTGCAGCCTTCGCACCGTCGTACATACTCTTCACAGCATTCAACAACTTCCCATCTACTCCATATATTCTTAACACTTTCCACAATCCTTGTCTATCCACCCTGTCATATGCTTTCTCCAAATCCATGAAAGCCGCATACAACTTCTTTCCCTTCTCTAGAAACTTTTCCACTAAAGATCTAAGAATGAATATCTGATCTACACAACCTCTTCCCTTCCTAAAGCCTCTCTGTTCTTCACCAACTAATTTCTCTGTTCTTTCTCTAAATCTGTCAATAAGTATCCTACCATACACTTTTCCTATTATACTAAGAAGACAAATGCCCCTATGATTACCACACACTTCTTTTTCCCCTTTTCCTTTGTACAAGGGAATAATTATACTTTAATGAAATCAATACTACTTTAGTGAGGTGTATAATGTGCATGGTGAAGTTGTGATGCTTCTATTCATGTATAAATCCCAGTTGTCTGTGGAGTTTGGCACCTCTGATTTATGCTGACCTCAGGGCCACTCCCAGTGGGGAAGCCGGCCAGCTAGAGGAGAACGCACTTATCATTCAAACGAGAGAGACGTATTTACTCTGAGCTCTCTCTGTGTCGCAGTTGTATCTTTCTGTGGCCAGTAAAGAGAGATAAATCTGCTCAGTTTTCAGTCACCTTCTCACGCTACCTACCCACCATTCCTTCAACAGGATCTACACCGATTCCCACCATCTCCAGTCTGTGTCAAGACATTTGGTGGAGAGTGTCAGCCGGAAGAGACTTCGACCAGGCGGAACGTTATATCTTGATAACCTTGCTTGGAACAGTGCAGTCACGTCTAAGCTGATATATAAATTGGTGATCAGCTGTGGGGTTCCAATAAGCTGATATATTAGTGACCAGTGGTGGAATTCCTACAAGCCGATACAGAATAAAAAATAAATAAATAAATAAAATAGAATAAATAAAATAAAAATAAATAACACTTCTTGGGTTAAAGGTTTATTATAACCGATCTTGAATTTGGCTCTCTCTTTTGTTTTTTCTTGGAGGGAACACTCTTGCGGGGGTCTGGCCTTTGGTTCCTTCTTCCTTGCATAAAAAAAAATCTGCATAATCAATCAGTCACAACAACACATCAATCTCCCTGACCTAAAATGATTGCACAGTTATATTTTCCAATGCAATTTTCTGCAGTACCATCTCTATAAAGGATCGACGAACCTGCATTCTGATTCTCACGCATAGGCTCATTGCAGCCCTTAGACACAGCACTCAGAGGGCGCATACCTCCTCCAACGCCGATCCCAGACACCTCAGATCACCACTAAAATCTAATCAACTTTGGCCAATGACCCACATAGCCACAAATCTCACTAAAATCCATCAATATATATTTTCCGATATCTTGTAAAAAAAAAAAAAAAAAAGTCCTCAGCCGAAACTCTACCTCAGATCACCACCAAAATTTAATCAACTCTCCCTGGACCCCCGACTCACATACCCCAAAAATTTCACTGGAATCCATCAATAAGGTTTTTTAGATATGTTGCTGACAAACAGACAAACAGGAGTGAATAAAAAAACCTCTTCCAACTTTCTTTGGAGGAGGTAATAAGTCCTCTCTCTCTTTCTTTCTCTCTCTCTCTCTCTCTCTCTCTCTCACACACACACACACACACACACACTCGCTGGCTCAGTGGTAGCGTTCTCGCATGCCATCTGGTAGACGGGAGTTCGCGCCTCGCTCAGGTTGCGAAAAGTTTCACTGACGAAGTGGGTGGTTACTGGCCCCCTTGAGCAAGGGGACGGGTGTGTGCGTGTGTGAAGGTCACAGCCTTGCCCTTAGATCGGACTATATGAGCTCTCAGCTCCCTTCCGGGAGGGTAAAAGCTGACGATCACGACCATCAAGTGATCCTGACCGACCCGGTGAATTACACACACACACACACATGCTAAGTAGAAAGAGCGAAGGGAATTATGGACATCGAATTCCTCTCTCTCTCTCTCTCTCTCTCTCTCTCACACACACACACACACACACACACACACACACACATGCTAAGTAGAAAGAACGAAGACAATTTTGGACATCGCCGACAAGCCCACGCAATACGGTCACTGCTTTCACCACGACGGAGCACGTGACCACAAGCTTCCTTAAAACCAGTTCTAAGGTAAGCGCCGCCAATTTTCCTGCATTTTGTCAATTAACAGGTGCAGCCAAAGAAACACCTCGTCCCGGATCCATCTGAAGAAAATTGATGACTGACGAAATGCAGTGAAAAATCCCTATCTTTACTAACGCGTGTTTCAGATGATTCGATTTTTCTCCTAAGTATTCGTTCGGTTCACATCTTCCTGAGTCCACCTACGGAATTTCAGGATATATATGCTTACCGAAAAAATCTCTCTCTCTCTCTCTCTCTCTCTCTCTCTCTACTTACTCATGAGAAGCATTTTACGAATAGCTATCTATCTATCTGTCTATCTATCGTCAAAGCCTAAATCCTGTGAGGGGTGGCCACAAACTGATCGCCTCCATCGTACCCTGTCCCCTTCCTGCAGGCTACCTTCTCTCCAACTCACACGCCCCTCCCTCATATACCAGTTCACCCCATCCCTTCATCTACATCACCACCATCACCACACTCACCACCACCACATTCATCACCACCACCACACTCATCACCACCACCACACTCATCACCACCACCACACCCATCACCACACTCATCACCACCACCACACTCATCACCACCACCACACCCATCACCATCACCACACTCGTCACCACCACCACACTCATCACCACCACCACATTCTCATCACCACCACCACACTCATCACCACCACCACATTCTCATCACCACCACCACACTCATCACCACCACCACACTCATCACCACCACCACACTCATCACCACCACCACACTCATCACCACCACCACATTCTCATCACCACCACCACACTCATCACCACCACCACACTCATCACCACCACATTCTCATCACCACCACCACATTCTCATCACCACCACCACACTCATCACCACGCCACGCTCACAGGGAATAATTTAACTTCTCACATTTGTTTTCTGAGTTTACAATCACACCACATCCACGACGCACCCGCCTCCATTCTTCTTTCTTGAGTCCCCCCCCCAACTCTCTCTCTCTCTTCATACATACATACATAAACCGGTAGAGAGAGAGAGAGAGAGAGAGAGAGAGAGAGAGAGAGAGAGAGAGAGAGAGAGATGTGTAAGTGGGTGCTTCAAAAAGTTCTCTGTCTCGCCAAGAAACAAGGGGAGTAACCGTAACTTTTTGCATGACTGTATACTTTAAAGACTCATATGACTACACAGAAAGCAAATCTTTGTCTTTACTTGTTTGCCGGTAAGGCCTTTTGAAATTCGGATGGTTTGAGCAAAACACCAAAAATGTACAAGAAAGAATACCGTGGTGTAATAAAGTATCTGAAAAAAAAAGGATACGACCTCCAAAGAAATCCATGAAGTGGTGGTACACACATTTGCTAAGGGCTCTCCTTGCTGTTCCACAATAAAATAGTGGGCTGCTGTTATTAACCGGGGCAGGGAGAGCAATGACGATGACGCACGGTCCGGACGCTCCAAATCATCGACCACGAACGATGAAGAGGAAGCCATTCACTGGATAGTCTTGAGTGACAGACGTTTTTCTATGCAACAGATGGCCGACACCATGGGCATCCGTGTTGACTCAGTGAGCATTGTTTTGACTGACATCCTGGGTATGTGCAAGCTGTCTGCAAGATGGGTGTCCAGAATGTTGACACAAGACCGCATGCTGACCAGATTGGAAACTTCAAGGACACTGCTGAGTCGTTTCCAGCCAATTTCTTCCGGAGATTTGTGACTCAGGATGAGACATAGGTTCACCACTCTGAACCTAATCTAAGAATCAATGTCAGCAATGGAAACACCACGGTTCTCCACCTTCCCCAAAATTCAAGCAAGAGGCATTTGTCGGCAAGGTGATGGCCTCAGTGTTTTGGGACACTAACGGAGTTCTCGTGACTGACTACTTGCATATGGGTCAAACCACTAGTGGGACCTACTATGCATCAGAATTGCAACAGCTGAAAGAAGCAATCAAAGAGAAATGGAGAGGAGACCTGGCAGTGTGCGTGCTGTTGGTCCAGTACAATGCCCCTGTCCACACGGCACGGGCGGCAGTGGCTGAAGCAATCAACTGTGGCGTTGAACTGTTGCCTCATGCTTCCTACTCACCTGACCTGGCTCCGTCTGAATTCTACCTACTTTCCAAACTGAAATCTCACCTACGTGGTCACCGTTTTCGGAGTGGTGACGAAGTCAACCACGCTGTTGAGGTGTATTTGGAGGCTCAAGATGCGACCTTCTTACGCGACGGAATAGCAATGCTAGAATGTCGGTGAACCAAGTGCATCGACCTTTGGGGAGACTAGCTTCAGAAATAACATAAGAACAATCTTTCTCCTGTGATGGCTCTGGGGGTGAAGCCGAGAACATTTCGAAGGACCCACGTGTGTGTGTGTGTGTGTGTGTGAGTGTGTGTGTATACAGTATATATATATATATATAATTTTTTTTCACTACCCCTTCACCTCTAAAATGAAAAACAAAGGACCATCTGGTGGAAGGGTACGTAAAACAGGAAGTGAAAACTGCGAAAACTAAGAGGAATAAAAATATTTATAATAATAACAGCATGGATAAAGAAGGAGCCATGGCAAGGACGAGAGAGAGAGAGAGAGAGAGAGAGAGAGAGAGAGAGAGAGAGAGAGAGAGAGAGAGAGAGAGAGAGAGAGAGAGAGAGAGAGAGAGAGAGAGAGAGAGAGAGAGAGAGAGAGAGAGAGAGAGAGAGAGAGAGCAAGGTAGGGGGAAAGGGAAGGCCGCTAGGTGGGAATACCAAGGTGATGTCCCGACGCCTATACCGTAATACCAGTCCAGTCACGCCACACCACACCATACACCTATTCCACTAACACGACTCTCTCTCTCTCTCTCTCTCTCTCTCTCTTTCTCTCTCTCTCTCTCTCACTCCACATTTTCTCTTGGTTTCCCTTCTCAAAATTCATCGATTTTCATTTCCTACGCTCTCTCATTACTTTTCACTTTCTTATCTATCCTCTTCCTCACCTTTACCACATTCCTTCGTCCTTATCACCTCATTTTCCCAGCTTCTTTTCCTCATTTTTTTTTCTTTCGTTTCCCCTCTCGACATTTCTTTCCCCCATTTTGTGCTTATTTTTTCCCCTCCTTCCATTAGTCTTCCAGAGGTCCCTCCCTCCCTCCCTCCCTCCCCTTTCCCCTCCCTCTTCCCCTCCCCTCGGTAAAAATATCACCTGTTATCGCGTCTTATCTGAAAATGAGTCTTCTCCCCTTCTCTCCATCTCCCCCTCCCTCCCTCCCCCCTCCTTCACCCCATCTTTTACTTTCTACCCTCTTCCCTCCCCCCCCCTCCCTCATTATCTCCACCACACCCTCCCTCCCTCTCTCCCTTCCCCTTTCCCTCCATCCCTCTCCCCTTCCCTTCCATCCGTCTCGCTTCCCCTCCCTCCCTCCCTCTCTCTCCTTCCCCCTTCCCCTCCCCCCCTCCCTCTCTCTCCCCCTCCCCCTTCCCCTTCCACTTTCCCTCCCCTACTGTGAATCCTGTAATAACGCTCAGTGCTTTAACATACACACACAATGCAAGCTTACATAACCCATACGTACACAGAGACGCACACATACAGTACACATAGAGAGGAAATTTATGTCTCCCATTCTGGACATAGATTACACTGCCCGTTCCCTGAGGCCCACCAGTTGTCCAACGCTCAATATATGTTGAAATAAAGCTCAATACACGAAAAATACATATTAAAGTTTGTTTATATTAATGTTTGTTTACTGATGTTTACTCATGTAAGGGTAAGCAATACATAAACAAGAACAAACACACACACACACACACACACACAGATACTTAAATACATGCATACATATACACGCAGATACATACATACATGCATGCATACACACATACACACACACACATGCACAGAGACTTACATACA
>NC_136977.1:56461003-56661003 GCF_032717465.1 Coenobita brevimanus
CCTGCTCTCCTTGCTACACACCACCTCCACCTACCTGCCTACCTCTAGTCACACACACACACACACACACACACACACACACACACACACACACACACACACACAATGACCTACCACCATCCCCACACCTACTCACCCATCCACACACACCTAGCCCACCTACCTCTACTGACACACACACACACACACACACACACACACACACACACACACACACACACACACACACACACACACACACACACAATGACCTACCACCATCCCCACACCTACTCACCCATCCACACACACCGAGCCTGCCTACCTCTACTCTCTCTCTCTCTCACACACACACACACACACACACACACACACACACACACACACACACACACACACACACACACATGGTCTATCACCATCCCCACACACCTAGCCCACCAACCTCTACTGACACACACACACACACACACACACACACACACACACACACACATGGCCTATCACCATCCCCACACCTACTCACCCATCCCCGCACACCTAGCCCACCTACCTCTACTGACACACACACACACACACACACACACACACACACACACACACGACCTATCACCATCCCCATACCTACTCACCCATCCACACACACCTAGCCTGCCTAACTCTACTCTCACACACACACACACACACACACACACACACACACACACGACCTATCACCATCCCCACACCTACTCACCCATCCACACACACCTAGCCTGCCTAACTCTACTCACACACACACACACACACACACACACACACACACACACACACACACACGACCTATCACCATCCCCACACCTACTCACCCATCCACACACACCTAGCCTGCCTAACTCTACTCACACACACACACACACACACACACACACACACACACACATCCCCCAACCATCCAACCTATCCTCCCCTCTCGCTATGGCGTCCAAACTAACAATCAGCGGTGGTGTTTGTGACAGTCCAAACAAAGGCTATGAAAGCCACAAACAAAGGGAACAATGGCCACAAACAGAGGGGAAAATGGCCACAAACGGAGGGGAAAATGGCCACGCGCGAAGGGGAAAGGGAGGGGAAATGACCATAAATGAAGGGGGAGAGGGAGTGAACACACCCTGTGAAAGATAGCCAATGCGTTTGTTTCCCTGTGCGACCCCCCCCTCCCCTTTTCCCCTCACCCATAACTCCTTGACCCTAGCGATTAGAGAGAGAGAG
This sequence comes from Coenobita brevimanus, assembly GCF_032717465.1. Taxonomy (NCBI): domain Eukaryota; kingdom Metazoa; phylum Arthropoda; class Malacostraca; order Decapoda; family Coenobitidae; genus Coenobita; species Coenobita brevimanus. The sequence continues at coordinate 56,462,234 of NC_136977.1, forward strand.
AGAGAGAGAGAGAGAGGCGGTGATGTAAGGGTGAGGTACAAGGGGACTCTTGCACGTGTATATTTACACTTCCCTATTTTCACTTTTACTGCTCTCTCTCTCTCTCTCTCTCTCTCTCTCTCCCTCACACACACACACACACACACACACACACACACACACACACACACACACACACACACATTCTGCCCACCTCGTTCATGCACGAATCAACTCTTTCAATCTACTGACTAATTTTTTACATACTCTTGCTATCTACAGAATGCATTTTTTAAGATGGGAGGGGGGCATTTGAAAAAGATAAGATTAGAATTAAATATATCAGTAACCATCATTTTTTCCTTCACAATACCAAGTGTCTTAAAAGCGCAGTAAAATCGTCTGAAATTGGTATCAGTAAAACACGACACACGAGCTAAGGACCAGTTGATTAAGGAAGCTCCCTAACACCTCTTCTTAAGCGATTTAGTTTGGTTATTATCCCTTACTGCCTTCTTCTGCGTTATGTAAATCATTTTCATATCGCCAAACGCCTCCTAAATCACATTCAGAGGATATTAACCAACCATATATAAAATTTAACGCCTTTTCCTACGCGATTTATTTTCTTTATTACACCTTCCTGTCCTCTTCAGCGTTACATTAATCATTCTAGTATCGCCATACTCTGCCTAAATCACGTTCAGAGTGATATTAACCAGCCGAATCCAAAATATAAATCGCTAAAGAAGAGGTGTTAGGGACCTTCCTTAACCGATGCCAATAAGAGATAAGGAGCTAACAGATATGCTGACTCTATTACCTGTATTTCTACTGCCAGACACCTTAAACCCGTAAGGGGGGGTCACAAACAAATCGCCTCCATGTCGCCCTGCTCCTTGCCATTTCGCTGCCCTCCCCCCAACTTACACCCCTTTCTCTCCATTATACGGTACATACACTGGTCAACTCAGAATGACCTCACTTTCCTTTGCCTCTTTCCCCCTTCCTAACAATACATCCTACTTTGCCCTTAGTATTTCCTCATTTAAACGTGATGTCTAAGTATTTCGAAGTATATTTCTATGTATTTCAAAGTATATCTCTAAGTACTTCTAAATATAGTTCTAAGTACTTCTAAGTATAGTTCTAAGTACTTCTAAGTATAGTTCTAAGTACTTCTAAGTATAGTTCTAAGCATTTCTTAAAAACACAGGCTTGTAGTGGTAATCAATTTCTTTAGCTTAAGTTCTGTTTAACATTTTTTCTTTATAATTATATGTATACTCACTTAAACACCTATTAATAACTTCACAATCAAACTGCTATTATTATTATTATTATTATTACCATTATCATTATTATTATTATTATTATTATTATTATCAGAGAAGAAAAAACAAATAATAAAGGACAATAATATACCCACACAGCCCTCTTTCTCGAAAAAAAGAAAATGGCTAAGATTTTTTTATGAATATGACCACAGACCGTGCTTATCGTACTGTATTCCTTTACCAATTTTCTTTCTTCCTTTTTCGTTCTTTCATCTGTCTCATTTTCTTTCTTTTTTCTCTCAATCTTTTTTTTGGGAGAGAGACAGAGAGAGAGAGAGAGAGAGAGAGAGAGAGATTACGAAACGAAATAAAGAGCAACAGGATAATATGAACGTGGAAAAAAAAAATGAAAAGCAGGATGAAAGTGTGAAGGATGGGAACTGCATTATCTCAAACAGGTGTCACATTACTCAAGGCGACATAGCGAAGCGCGCGACCTCAGCATATAAACTCCCACGGTAAGCTGGAATTCCGCATCGGGAGACTGGTACCGGATACACTGAGAACGTAAATAGCCTATCGGTGGATTTACGACTCTGCAGGTGTAGGGAGAAAAAAGATGGAAAAAAAAAAATGGGCGAAAAAGCAAATGCTCTAAAACTAAGCCTAATTTTGGAGACATGGAAATGGAAAAAGCAAAATAATTATATATACGGTAACCAAATTCTTTAAAATCATCCTTAAATTGGCTTTACGAGATGGAAAAATTGTATGAAAGGTTACCAAAAAAATACGTATCTTTTAAATCCTTAGAGATGAGACTGACGAAGGCGTGAAAATAAAATGGAATAAGGAAAACCAAAGTAAAAACAAAGACTCATAAGAGGTCCAAATACCTCTAAGACCATGTCCCACTTAGCAACGAAAGCTCAAGAAATTAATATATATGATACAGAAAAATGAAAGATATGCAGAAAGTATACGTGTTACGAGAAGGAGGCAAAAAAAATAAATAAATAAAAGGAATTGCTACATTGTGGAAGAAGTGAAGGAGACATGGGAGCGAGACATGACAAGGGGGGGAGGGGAGAAGGAGTGGGGAGAGGGGGAGCGAGACAACTACGGGGGAAGGAGTGGGGAGAAGGATATATGTGCGAGACAAATTTTGGGTAATAATAGGAAAGCCGAGGGGAGAGAAGGGGAGAAGAGGTATTGGTGCCCTGAGACGATCTGGGGAGAGAGGAGTGGGACGGGGAGGAGAGAGAAGAGGAGGGTAGGGGAGACGGGAGGGGAGAGTGGGGTGATGCAGGTGTGTGGGGGCGGGGAGGTATACCTGTATGATGTTGCAAATAAGAGAAATTCCAGGAGAAAAGGGGACTGCAGGGGGGGGGGAAAGAAATGCGAAGTGGAGAGAGAGAGAGAGAGAGAGAGAGAGAGAGAGAGAGAGAGAGAGAGAGAGAGAGAGAGAGAGAGAGAGAGGAAAGCATGGGAAAGACGCAAGGAAAAGGGAAGGGTGGGAAAGGTGGGGGTGAAGGAAGACGAGTACCGGTATGAAGAGATGAAATACTGGAAATAATTGGAGAGACGAGGGGAGAAGGGAGGGAAGGAGGGAGGGAGGAAGGGAGAGAGGGAGGGAAAGGGTAGAGGTGCTGGAGAGAGGGAGGGATGGAGGGAGGGAGGGAGAGAGGGAGGGAAAGGGTGGAGGTACTGGAGGGAATAACTGGGAATCCCCAGGAAGGCCACGCTTGTCTACAATGTGTGTGTGTGTGTGTGTGTGTGTGTGTGTGTGTGTGTGTGTGTGTGTGTGTGTGTGTGTGTGTGTTTGTGTGTGTGTGTGTATACCCACGAGTTCCCACACTACTCGCAAAATAATCAGATGTTAATATAAACCCACACACCCACACCCACACACACACACACACACACACACACACACACACACACACACACCTGCCGCCTTTCACGGTATTGGTATTCACAGCTCAGTAGGAATCGAACCCGCGACCTTAGAAACAGGAGCCTGGCTTTGTATTGGAGGCTAAGGGTCCACGGGGCTTTATCTGGCTTGGGATGAATGATTCTCTCTCTCTCTCTCTCTTTCTCTCTCACACACACACACAAACAAACACACATACACACATACACACTTCATCCTGTTGCATCTGGGAGAGTCTGCGTTTCATTCATTCATTCCCTTTGAAGTTTCTCAACATCTTATCTACCTATCTACCTACGTACCTCCCTCTTTGTTCCTCTACCTACCTACCTACGTCTTTGCTCCTCTGCCCCTACCTACCTACCTACCTACCTCTTTCCCTCTTTACATTCCCCTCTTTCTAAATACATTTCCTTAAAGTTTCCTGCCTCACATACTTCTTTTTCTTCTCTAAAATTTTTCTTGTCATTTCATTTTCCCTCTTTAAGTTTTCCTCTTTATCTTTTCCTTTTAGCTTTCCTGTATTATATATACCTCTTCTCTTACAAATATTGATTTCTAGTTCAATTTCCTTCCTTTCTCATATATTTTTTTCCACATTTACCCGTATCTTTTAATTCTTCTTTTCAAACAATCATTATTTCTTTTCATTTTCAATTCTTCTTTTCTTCTATTTTTCCTTTTTTTTTTCTTTTTTTTTTCTTCAAGGACGCACGTTTCAGTAAGAGGCGTCCCCTACAGATCCCAGGAGGAACATCACTAAACACAGACCCAACCCTACCAAACACACCTTGGCTATAAATATACGTGTGTGTGTGTGTGTGTGTGTGTGTGTGTGTGTGTGTGTGTGTGTGTGTGTGTGTGTGTGTTTACAAGGGTATATGGTCCTGTGCTATGCCATCCCTTTCTCCCTCTAAAACACACACACACACCACACACACACACACACACACACACACACACACACACACACACACACAGGGGACGGTCTAAGGTAACAGTAACCCTTGCTAATACCATCACCCCTGTCGCCAGTGAGAAAGCCCTTGCATGATTCAGTATGGACGGTGCGGTATTAGAGCCCAAACGGTGACATGTGAAAAAAGTTAGCTATGTGACGTTTTGTTTGGTACACAGGGTTCAAGTGCTGGGTCTCAGGGTACACACACACACACACACACACACACACACACACACACACACACACACACACACACACACACACATTTTACCTTGTCAAATTAACTTACCTGGGTGAAAAGATAGCCCATGTCTTTTGTCTTCCTTCTTTACATTGATATTCTTTTGTTTAGGCCTATTATTATTATTATTATTATTATTATTATTATTATTATTATCATTACCGTATATTATTATCATTATTATTATTACGTTATTATTATTATTATTATTATTATTATTATTATTATAATCATCATCATCATCACAATCACTGCAAGGCATAATATCTTGAAACACATACCGTACATCTTCACTATTTCCCCCGTACTTAGTTTCCCCTATGAAAAGATAACGCATATCTCTAGTCTTCCTCCTACCTGATGCAGAGATAAATCAGCGTGTGAGAGGGCGAGATAAGAAAATTATAAGGTGAGGCAAGAAATCTCAGATCAAGATGGATGGAAGACTTTAAGGGCGCAAGATATGGTAAATGACTAGGAATTGTCGCCTTTTTTTTTTACCGGAATCGCTTCTAAAATAATAATAATAATAATAATAATAATAATAATAATAATAGGCTAATAGTAGTAGCAGTAGTAGTAGTAGTAGTAGTGGTAAAAGTAGTAGTAGTGGCAGCAGTGATAGTAGTAGCAGTAATAACGATGACGAGGATGACAATAATAATAATAATAATAATAATAATAATAATAATAATAATAATAATATTAATAATAATGATAAAAATAAGAACAATAATAATGTGCATATGGTCGGGGAGAGAGAGAGAGAGAGAGAGAGAGAGAGAGAGAGAGAGAGATTACTTGTGTCGCGGGAAAAGGTCGCACGTAACATATTCATCACTACAGCCTTGCACGAGTATATAAATCCCAAATACTCAATAACCAGGAACTCTTACACGCTTCCGGTCCCCATTCAACCCCCAAAGTCGCATCGTTCGTAATGGCTCCAATATGCTTGTATGCTTCGGCTTTGTCACCTACTGGCGGCTCTCCACGCTGCTCGATCTCTGGCAGCCTCCGTGTTCAGTCCCTTATCCGAGGTCACTCTCGATGACCTCGTCCCAGGTCTATTTCTGTCTGCCCCTCGCAATCCTAACCCCAGCGTTCACACTTCTCACCTTCCGCACCCAACTGTCATCCTCCATCCTTTCCATATGCCCAAACCATCTCAATCTACCCCCTCCCCATCACAACACCAATACACTACACTTCAATGCTTCCTCTCAACTCTTCAATCGTAAACCTAGCCCCCCCAGGCCTCGCATTCAAGGACGCACTACACATCCATCTAATAATTATTGTTTATGTACGTTTGAGCCTATAATATCAGCTTCCTTTTCTGCCCAGGTCTCAGTACCATACAATACTTCACACCTAAATAAATAAATAAATAATGCACACACCAGCCACTCTATACCACACTCCACAAATGAGGGTACAAGTGAACTGGGAAGAATCACTGTAGCACTGCACCATGATCTAATTCTTCTTTTATCTCTTCCTCCACCTCCATTTTCTTTTTTACCCTTTCTTTTCTCCTATCTCCTTTTCCACCTCCTCTTTTTCTTTTTAACCCCTTCTTTCTCTTCTATCCCCTCCTCCTCCTCCTACCCTTCTTTCTTTCCTCTTCTTTTTCTTCCTATGTGTAACTTGGACCCTACACGTGTAACCATCCCTATTCTTGGCCTCGCAGAAGGTAGCAAAAATCCCCTAGAGCGACAAAAACTGGGGCATCGGTACGTGTAAACTTTTAGCATCATCACCCAGCTTCAGAAATATCAGATAAGGCTTCACTGTACTCTGCCGGACCCTCACCACACACTCCCCTGTTATAGCTGGTCTGTTTACTGTTGATTTATTTCCCGTTTGCTGTTTGTCCCTCATCACACCTCCTCTCTCTGCTGCTGATCTGTTTGCTGTTACCTGTTGGCTCCTCATTACATCCCTCTGTTTTAGCTCGTCTGCTTACTGTTAGTTGCCTGGTTGCTTATCTACCGTCAAACTCCTCCCATTATTACTTTGTTCCTGTAATTTCCTTAGTCAATTACCCTACAAGTAATTCGTGATCATAATTCACTCGCACAAAGATGTTATGACCTACGGAAAGACACACAGGCTTGTATATTCGTGGAAGCTCCCTAACACCTCTTCCCTAGCGATTTATTTTTTAATGTCTGGTTAATATCCTTTTGCACAATATCCAGAGTATGGCGATGTCAGAAGGATTTATATAACACAGAACAGGACAGTAAGGTGTAATAATGTTAGAAGGATTTATATAACACAAAATAGGACAGTAAGGGGCAATCAGCAAAATAGATCGCATAGGAAAAGGCGTTAGGGAGCTTCGTTAACCAATGTGCTTACGGGTCACAGAAAACAACGTCGACATGGGGCCTACTCCAACACATTCCAGCCTTCCTCAGTTACAGGGACCAGGGCAGGTATTGATTTCCCTCGCCTACAAATTACTGCAAAACACGATACTGCAACGTGTTTCGCCAAAATCCTGATATACTGAAATCCGGTGGTAATTAGGGGATACAAGGCTCTCACACCCGACCAGGCTCTGCTCCGTAACGACTTATAATTCCGCGTTGGAGCTGCAGAGATAATTTTTCTGATGCGAGAACGGAGGCGTGTTGATGGATCCTGCAGGTAAAGCTCTCCATGCACATCCCCGCCATTACTCCTCTATTAATGATGAAATATACAGACTGGAATCATATGGTAAGATAATACAAACTGCTTATATTTACAGTAGACGACTTAATATGTTTAGCTTACTACTTCCGCCAACAAACTTTAGCGAGGGTTATGTATTCAGGTTATGTATTCACCCGTGTCTGTCTGTCTCTATGGCCTGTATTCTCGCCAGGTAAAATGCTCCTGCGCACCTCTTCCTTAACGATTTATTTTCCAAACTACCCACCAATATCCTCTTTTTTGTTCCTAATATATTTTAATGAGGGCAGAGACTGCATGAAAACCAAGAAAGAAAATAGCAATGGAGCATAATCAGAAATAAACTGTTAAGGAAGAGGTGTTACGTGTACCTGTAAGATATCATAAAGGTTATTATAGGATTTCAATTATTTCTGGAGGACACGTGAGCAATGGGTCAAGGAAGAGATGATTAGATTTTTGGGATGCAGCAAATAATTCATGAATTTTATCGACGTTGGCGGTGGTATGCGTTTTCCCAGTCCTTTCCTATGAAGCTACAACTTAAACTCCTTCAGTACCTCGGCATCTTTCCTCTTTCATTCTTCTTGCCACCTAATGATTATATTCTTTGTACTGAAGGAGCTAAAACTGTCCTAGGTATAACCGATATATTTAAAATTATTCTACCCATGATTCCAGATTTAGGAGACGCCAAATATAGTTCTGTATCATCTATCCCATTCTCCTCAAAAAGTTACTTCGAATATCTTAAAATGAATGCATCTCTGAATGTTTTGTTTTTTTCTAGAAATGAGCAACTCCGCAAGCCATCATCCTTTGGTTCTTTCTTCTCTGATTGAATACAAACATCACCCAAACTGAAATGAAACTATGTGGCCCTCTAAGATATTATTTCCGAGATAGCCACACTTCCAAATGTCAGCCTCATCACCACGTAGTTTTGTGGGATTCTATGACCTTTCCATCCTTCAGAACTTTCCGTATCAGCACACGTTTTGTTGTGCTATACAGGATGTGGAGGCCTTCTACGACACCAAACATCCTCTTCCTCTAGCGCCATACGTAAAATATCATCACTCGGCATATTTTCTACTGTTACTGTAATATCTAAAAGTGTAATGACCTCAAGTAAAGTGTATGACCTTTGTAGTTACCTTCTTGACTTTGAAAATTAACTTGAGATGATTAAAAGTATTCTATTCTTATTGATATAAGGGGTTCCCAGGGTCTTATTACCATTTACCTAAGCACAGGTCACATCATTACTTGCTCATGTTATTAACCTGTGCAATTTATGACTATTAACAAGCTAAATAATTATGGTAGTAGGATATTCAGCTGTAATTATAGAAAACCAACCCGTTCAAGAGGATCTGCAAGAAACCCTACTACGCTATCAATAACACGTGTCTGAAAATCTGAACTAAAATCTGAACTGTGGTGAGTTTGGTTGTCATCACCGACGTACCTCATCGCCTACACGTCACGCTGAGTAATGCTTATGGGGAGAGCCGAAGCGTAACCTATTGGAGGAAAATTTTTCGATCTTTCAAGCAAAATATTAACTCTAAATTTCTCTAAACACACACACACACACACACACACACACACACACACACACACACACACACACACACACACACACTAAATTGCATATATATTTAACACAGCCTCGTTCACTACACTACTGTATAGTTCTGTTTACCTGGTGATCTGAAAGTCATTAATTTTTTCATAATTTTCCATGCCTTAGTCCTCAAATATCGTGAGCTTTATTAGTGTCGTGTAAACCTGCATGATGTTGGCCAGAGTAAAATGAAAGAGTTATCCCTGAAATTTAAGGAATAATGGACCAATAACAGACAAACGTCACACACACCTCGCCACCACCACCACCACCACCACCACACCTACCTGTATTAATTGGCGAGCAGACAGGAGGGCAGACCGGTGGCAGACAGTGCAGACGAAGTGAGGCCAAAAGATGCACAGATGGCCAAGGGATGCACAGATGGCCAGGGATGCACAGATGGCCAAGTGATGCACAGATGGCCAAGGGATGCACAGATGGCCAAGGGATGCACAGATGGCCAAGGGATGCACAGATGGTCAAGGATACAGAAATGGCCAAGGGATGCACAGATGGCCAAGGGATGCACAGAAGCCCGAGGGATGCACAGATGGCCAAGGATGCACAGATGGCCAAGCTCGAGAGATGGCCAGTCAAAGCATGGACTCCACGGTACCTTGTCAATGACCTCGGTAATTCTCCGTTCGTGCAGTGTTTGTTGATGATGGTACGTGGCGTGGAGCTGGAGCCGTGACGTCACTTCCTTGCCACTCCACTCTATGGCTCTCGATTCACTCACTCGTCGGCTTTGTGCTTTTTTTTTCTCTTTTTTCTCAACAGCTTATTATTAAACGTAAATGCTGCTTATTCTAACACCTGTTTTTATAATTATATGCAAACGTCGCTTACTGTAACGCTAACTGTTAATATATGAACAGACACCTTAAGTTAGTCTCCAATATATAGCACTTTTCTGCTCAAACCAAGTATATTTTCTGCTCTTTGAAGATTTAAACACTTTTTAAGGTTCGGCCTAAATATTTTCTCTGCTATTCAAGCTTTTAGTACGTAATATCAAACACTTTTTAGGTTCGTGCTAAATAATCCTTCTGCTAGTTACGGGTTTAGCACTTTTCTGTAGGAGGCAACTGTAATATTTTTTCCGGTGTTCGCGGCTACGTTTCTATGCTCAAAAAGTTTGCCTGAGAGTATTTACCAGTTATACAGAACACTTAAGAACATAGCACTGGGTTCCTGGTCGTTCTTCCACTGTCCACCGCTACCAACGACTGTCTGAAGGTGCGGTAGTGGTGCTGGGGGGGCTTCACGTAACACCCGGCCACAAGCACCTTATCTGTAGAAATAAATAAATAAATAAATAAAAGGAACACTGACAGGGCTTGGCAGTGAAATACCAGAAATAAATAAGTGAATAAGTAAATAAAAGGAGCAGTGACAGGGCTTAAACGGTGAAATATAAGTAGGATATCAGGACCACCGTATCTATGAGGAAATAAGGAACAGTGACATGGTGTAAACGGTGACACAACAGTAGGATGTAAGGAGCACCATACCTGTAGGAAATAAGGAACAGTGACATGGTTTAAGCAGTGAAATATAAGTAGGACATCAGGCGCACCGTATCTGTGAGGAAATAAGTAACAGTGACAAGATTTAACAGTGAAATAAAAGCAGGCTATCAAACTTAAATCCCTGGTACAGATCCTTAACCCCTTCCACCCAAGGATGTTGTTGATATTTAAGGATTGCTCTTGCTGTCTCCAGATGATTGACATTTTAGGGGTCACTGTTATCATTACTATCTGGACTCTTCTTTTGTTTCTTCTTATCCTCTTTCTTCTTCTTTCTCTTCTTATCATTCTCCTTCTTCCTTTTTCATTTCTTTTTCTTCTTCTTATCCTCCTTCTTCTTCCTTTTCTTCTTTTTCTTCTTCCTTTTCTTTCTTCTTCTACCTCCTCCTCTACAGGGCTGGGATCCGGTTCTAACTCTCCACCTCGGTTCGTTTCCGGTGATCTGGCTTATATTTTTTACGGAAATCCGGTTCACAGGTTCCGTTCAGTTCCAGTTCTGCAGGTCCCGGAGGCCAATTCCGGTAAAACTGGTTCCGGTAGCCTACTTCCGGTATAAAAATAACTGGTTCCGGTACCCTACTTCCGGTACATAAAATTGATTCCGGTAGCCTACTTCCGGTACATAAAACTGGTTCCGGTAGCATAATTCCGGTACATAAAACTGGGTCCGGTAGCATACTTCCGGTAAAAACTGGTTCCGACAGCCTACTTCCGGTATACAACACTGGTTCCGGTAGCATACTTCCGGTACATAAAACTGGTTCCGACAGTCAACTTCCGGTACATAAAACTGGTTCCGACAGTCAACTTCCGGTACATAAAACTGGTTCCGGTAGCCTTCTTCCGGTACATAAAACTGGTTCCGGTGGCCTACTTCCGGTACATAAAACTGGTTCCGACAGCCTATTTCCGGTATATAAAACTGGTTCCGGTAGCCTACTTCCGGTTAAATCCATGTCACTTCCGGTTTAAGAAAGAATTAAGAAGGGCAGCTACGTGAAAATAATGACCTCTTAGAAAAATCCAGAATTATCCTCCTAATCCGGTTTCATTCCTGATCCGGCCCATCATCATCACCACCACTACCACCACCACCACCTCCACCATCACCACCACTATCAAGCTCCCACAAATAAATGGAGAAGGTGGAGTTCAGAAATACGAAGAAGGCAAAAAAATAATTATCACCAAAGTGCACAGTGAAATAGGCTATAAATCCAATTATTCATTATTTAAATCTTCAAAAAAAAGAAAAATATCGTTGGTACTTCATCAATTTTTTCCCTTCGTCAGTTCTTTTGCTTTTGTAGATTTCCATACCTGTGTGTGTGTGTGTGTGTGTGTGTGTACTAAATAATCGATAAATACTAATCACGTGACATCAATACGGCAGACGATAATGACACCGTGTACGTCCGTGTGCGTGTCCGAGTGCGTGTGCGTGTCCGACTGCGTGTGCATGTCCGTGTTATATGTCAGAGGCGACGATTTCACGCACTAATTGGATTCCCGCATATAATTACCAAACTCCGAGGGGGGGTTCACACACACACACACACACACACACACACACACACACACACACACACACACACAGGTATCACGATTATAATTATGCGTTATCTACGGCGTATTCAGTTTACACACACACACACACACACACACACACACACAGGTATCAAGATTATAATTATGCGTTATCTACGGCGTATTCAGTTTACACACACACACACACACACACACACACACACACACACACACACACACACACACACAGGTATCAAGATTATAATTATGCGTTATGTACGGCGTATTTAGTTTACACACACACACACACACACACACACACACACACACACACACACACACACACAGGTATCAAGATTATAATTATGCGTTATCTACGGCGTATTTAGTTTACACACACACACACACACACACACACACACACACACACACACACACACACATGTATCAAGATTATAATTATGCGTTATCTACGGCGTATTTGGTTTACACACACACACACACACACACACACACACACACCAGGGCATTTCCGTTCCTTAGCTGAAGTTTTAAAATATAATTGTCTCTCGTCTAATAATATACAAAACAGAAGGTATTGCGGGAGAGATTGCATTTAAACACAAGCGGCCATTACACACAAGTTAATTACAGTGAGGCGGTGCAGGGGCGGGGGAGGAAGGTCAGGGGAGCCACTTATAAATTACCATCACATCACGTCCACCTACACACCTGTACACCGGTAGAACACCTGCCCTATGACTGACACGGGTACAGGGTGGCGGGGGTAACAGACAGAGCATTTCGTGTGAATCATCTAACACAAGAGACATTCACACACACACACACACACACACACACACACACACACACACACACACACACACACACACACACACAATGACAGTACAACACCGGGCTAGACTTCGTTCACCATGACACTGACATTTATCCTTTTTTGTTTCAGTTGAGGTGTGAAATCCGACAATTTTAACCCTTTCATGTTTGGGGCAAAGAGCATATGTCAGATGATCCTGTTTAGCTGACTGTCATGGCTGGGAGGGAGAAAGACAAAGGTTAGAGCCTGAATTCTTTTTCTCTTACGTTTCGGGCAGCACAAAAAGCATCTTTTGAGTTCTTTGTAGCCCCAAACGTTAGAGAGAAAAAAAATCAATCTCTAACCTGCGTCTCTCTCCCACCCAACCTTTCCACGTGTCGCAATGAATCATCTAAATTAGCTGAGAGTGAGTCATGGAAGCCTGAGACTTAGGCTAAATACATAATGGCCAACAACAAGCATCGCGACCGTGGAAGCCAGTTGATAAGAAAACGATCCGATTCCCCAAATATATATGGATCTCTTACCTCAAGCTGTTTAAAATCTTGTATGGTGTCGTACGAGGCAATTCTGAGCCATAAAAACTGAGTCATACACATTACCAAGGTCTGTATTTGCTCTCATGTCATACAGGGTGATCCATATGACGCAATGCCTCGTCCAGTGCAGATCAGTGGAGCTCTACCAGTCAGGTTCAACCATACCAGGAAGGTTCAGCTGTTAAGGATCGAAGGACAACTCTACCCTCTCCCCCCTGTAGTTATTACCTGAGCCTGTCCAAAAATGTTCACCAGTTCAACCTTATCTTTCTTCCATGGTGACAAATCTTACCCTCCCATGAAATGTCCCTAGTTCACAGTAACAATGGAGCAATTACAACACTACACCACACAACACCACACTACATCGCACCACAACAGAACACCACTATACTACATCACACCACACCACACCACGCCACACCCAACAATACGACACCACACTAACTATCCCACCACGCCACCAACCCACACCCAACTATACGAAATCACACCCCACCACACCACACCACACCACCACATCATACCACCGCACGACACCACGCCATACCACACCACCACAGCAGGCTCCAGCAACAGACAGACACTCCGTTAATTTCGATAACAATTCCAAGCGTCAGAATCACGTAAAACACCGTGCGATGGGAGAGGCATGATGAGCACGTGAGGAGAGAGGCACGTGCATAAGGAGGCAGGTGAGAGGATGCACGAGAAGGTGTGTGTGTGTGTGTGTGTGTGTGTGTGTGTGTGTGTGTGTGTGTGTGTGTGTGTGTGTGTGTGTGTGTGTGTGTGTGTGTGTGTGTGTGTGTGTGTGAGGGGGGGCACGTGCGTGAGAGGATGTAGACTACATAAATATGGAGGAACGTGAGGGAGAAGAAGAAAAGGAGCACGTGCATGAGAAGAGGGTAAGCTACGTGGATAAGGAGGCACGTGAGGGAGAAGAGAAAACGCGCTTGCAAAGGCACGTGAATAAGGAGAGAGCACGTGCATGAAACAGGGGTCATTGAATAAGTAGCGGGCACGTGAGGGAGTACAAGATGGAGACAGAAAGACCACATGAATGAAGAAGCACATAAAAGGGGGCACATGCACGAGAAAGGGAGAACATGATGGAGGAGAGGATGTAGGAACGGTACTTGCATGAAGAGGAAACGTAGATGAAGAGGAAGTAGGTGAAGAAGAAGAAGAAGGAGGAGGAGGAGGAGGAGGAGGAGGAGGAGGACGAGAGAGAGAGAGAGAGAGAGAGAGAGAGAGAGAGTACGTGCATTGGAAGAGGCAAGTGAAGGAAAGGATGTAAAGCAAGCACGTGACGAGGAGAGAGGTACGTGGATGAGTAAGGGTGAGAGGAATGCAAAGGATGTAAAGAAAAGAAGCACGTAAGAGGAAAAAAGAAAAATAAGGAGAGGAGGTACGGTACAAAGTGACGGAGCAAGTACGTGGGAAGTGCACGTGAGGGAGGAGGGCACGTAAAATAAAGCAGCACGTGAAGAAGTGGTGCTTATAATTGTGACGGGAGGAACACATGTTACTGGAAAGCGCATCAAGATAAGAACGGAGATCACGTGAGAGAGGAAAGGCACGGAAAGGGCAGAGCAAGTGCACGTGATGGTGAGGGAGAGTACGTGAGGTGAAGATGAGATGAAGATGAGTCCATAGCTACTTGAAGGAGGTGACGACGCAGATGAAGATGACGTGAAAATGAAGTGAGCGAAGATGAGATTATAATTCGGCGGGTAAATATGAGGTAAACTTGGTGAAAATGAGGTGACAGGTGAAGGTGATGAAGTGATAATGAGGCAGGTGATATCAGGTGGCAGGTGAAGATGATGAGGTAGCTAGGAGAACATGAAGTGGTGATGAGGAGCTGGAAAGTATTTTGAGAAGTACTTTGAGATGGTCTGGTCATGTGGAGAGATTGGAGAATGAGATACTGACTAGGAGAGTGTATGTGAGTGATGTGGAGGGCGGCGGGGAAGGGGGAGACCGAGGATGAGATGTATGGATGAAGTGGAGAGGTGTATGAACGGGTGTAAGCTGGAGAAAGGGCAGACTGACAGCACATGAAAGTGTCATGGAGATTCGTTTGTGGTCACGCATTTTGGGGGGCGTCTGGTTAGATGCACACACACACACACACACACACACACACACACACACACACACACACAGATACATAAATAGACAGATAGACAGACAGACAGATAGGTACAGATAGACAGACACAGACTAAATACCGGTAAACGAAGACGAGGTGGTAGGTGAAGGTAGGAAGGTGAGAGTGAAGGGGTTGAAGGGAAGGGCAGCCAAATGGGGAACGGGGAACGACAACTCTTTCCCATGCACGTTCCTCTTAGTGAAGTCCACAATATCGATTTTCAACCACTTCACTTTGATGACGCCTTTTTCTTCCTAATTTCATCCACTTTTTGGCTTTCTTCGTGTCGGGGGAGAATTTTCAGATGTCAAATATCGTCTTTATCAACCTTTTTTCAGTCCCAGAGGCCTTTGTAAGGTTAAATACAGGTAGTACGGATATAGCACTCAGGTAGAAAAGTCACCTGGGGGTATTTCATTTTCTGGCTCATGCTGCTGGTGTGGGCAGCAGTGGCAGCAGGAAACTAGTACATGATGTAGGACAGACACTGATAAGCCGTCCCAGCAACACACAAAAAATCGCCCGAAGGAGTGAAAGATGACTATTTTTTTTTTTTTGGAGGGGGGAGGTCATACTGATCGATAGTCCTCCCACTGTCATAATCCTTCCTTTTCCCTCCTATGCAAAGATGAAGATGACACGAGTGATGATGATGATGATGATGATAAAGAAGAAGAGGAGAAGAAGAAGAAGAAAAAGATGATGATGATGATGATAATGATCATGATAATTTAATAATAATAATAATAATAATAATAATAACAAATAATAATAATAATAATAATAATAATAATAATAATAATAATAATGACAACGCTAACGACGAAGATGATGACAATGCTTACCGTCCAAAGATGAAGATGTAGATGACGCTACTGATAATGATACCGACTAAATCACTCAGGAAAAGGTGTTAGGGAGCTATACGTCATCGGACTGAAGGGGCTAGCTAGAAAACATACCTATATAATTTAACAACGAGTAAATACCTGGAAAACTATACGTACAGGTGGGCATCAAAACTCCCTCTCACCTCCCCTGACCTGTGGGACAAAATAAATTCATTGTTGTCGGTTGCTACGGATTCACCACACGGATCAAGGAAGTACCGTTACAGAGGGAAGCAGGCGGGGTGACAGGAACATGGGCGTCAACTGTGCGTGCCTTTATCGGTATTCCATCAGCATAGTTTCTTGAACCCTGTGCCTCTTCCGCCTTTAATCTGACGCGGATTTTCGTATTTTGCAGCTTATTTCACGTACCCCTATGGTGTTTAATAAGGCTCTACATCTTTTCCATAGCACTTCTTCGTGACTAGAATCATATTCTAGTGTTAATCTTGTTACCGTACACTTCAAAAATACACTAAGAAAATACTATGGTTCTACTTCCTTTCTATAGAACTTCTTCGTGACTAGCATCATATTCTGGTGTTAATCTTACTACACCTCAAATGTAGAATAAGAAAATGTTACGGCGCTACACCCTTTCCACGGCACTTCTTCGTGACCAGCATCATAGTCGTGTTATTTCCATATTATAGTTCAGTGCCACAGGAAGACATTTTTACAGTTCTACATCCAATCCACAGCACTTCTTCGTGACTAGCATTATATATTCTAGCACTAATCCCTCGCTGCATCTTCCAAGTGTGAGAATGAGTGAAAATGAGTGGCTGGTGTGTGAAAATGAGAGAGAGAGAGAGAGAGAGAGAGAGAGAGAGAGAGAGAGAGAGAGAGAGAGAGAGAGAGGTGTGTGTGTGTGTGTGTGTGTGTAAAATTCACCGGGTCGGTCAGGATCACTTGATGGTCGTGATGGTCAGCTTTTACCCTCCCGGAAGGGAGCTGAGAGCTCATATAGTCCGATCTAAGGGCAAGGCTGTAACCTTCACACACGCACACACCCGTCCCCTTGCTCAAGGGGGACAGTAATCACCCACTTCGTCAGTGAAACTTTTCGCAACCTGAGCGAGGCGCAAACTCCCGTCCACCAGTTGGCAAGCGGGAACGTTACCACTGCACCAGCGAGCGGTGTGTGTGTGTGTGTGTGTGTGTGTGTGTGTGTGTGTGTGTGTGTGTGTGTGTGTGTGTGTGACAATTTTGTTGAGAGAGCAAAAAAGAAGAGAAGGGTGGGAGGGAGAGAGGAAGAAACAAAATGTGTGTGAGAGAGAGAGAGAGAGAGAGAGAGAGAGAGAGAGAGAGAGAGAGAGAGAGAGAGAGAGAGCAAAAAAGGAGAGAAGGGTGGACGGGAGGCAGGAAGAAACGAGAGAGAGAGAGAGAGAGAGAGAGAGAGAGAGAGAGAGAGAGAGAGAGAGAGAGAGAGAGAATTACACGCTTCATCCATTAACTCCCTGATATCTTCCTTAAGCTGAATAAAATCGTTTGAAGCCAAAAGGAATATAATAAAAAAAAATGAGTCGCCGGATGGAAGGGATTAAGAAGCTTTCGGTCACCCTAGGGCATTGATTTCACTGGCGCCGGGGTTCTCTGTTACATATACTCTATTCACTTTAACTTGGCCTAAACTGCCTTCTCTCCCTTGAATGCTGATCTGTAACACTAGATTAACGCTAGAATACGATGCCAGTCACGAAGAAGTGCCGAGGAAAGGATTGGAACCGTGGGAAGGATGTAGAATTGTCGTACTGTCTTTTTCTGCCGCTGAGCTACGTGAAGTACGCTGAAAAACATTGAAATTCAGAGCCATATTAGGGTGAACGCTCCTTTGTTACGCTAGAGCAGGTCCCGTCAGTTAAGGAAGCTCCCTAACATCACTTCCTAAGCGATTTATTTTGTTTATTACACCTTATTATCCTCCTCCGTATCATCTGAACCATTCAAACACTACCATACTCGACATAAGTAACATACACAGGGATATTGACCAGCCGCAACCAAAAATATATAGCTAAGGAACAGGTGCTAGGGAGCTTTCTTAACCGACGAAAATACGAACCCAGGACCCCCAGGCTAGAAATCTCGTCGAGTCCCTAGCACCTCTTCCTTAGCAATTCATTTTCCAAACTACTCATTAATATCGTCATTTCTGCCTCTTACATCGTTGAATATTGACAAAGATTGCATGAATAGCATACAGGAATATACCAAAAAGAAGTAGAGTCAGGAATAAATCGGTGAGGAAGAGGTGCCCATAAGCTTCCTAACCACACGTGAGAAATGGAAACGCAAGAAATGGTCTGGTATTCTGGTATTTTCGTTTTTAACCCTCTCAACGTCGGGAGAACTCTACATTCATACCAGTTTTCCGTTTTAACTACTTCCGGTCAAATTTATTCACATGTCATGGAATTTTGTTGGCATGGATCTGGTATTCTGGTATTTTCGTTTTTAACCCTCTCATCGTCGGGAGAACTCTACATTCATATCAGTCTTCCGTTTTAGCAACTCCTAGACGATTTCATTCACCTGATCATGGTATTTTGTTGGCAAGGATCTGGTATTCTGGTATAATCGTTTTTAACCCTCTCAACGTCGGGAGAACTCTACATTCATACCAGTCTTCCGTTTCCGCTACTTCCGGACGAATTTATTCGCATGAGTCGTGGTATTTTGTTCGTTTTTCTTCTCAGTAAAACCGCATACTAATTCAACGTCTAGTGTTACCTGTATTTCTCTCCTAAGCCTCTCATGTTTATAGAGAAACGTCGAAAAATAATACACATGGTCACATCTTGAATTTGGGTCTCATTTATTTATTTATTTATTAACTGAACAATCATGCGTGCTTCTTGTCTTTGGTTCCTTCGTCCTTACATTAAAAAAAAAAAAAAAAAAAATCCTCTCAACCCACAATGCTGAGAAATTAGGTGAAATGCACATGTCTATGTATTAAAATCACACACACACACACACACACACCTATTTTAAGCACCAATAAACGTCTACATCTAATGCTATTCACATCAATATATCGGTCCTGTGTCCGAGATGCTAACGAGTCATGTGGTAAAGTCACACACCACAGCACTGACAAACACCTACTTTTGCACATCTGTCGTTCCATCTCAGCTCATGACGCTATCCTAGAAAAGTGTGAGAAACCGTGGACACTGTTAGAAGGCCATATCGTCTCCCCTCAGCTCATGATGCAAACTAAGAGTCAAATGCGCACGTCTTTGTAAAACGTCCTCTTTACGTTTAACATCGTCCCACGAAACGTAAAAATCACACACACATCAAAGTACTGAAAACGTCTCTGTTACTTACATCCTCTGTCACTTCTCAGCCCATGTTGCTAGTCGGCAAATGTGGCAAAATGGTGAAGCGCGCGTCTAGAGCACACGCAACGCCGCACTCTGACCGCAGCGAGCCGAGAGCGCCGCAAGACGAGCGCCGCAGAGACACACGCGTCTGCACACCACTAAGTCCGGCGTTTGACTGGCTGGTGGTGGCTGCGTCGGGGCTAAGTCGCTGGGGCAGTTCTCGTCCCCGCCCGCCCGTATTTATTAACCATCTTCATTATGCACGGTTTCTTGTATATACACACGTTCTCATTCATACAGCCTCCAAACACTTCAAAGTCACATTAAAGTTAAAATTAAAGTGAGAAAATACGAAAAACAAACCAAAATGTAGTGGTAATCAACTTTAAGGAAATTTTATTCTTCGTAGACATTGGTTAAGATCCTCTATAATTACCGTCCCTGATCCTCCTCCTCCTCCCCGACCCACAACAGGATCTTGCCTTCCAGTCCTCGTCCTAACACCATGAATCCTGGGAAGTTCGCAAACCTGTTGTCTACATTTTTTTTTTTTTTTTTTTTTTGTGTGCTTTTACCACCCTAACATTTTCTCGCGCATCACCAAACTCAGCACGGAAACCTTGCCTGTTGCTTCCCTTGTAGTTCTTCCGCTTTAACATGCAGCTTATCTCATGCAACTCAACAGGAGAATAGGCAGTGCTACGGCTCGACATCCTTTGCACGGAGTTAATAGCATAATACTCTAGTGCTAACCTACCGTTACAGCTCAGGATTCAAGACTATATAACAATTCTAGGCCAAGGTAAAATGGGCAGGGCAGAGATCACAGCTACACTAAATAAGACGGACATCTTCAATAGCTGCACCAACCCCTACAACGATGTAAGGGGAAATACATATTTATTTACGGGGAGGCGGGAGGGGCAAACCCCGGGAGTCCCAGCCTTTATAAACTGTGGTTCCCGCGAAGGTCTACCAGTGTGCGAAATTTCGTGTGCCTATATAAAAACTGTGGCTTTGTTCCCCTCAGGGGCAGTCCCCTCCGTGAGGGGTGGCCATCAGTTGTCCCACCCTGCATAAAACGTAGCGGGGGTGAACATGTGACACCCAGAAAAATTTAGTGTTGCTAAGTTAAAAACCATGGCGGTTTCCCCTGGGGGCCATCCCCTTCCCCCCCCTGCCGCCCGTAAGGGATGTTCATCGGGGGTCCCATCCAACATACGAGGTGTGACAAAAAAGAAACGGGACACTGGCTGCTAATCACACAATTCATCAGCCACACAGTAATGAAGTACATCGTAGTGTTGCCCAACATCTCAGCACTGTATGAGAAAAGCAGCACTTCAATTAACTTATTATCTTTCTTTTCACAGGTGGTTTTGTAGCTCCTGTCAAGTGCCCTCTGTCACAGAATGAACCTTGAGCAAAGGATTAACGTCAAGTTCTTGGCTAACATGGGAAAAACTCCAGCAGAAACCCTTGCCGTGTTGAAGGATGTGTACGGAGAGGAAACAACGTCCTGTACAGGTGGCTGTGAATGGCACAAGAGACTCAGGATGGGGCAGGGTGATGCTTCAAAATGTCCCATGACACATCCACACGGCAGGTCTTTTGGTCCTCGGAGAGCAGTTTGGGCACCAACTTTGCACAAATCTTCCGCATGCCCAAATCTTCCAATAAGATGGACCTCACTGACTCCCTATTCAATCCCAGTTGCTCAGCCATCATTCTGATCGTCAGTCTGCGATCACTCTGCACCAGTTCCTTGACCTTCTGGATGTTGGCATCATTTCTTGTTGTTGAGGGACGTCCTGTTTTTGGGTCATCCTCCACGTCATCCTGGCCCATCCTGAACCTCTTGTGCCACTCACAGACACATGTACGGGACGTTGTTTCCTCTCCATACACATCCTTCAACACGGCAAGGGTTTCTGCTGGGGTAAAAATTTGTCTGCGCCTTTACGGAGTTATACATTGTCACGTAGGGCCAAGAAATCAGATAACACTCATGAATTATGGTGGATTGCTCTCAAAATCGACTTCTTTACCCTTGTCTGACCCTTAACACTTCCACCAACTTTTGTCGATATCGCATCAAAACTGGTTCAATTATCCTTGTCCTGTGACCTTAATTTTTTACTTATTGTTTTCATAAGAAAACATTTTCATCCTTGGCTGACTCTCAGTCCTTTCACCATTTTGATCCAAATCGATTCAAAATTTCTAGTTATAAGACTGAACATTTTAGCTTGTCCTGTGTCCTTGACCTCTGACTGTTTCTCAAAATCAAATCCCTTCATCTTTGCCTTATCCTCAATTCCCCAGGAAAGTTTGGTCTAAATCGGATAAAAGCTGTATAACCTGAAATTAAATTTTGGTCTGGTAAAAAAAAAAAAAAAAAAAAAAATCTACAGGTCAGCTCCTTGGCGGATCCGCAACCCTTTCGCCAAGATTGGTCCAAATAAATCAAAACTGTTTTAGGTATTTTGTTTACACATAGATAAACAAGCCGAACTTTGACCTAGCCCTGTGACCTTAACCTTTGACCTCGTTCTAAAAATTAAGTTTACTCCTTGGCTGACCCTCAACACTTCCACCAAGTTTGGTTAGTTGGATAGTTTGAGCTATTTTCATAACACACACACACACACACACACACACACACACACACCAAGACATTACCTTGCTCTCGCTCCACGCGTGTTAATTTAATATGTTAGGTTGGCAATGTGGAACCGTAATACAGCTTATTTTGCTTCGAGTGGTAATTAAAGACTGGACACATGATTATCCCCATCACTCAGTCACTCCAAACCTAAGACCCAAACTCACTCACTCAATGACTCCCTCCCTCATTCATTCACTCATATTCTTCCACTCATTCACTCACTCATGCATTTACTGTACTTACTCAAACCACACTAAGCAGCCTACTCACCCACCGACTCACTAGAAAACTTTAGCACCTTTCAACATGCAAATTATCGTGATCACTTCCCCCTTCAACAGCCCCTTTACAAAAAGATGTTTCCCCAAAGACGAATTAAGATGGTCTAATGGTATCAAGAATTAAGAAAACAGGCCATCCTGCCAAAGTTTTTTTTTTTTTTTTTTTTTTTAACCACGATATGGCCTTTTTTTCTGCCTTCAGACGATTACAAATATGGTTTATGGTTAGTTCAGTAGGAGGCCTTTCAGAAGTTATATAAAATCCCTGGAAAGTAACCATCCATGCATCCATCATCCAATCCTACGTTGCTCCATGAGAAGCGTAGGAGCCCGGGGCTAGGCAAGTTACAAGATCAAAAGAAGTCACAGTGTTGTTTCCCAAGGATCACCCAACATGATGCGAAGTAAAATGACGACATCTGACTGAAGTGGGTAGGTTAACTTTTCTCAATCCGGTGTTATCCATGTTCATGCATGACGGCCGCAGTACGTTAATTACGCCTTCTGAAGATGAATACCGTGGCCAAGCTGGCTATGGTGAATCCAATTTGCAGAGCGTATTTCATGTAGAAAGTAAGCTAACCATGAACGTTTCAAACTGCAACAAAATCGTTACAAAATGTGAAATGTATAAGACAGCATAATTTCAGACTTTCAGCATGGGAGCCATTTCCTAGCATTTCCCCCCCCCCCCCAAGCTACTGACGCCATCTGTCAGCCATGTCCATGCTGCTGACGCCGTTTGCCAGTCATTTTCAAGCTAATAAATATGCGCACTGAATGCACACGACAACCGAATATGGACAAGGCAGTTTTAAATGTAAACATGGACAGTGTAGTTAACCAAATTTACACATTTGCACTTACCTGCTTCAATTTTGTGGTTTCCCATGGTGACAGACACGTACCAGCGCACTTCATGCGGTGTATATACGAGGTTCTAATGTGCTGAACGGCATAATTTTAATAATTACAACGACACTTTTAGCGCAGAAGTCTCGCACAGACCATCTTCATGCTACCGAGTCTGACGCATGCGGAGTGAAAGAAAACGGGGACCTCCACCACGAGTCACTTATGCCTCATTATGACACTGGGGACGTCTTTTAAGTCACGCTCACTACCTTCGACGATTTTATTCAGCTTGAGGTAATTTTAAAACTAGAGGTGTAACATTTAGCTTTATTTTCAAAACCAGCTTTCTCTAATATTTTGGGAGCTAATACTTCTACTACCGTAGTCGCGGCGCACGAGTTATTATCGTACCCTGGCAACCTAAACGTCAACTAGCTTCCGATTTCGAATATTATACACGAATATAGTATACACAAATATTATTATACACGAATCAGAGGCGTATCATATGATACACGAAATCGGCAGCGCAATTGACGGTTAGATTGCCAGTATACGATAATGACAACCTCAAGAGTCGCGCGCCACGACCATAGTTAATATAGTAATTTGGATGACGGAGAGAATACAATACTGAAAAATCTTGGGACCATATAGCAGCACGTAAATACACCTAGATGCCGCATGACACCACTTTCGAGGCTTCTGCGCGGCCATCTTGGAACGGCCAAGGCAGACGTGTTGTCCTGACAATGGGCAAAGTTGACCACTATTACGTAAAAAAGCCGCAACACTGTGCTGCTTCTGGGTATAAAAAACGTTGGAATATATCTATGATGGCACCGATAGCACGAGAGGCTCATCTGTCTGGTTATGCAAGCGTTCCTCATGTATAGTTCTTCCCTATCCCCCGAAAAGAGGATGGTAAGTTGCAGAAGGGAAACTTAAGTCTGCAGTCCGCAGAGTTCACGCTTCGCTGT
Source organism: Coenobita brevimanus (assembly GCF_032717465.1). Taxonomy (NCBI): domain Eukaryota; kingdom Metazoa; phylum Arthropoda; class Malacostraca; order Decapoda; family Coenobitidae; genus Coenobita; species Coenobita brevimanus. The sequence goes on from NC_136977.1 coordinate 56,486,543, forward strand.
TTTAGATGAACCAGGAACCACAACCACCACTTCAGCAATAACAGCAGCCACCATCGTAACCACCACCACCACAACAATAACCACGTACCACAACCATCACCACTACCACCACAACAGCAACAACCACCATCACCACAAGAACTATCAACACCACAACTACATCCACAATAACAAGAATCACAACCACCACCACCACCACAACAACCACAAAAACCTCCTTCACAACAACCACCACCATCACAACCACAACCACCACCACCATCCCAACACCACAACAACCACCACCATCACCACAACCACCACCACCATCCCAACACCACAACAACCACCACCATCACCACAACCACCATCACAACCACAACATTCATTTTCAGTCTGAATTCACTTTAAAACAAATGTCACTATTACACACTTGGCCGTTAAAAGATGGAAGCCTCACAGACGCATCATCGCTGTACTGAAGAATGAGTGATGTGGCATCTAGGTTTATTTATATCTATGCCATAAAGCCAATAATACTGTACACCTACCTCTTTGAAACCAATATTTACGTCTGTCGTCTCAAAAAAGTTTATTCAGCTTTGGGGAGAATATCCAAACACGAGGATAAATATATTCTTCATTAACCCTTCACTATTATAAGTCCTCCCTATGTTGAATAAAATCGTCTAGTACTGGTTTCAATGGTTTAAAATGTCGATGGACGGAATAGGCCACAATCATCTTGCTTAAGGACTGTTTTTGCACGTAAACAATAAACATGTGAAGATTCTACACTTCCTTCTCCTCATCCTTCCTGCAAAAGTATACAGTGCAACTTACAATAATTTTCCTTTCATATGATTAGTTTTTTGCTGGGACATGACATGAAAGATTTTACACTCCCTTAGTCTCTTCTGCACATATAAATCTTAAGTTACTGGAGGGTGCTGATCATAACTGTGATTTGTTTTTGTATATTTAAAAACTAAAAGGTTAAGAATCTCCCTATGTCTCATACTTCTGCATTTTTTTTTTTTTTTAGGGGAAGGGGACAGGAAGTAGAGACAGGAAGCTTCCAGTGTCTACTGTTCTTCCTACAAGTTGAACTCTGAGAGTACTTACAATTTTTATCACTTAATTTCCACACGAGGTCCATTTGTTCCACTGTAGACATCCAGGAGGTAATCTTTTCAGTCCAAACACAGCTCAACATATCTTGTTTCACTGTTTCCGTTGCTGCAGTTTTTCCTTTCTCCAGTGATTACCACTAGCCATGGTACTGCCTTATAAATACGTATACTGTATAATAATTGGATGAATATGTAGTACATCCTTCAATGTGAGGGCTGAGGGTACTAAGTTTACAATTTAAAAGTTGAGAGGAAGGATGGGACTGGAGTGTATTGGTGATGTGATGGGGAGGGGTGGATTGAGATAGTTTGGGCATGTGGAGAGGTTGGAGGATGACAACTGGGTGCAGAAAGTGAGAGGAGTGACTGTTGGGGGTGGGGATGTGAAAGGCAGACCGAAAAAGACCTGGAACAAGGTAATACAATTTGACCTCAAGGATAAGGGACTGAACTGGGAGGCTGCCAGAGTTCGAACAGCGTGGAAAGCCGCCGTTAGGTGACCAAGGTCAACGCACACAAGCATGTTCGTTTTGTTTTGTTTTTGAAGGCTCCAACATGCTTGCATGCATCGGCCTTGGTCACCTAATGGCAGCTCTCCATGCTGCTCGAGCTATGGCAGCTCCCTTGTTCAGTCCCTTAACCCTGAGGTCACATTTAATGACCTCGTCGCAGGTCAATTTTGGTCTACCCCTCGCAACCCCACCCCCAATATTAATGCTTCTCACTTCCTGCACCCAATTATCATCCCCCATCCTCTCCACATGCCCAAACCACCTCAATCTACCTCTCCTCATCACAACACCAATACACTCCAGTCCCATCCTACCTTTCAACTCTTCCATCATAAAACTAGCTCCTCCAGGCCTTGTACTCAGGGATGCACTGCACATCCACCTAATCATTGTCATTTCTGTGCGTTTGATCCTGTGAATATCCTCTTCCTTTACTGCCCAGGTCTCACTACCATACAGCATTACACTCTTAACACATGCTGCATACAAAGATCCCTTAGCATGTAGGGAGAGCCCTCTCAATGTCAGGAGAAGCAACAGCTCCCTGAACTTCTTCCAAACATTTCTCAATCTAGTCACAGAGCTAGCTCTAGCCCCACCTCCAACACATGTCTCCCTGATAACAAAACTCTTCCACACACTCAAGAGACTCACCAGCAAGTTCAATCCTTTCACACTTGACAATTTCCACCTGCTCTCCCCGAGACACTGCACGCATAAAATCAGCATTATCTCGCAGTCTACATGTTGGAGCCTTTATAAACGATATGATATGATCCAATTAATCTCCAATTTTTTAAATCAGCATCCTAGCCTCATTCCCACCTAAGGATGGGACGAGGCAGGATATTTAATTTATACCAAAACTTTCATAACACCAATCAGCTTCCTTCCCTGTGTCACTTTACTGTCCCCTTCCTCTGCACATTTACTTCTCCTCACTATCAGGTACAGTTATTTAAAACTTCAATATCCATTCAACAGTGTATCACACTTAGAGTTATCTTCTCTCTCAACAACCATCCCTTTACTCTTCAAACACCATCAACCTAACCACTTTTTGTTCCATCAGATGTATAATGTCCCTGGCTTAGGGTACTCAATCCTGACATAATGAGAGGGTGGCCAGCCTCACATCTGAATTATTGTATGCAAGCATAAAACCCCAACCACCCCTTAGATGTAAACATTTACAACTCACCCTGTTGGAATCCCTTAACCCACTAGACCATCAGGTATCATTTGGTTACATGGTTTCCACCCAGGAGAGTAAATAGTTTCCTGAATTACAAAGAATCACTTTGGTTGTCACTCAGGGTAGTCACTTGAAGGTAGCACTGGACTGAGTAAATGGGCAGTGGGTGCCCCCTTTTAAAACACAAACTTTTTTAACTAACTTGAATTATTCTAGATGGTTGCAAGCGGCATTGGCACCAACAGAAAACCACACTATCAGCAAAAGACACAACAAAGCCTATGGCAAAGTATCAAGATGTTTCATGTTCAGCACCATAAGACAAATATGCAAAATGGTAACAGTAACAGCCAGTCCCATATTAATCCAACTGGACTACAGATGGCCTATGGCATCAGAGGGCCTGAGACAAGACTACTGTAATTCTGATCATTTCTGTTGTAGACTTCCCTATACCCCTGACAATATTTACACACAAGAAAACCTTTGGTCATTTCTTGAATTTGAAGAGTAGCACATTAATACATATATTAGCAGTACATATAATTTCACCACAGATTCCTTCTAAGCACTAATTCATATACAGTAAATATATATATACTCTTATTAATAATGTAAAGGTATATTTTACTGACTCTTTGAGCCTGGTCTCCTGGATCTATGATTATTTACAGTGTATAGTACAGTACATTCAAATATGACTATCCATCCATCCATCTATCATCCAATCCTAAGTTGCCCCACGAGGAGCATGAGAGCCCGGGGCTAGGCAAATTGGTCCTGACATTTAAGAGTGACCAGCTTCACTCATCCTTGAATGGCATTACCTGAGCAATAAACCCCAACCACCCCTTGGATATAAACCTACACAGGCTCAATCTGATTGGAGTGCCTTAGTTACCCACTAAACTAGCAAGCGCCATAATTTGGTTACGTGGTTACCACCCAGCATAGTAAATGGTTTCCTGGTGTACAGGAAACCATTTGGCTTGTCACTCAGTGTAGAGTCACCCATAGGCAGAAGGAAGAGGAAAGAATGAAGGAAAGGAAGACAGAAGAGGAAAGAAAGAAAGAAAGACATCCAAAGCAGCACTACACTGAGTGAGTGGCTACCGTGTATCCATCTGGTGTTAACCCTTTCATTATGATGACACCTTTTCACACTTATTCCTGCTACCTCAAGCTGACTTTATGCAGCTAGGTGAGACTTTAAAAAAGGATGGGTTAGAATTAAAAGTTCAATTAATTTATGCCATGCTTCACATTAAGTAATCACCACAGAAGCTGGCCACGATACATTTTCTTCCTATGGACTGGATGTTAAATAATGTGCAACCATCACCTATGAATGACGACTGTGTGGCTACTTACCAAGCTCATGGTCACATTTCACTTTCACAGTTGTAGCTCCCATGGTCTTTCCTGAGTTGAATATATTAGTCTGGTAGGTAACAACAATCTATCACTGAGCTGAAGGGGTTAGCCTTTTTACTATGATAATACCCTTTCTGCTCAACCCCTGACAATCTGACGACTTCTGCATTTTTATTCTTATTAGCTTCATACGATTTTGTTTACTAAAGAAACATCATCTGTAGTGACGGATTTGAAACAGTTTCCATTAATTCTTTTACAACCTGATATCTCTCCTTCAGCTGAATAATATTATCTGGAGATAGAGAGACAGAATTAACTCTAGTGAACTATGAAAACCAGCATGAGAAAACCTCCCAGTTTTCAATACTTAAAGCTAAACTACATGAACAATTCATCAAAAAAGTATCTGGACTTTTTTCTTCTTGACTTTCTCTGCCTAGTGGTTTAGTGCATAATTAAGGCACTCCAATCAGACTGAGCCTGGGCAGGTTTATATCCAAGGGATGGTTGGGGTTTATTGTTCATGTAATGCCACTCAGGGATGAGTGAGGCTGGTCACTCCCATCTTAAATATCAGGACCAACTTGCCTAACCTGAGGCTCCTACAGTCCTCATGGGGCAACACAGGATTAGGTGATGAATGAATAAATAAACGGGATTGAGGCGTCTGGCAATAGATAGATAGACAGACTTTCTGAAGCTGAATAAACCATCTGATAACCTCCAGTAACTTTTTATGAATGTGTCTACTTACTCTTTTCATCAGTTAACAATGAAGAAGAATTTCATATAACATTTGAAATACATTATTAGGTATCCATTCAGAAATATTTACCATAGTACTGTACTGAATAAAAGCTGAACAGCAACAAAACTGTAACTACCTATTAACTGGCTGAAGATACAGTCTTGACTGAATGTTAAGAGCGTTCTTTAGCATTGGTAACTGAGTCTTTATTGTACAGTATATGGAAGTATTAATGACTGTGCTTCTTCATACACTCCCAAAAAAACAGCACCACCAACAGCTATCCATGTCGTCCGGGGAAGTATTCCTGAGAACAAACTGGGGAGAGGAAAGATATATTACACATACAAAATGAAAGGAGGCAAGAAAGGAATAAATAAGTGATATTAAAACAATACATAAAATAAAATAATGAAAATGAAACCACAGAGCTAAGAAATACCATAGTCATAATGAAGGTGAGAGAACATGAAAGGTGGAGGGATTTAACTAAGGGTAATTCTTAAACTCATTTAACTCCTTAGCTCTAAAGATGTATTTTAGATTTTGCTCTTGCTACTTCCATATGATTTTAACCTGCTTAAACATTAACTGCAGAGATAAAATAAAATCCTGAAGTTCCAAATCAGATCATGTACTGTTATTCATCTTCTGTCTTCAGGCAAGGTGAAATCAATATTTTTTTTTCCTTAGTCATCCACAAGTGAAATATATGTACTATATAGCAACTCAGAAAGACAAGCTTAGGCTTTCAAAGAGAAAGCAAAAAATGCGAGGCAGCTATAAATATATAGACAGATTGGAAAGTGAAATTATTTTTGCTACAAAAAGGTTCTGCGACTACTGTTCATTATTTCAATGACTGAATCATGCAGTGTATGTATGTATGTATGTATGTATGCACGCATGCATGCACGTGCGCACACACACACACACACACACACACACACACACACACACACACACACACACACACACACACACACACACACACACACACACAATGTAAAATCTCTTTATCTCAAAAACGCTGTTATACACACACAACCACAAAGAACACCTCTCGTACTTGGAAGCAAACTGAAAACATCGTACAGAAGATCCTCGCTATAATGATCAACTGGGGGAAGTCAAGTCCATTAAAGCCAGTAGTCCGTTAAAACTGAGGGTTCCCCCCTCCCCCGGAAGTGGGATTTCCAGCACAAATTTGAAAATGAGTACAACAGAATATTCTGGCAGTGAAAATGTAAACTAGGCTCTTTTTACAGTAACTTGGCCGATAAATTCATCCTTTTGAAATTTATTTCACATCCTTGTCATTGCACTTTTTCATGACTAGTATGGTATTACTACAGTGTCATTACAAGTCAGTAATCATGACTGGGTTAGGGCAATTTCAGGCCAGGATGGAGTAAAAAGGATAGGAAAACATGTACTATGACCCACTGTGCCCCAATTTATGGACATTGTTTTAATGTCGATGAAAGTTCAGTGGGATTTGTGTTGCCCATTAAATATGATATCTGCTATATCAGGGTTCATTAGAGTGTGGGTTCACTGTAATTTTTGTTGCTCTTAAACACAAACTACAACATACACACCAACATATGGACACTTCAAGCTCCAGTACATGTCACACACAAGGGAATGTTTGAACAACAATCCTTTTTGCTTCTTCTTCATGAGTAATGCAATGCTGTCATATGTACTTAGAAGGCACATTCAGGGCATAATGGCAAACAGAGGAATGGATAGCAGGTCTGATAAGGAAAAGTGAGTCAAGTAAGGAAGGGTGAAAAAAAAAAAAAAAAAAAAAAAAAAAAATTATACCCTGGTAGGCCACGTTGCTTGTAAACAACTTGTAGAGCAGTCACAATACTTCCTCTAGCCAAAGTGTTTTCCTCATGTGCCAACATTATTCTTGTTTTTGCAACATCCAATGGTGTTGTAATGACTGCTGATACGCCACCTGGAATAAATAATTCCAAGGTAAAACAGGGAACAAAGAGAGGCATATGGGCCAAAAACTGGCAGATACATACTGATAACACCATATAAAGACTACTACAGTACACTGATCCCTCTGTATGTGAGGCCTCTCTATGCACTGAATCTATCTATCTATCTATCTATTGCCAGACGCCTCAATCCCGTTTGGGGTGGCCACAAACAAATCGCCTCCAAGTCGCCCTGTCCCCCGCCATTTCACTGCCCTGCTCCCAACTCACACCCCCCTCTCTCATATACCTCTCCACCCCATCCCTCCATCTCATCCTCGGCCTCCCCCTCCCTCTTCCCCCCTCCACCTCACTCACATACACTCTCTTCGTCAGTCTTTCACCCTCCATCCTCTCCACATGGCCAAACCACCTCAGTGTATTCCTCATAACGCTTCCTATCACATCCACATCCACACCACAACGCTCCTTTATATCCTCATTCGTCAGCCTGTCTCTCCACGTGACTCCACAGGCTCCTCTTAAATAACTCATTTCCACTGCTCTCACTCTTGACTTGTGTCCTTCCAACAATCTCCAAGCTTCACTTCCGTACGTTAGAGTTGGTATCACAATACTGTCATGTAGTAACTTTTTCACTTCCATGCTCACTTGAATCCAAGTGCTATATAAAAAAAAAAAAAGGGGGGGGGGGGGGAATGTTGCACATATGGAAAAAGCACACTGACTGCAGCAAACAGTTCACCCTGATGGTTGAAACTGCCCATGTAGTTAATGTTTTATTTCTCTTTAAACCTCTTTAATGTACCGTAACTGTCTTAAGCATGTTTTATCACAAGTAAACCTGACTGAGCTGCCCATCAAAGGCAACCTATCACCATAAAAGCACAATGTGCTTAAAGGGTCATAAATGTACACAGACTCAATTATACAGAAATGACAATGATTTGAGGGACGTGTACTACGTCCTTGAATTCGAGACCTAGGGAGGCTAGGATTGCGATTGAAGTGTTGAGAGGAAGGATGGGACTGGAATGTACTGGTGTCGTGATGAAGAGGGATAGACTGAGATGGTCTGGGCATGCTGTGAGAATGAAGGATGACAAATGGGTGCAGAAGGTGACAAGTGTGAATGTCAGGGTGTATAGGCATTATATATTCATAGCACAATAGTAACACTATCACAATATGTAATAAGCAGGTCGATATGTCTATGGCATCAGGAACAGAAACAAACACATTCTCTAGCCCTGACTATCAAGAATCTCAGGATGTATATCAAACACTTGGTGTAACTCACGGAAGCCAGCTTAGCCACGTGACAGAAGTGTGCTGGACACTATACACACCAACATCAGCCAGCCGGAAGCCATGCAATAATATAAACCAAGATATCAGGTGTAGGGAGGCAAAAGGAGAGAAGGAGATAGAAGGTGTCAGAAGGAGGCTGAGTAGAGAAAGAGAAGGAGTAGGAAGTAGCAGCAGTAAGTGATTAGCTGTCATTCTGGCAATTAGTGGGTTATGTCACTCTGTCCGTGAAACTGTCACAATTAAACCCCTTAATCCCAGGGTGTCTCTACTTCACCTTCACTTACAATACCAGAGAGACAGAGAGGGGAGTGAGACAGAAGGAGACCTACAAATATACAGTATCCATGCTATCCAACGCCTCGACTATTAACATTGGTAGCAGCCCACATAGGTGCCTCGCCAGTCTACTACAATTCTAAACTCCTAGCTACAACTATGATATACGTTTAGCAGCAGCAGTAATCTACGATACCCAACACTATGGCAAAGAATCTCTACATTATTGGCACTGGTGGCTCCTCTCTACCTACCTACTGACAGGGGGTAGGGTTGCAAGAGACAGACCAAAAAAGACCTGGAACAAGGTCATAGAGTTTGACCTCAGGGATAAGGGACTGAATAGTGAATACTGAGGCTGTCAGAGATTAAGCAGCACGAAGGGCCACCACCAGGTTACCAAGGCCGACACATTCATATTTCGTGCCTTTGTAAATGATATGATATGATACGCCATGTAGAGCACAGGTATACCTCATGATACGATACCCCTAGATGCAATACCCTGGGTTAGCAATGGATGTAGAAATACCACCATACCCCGTGTAATGATGGCCAAACCCCGGTTTAATGATGGGTTTTTATTTTTTTTTACTGATTTTGATGATATTTTAGACTAAAATTGTGTTTTTAGGTTGATTTATAAACTATTTATAGACTTAGATTAATGTGTTTTAGCCACAGATGGAATGAACATTGTCATTTTGGGGTACAGTTTATTAAGCTTGATTTTTTCCAGACTTATATTTGACAATTTTCAGATCACATTTGTTAGATTTAGTGAGTTATTTACATTGTTATGCTTAGGTTAGCTTCTTTTACAGTTGTTAGGCCATTTAGACTGGCTTTAAGATTGGTTTGGGACTCATTTGGGTGGGTTTAAGACTTGCTTGGAGGGGAAACCCAAGGCTTAAATACCCATCCCTATACCTTACATGTTAAATCTACCCCGTGATAAGATATTCTGCCTAACGATGGGTTTTTACTTAACCAAATGCATTGTTAAACTGGGGTATAGCTGTATTATGGCAAAGTAAAAAGTAATAAATGAATTATAAGCTTTCATATCACTAATGGAAAGAGGAAGGTCTAACATGGTTCTGGGTTGGGAGAATCATCAACTACAGTACATTACTTCCTGTTTCATCTCATGCCTACTATCTGAATAAGAAACAGTGTACAACTTAATTAATAAATTTTCTTCACAAGAAGCATTGTGTATCAAAATGTATTGCTGTATACCCAAGAACACAAGACAATAATGTGTATAGAGGTGTTCTTACTGAACACAAAATAACATCACTGTGTTTATGCTTCAGTACAGGAATGCCATAAGTGCCCGTAATAATACTAGTCAACAAGAAATTCTGTAATATTCAAATAAGCAACTCTGTAATCTTCATATTATTGCTTAAAAAAAAAATAAATAACATGAACAAGCAATAAATTAAATACATCTTTCTAATCAATGGTCCAATTATTACACTGTACTTGTCTCATTATTACAGTATATGCTGCATAATTATTTGAAAAAAGGGCAAGGATATATCATAAAATGCAGACATACATTAACGTACATTACTAGACAGCATTTAAAAGAAAAGCTACGGCAATTTCTGGAGCATCTAATGTGGACTTTGGCATGTGGTTTGGTTTTCTACCCACATTGTTCTCTCCAAAACTAACTTCTGATGATACAATGCCTGTACAAGGTTCTCAATGGAAGGACAATATAAAAAGATGCAAGCAACTCCTGGGAATAGAAAAAACTGATCAGATAACACTTGAAGAAAGAAAAGAACCGGGGGAATAATGAGGCCAAAGGAATGTACTTACAAAGGGAAACACAAGGCCAGTGAAACAAAGGTCTATAATCACATGGTACACGTTTACTCAGTATGCAGAAGGGAGGGCATTTCAGATCAAAGTCAGAGGCAATTTTGGTGCCAGGATCTACCTACCGGATCAGCTATACTTTAGAAGGTATAAGCAACTATGACAATGACAACACAGCACTATCATCATCATTCTCACCCAATTTCCTAACCAAAACAGGGTGAGGCAGGATCCAGAAACAACAAAAGAGAATGCACAAAAGTGGACGGCTTATCAAACATCATACCATGTGAAACAAACCACACAATCAACCATTCACACGTAATTCACCTCTTCAAAATCCCAGAGAAAAAAAAAGGCATGAATTCAATGAAAATGGGGTGACTGAAAGTGTGCTACATGGTAGTATGTTCTGCTGGTTCAACTTCACTTGCAAAATTAACTTTTAGTTTCATAGTACTGCATCTCATGAATATATTGTACATCAACTTACTTCAGGAGCTTACATATAATAATGGCTACTTACCAGAAATAGCACCACAAACAGAAGCTTGCCAGGAAAGCACGTAATAGCCTTGCTTCTCAGACCAATATTTCTTCAGGTATTCCCACAGAGGAAACTGAATGAATGAGAAAGGAATCTCACGGGATACAGTGCTTATATAGCCACGAAAAAGGCCCCTGTAGCCTTCACTCTTTATTATGGCTGAAATAACTTCAAAGGAAGAACGGTAAAGTTGGACTTGTCTTCGTTGTTTAACAAGCTCCGTTGGGACTCTGATAAAACATGAGGCCTGTAAGAATCAAAACTCAATTAGTGCATCTTAAAAACAACACTCCACAGTTAAGCCACACACATCATTCAGTCCTTTTTTTTCACTAAACATGTTAAATACTGTGGTGTTATGTTATTTTGACTTCACTTTGACTGGCCTCTCTATAACTCCAGTCAGGAGATTATAAAAGATGACAAAAGGTGAATGTCACAGAAAAAGTCCTCAGACTCATGACCAAGGGAAGTGAACAAGACAAACGGGTGCAGATACATGCCATATTCACTGCTTTGCTGAAAATACCCTTGTCACATGCAGAGAGTAACAATCTCCTGTCCCTTCTCTCTATCTCTAATTTCCCAATCATTTTTCTCTTTGAGTGTTGCAATCTATAAACTAGTTCCATCAGTGGTAGCAGGAAACAAGACAGTCTTGAGTATTTGTGGATGCTGAATAGTGTTGGGGAGATGGTTTTCGCAGTTGACTAAAGGCTTCACATGTGCTGAGAAGGTTCACCATGAATGGGAAGTCTAGCTCTTGTCTTTCAAAATCAGAATCATAAAATACTGTATACTGTAGGGACTACCTCAACCAAAAGTCTGCTGACGCTTCCCTACCAGCTGTGGCAAATGTAAGATGTCAAAGAAAAATATGCAGAAGGAAGCGACAGTAATATGAAGAGCAAAACAGAGGTGTACAAGGAGGGATATTCTCTGTCATTTATGGGGGAAATGAGAAACATTCATCAGCATAAATTTGGCAGGGGGATACCACCAAACTTTGATCATGGCTGTACATATCTTTGTGTATTTGAGTAACTACTTTACAAGGTAATTACATGTTTAATTTCCATCTTACTAAAAAGTGCCTCCATAATCCCCCAACAGAAGAACAATAGGGGGTCAGGTATGCAAAATAACTATAATGTACTGTATAGATCATCATCATCACCATCATCATCATCATCCCACCTATTTTTCCCACCCACAGGTGGGGAAAAAAAAAAAAAAATGTAATTAAGGGGGAACTAATTAACAGCATGCCCAGTGAAAATGGGTCACACACTCAAGCTCCCTGAATCCTGCCTCCACCTCACAGGCATAACCATCTACACAACTGCACATGATCATTACTTACCACCTCACCAAAAGATGCTGCAACCATATGGACAGTTGGCTCATACTGAGTTGGAATGTGCTCCCTAAGAAGTTTCTTGGTGCCCTCGTATGCACAAAAAAATAAGGCGGCTGAAAAATATGAAAATTTGTATATGAGACAAAAATATTTTTTATTATAATAAAAAAATGTAAAGGTAATTATGGCGTCCAATCAGACTGAGCCAGTGAAGGTTTATATCCAAGGGGTTGTTGGGGTTTATTGCTCAAGTATGCCACTCAGGGATGAGTGAGGCTGGTCACTCTCATCTTAAATGTCAGGACCAACTTGCCTAGCCCCGGGCTCCTACACTCCTCATGGGGCAACATAGGATTGGATGATGGATGGATGGATGGATGGATGAAAACTGTTTGTTGCTATCTGAGCAGTCAATGACCTTCATACCACCCTAATGCTGCCACTGCCCAACTAAGCACTGGATAAACTAAGCACGGGATAAATTGTACAGAAGAAGTTAAGATATTTTGAAACACATTCCTAACTGAATAAAGGACTCTCTGGACATCATTCATTAGGATCATTTGGCTTCTCTTGATGCTGGTGACTTACTCCTCCTTGTTCTTCTCAGTGTCTAAGTTCTGGCCGGCTCCAGCATCAAACTGTGAGGCTAAGGTGTGAATTTCTGTAGAACTGATGACAGTTCATCTGAGTAACTGATGATCTCCAACCACTGATGCTGGCAGGGCACAGAGTCACTTATCTGACTGTGAACCTTATTCTACAAGAACAAAAATTCTCTCTCTCTCTCTCTCTGAACCTTATCCCTGTAAGAAGAAAAATCTCTCTCTCTCTCACTGGTATCAAATATTTCTTCACAAGAATATTACTCTAATACTATCATTGTCATTACTGTAAGTTCCACTATAACCACCACTACAATGCGCCATCCTCATCATTACTACCAACACATTTATCATTAATACATCATTACAGACACCACCAGCACTAATTACATTCAAAATTTCCAACACCATCATTAAATTCATGATTAATTACTCTTACAATCACAAAAATAATATTCAAAACTTGTCACTACAACCAAGAGGCATCATTCACAACACAGTTATCATTGGCAATGGCTCATTCCAAAATATAAGGCACAACTGTGTGCCGTAGGTCCTGGCTAACAACGGGACACAAGAAATATACTAACGCTGTGGTAAAAGATGCCTAAGTTACTCGCCCCACTACCCTTTCCATTATCTCTATTCAAAATGCTTTACTACACAGGGAGAAAATCTGAATTATTAGCTTTTTGGTCAGACATCACAAATAAGTTCAAATACCTCCTGGGCTGTCTGAGTGATACATCCAGAGTACCCACAGGGGAACTGCTAACTCCTACACAATTGTGAAGAGAGGGAGTTGCCATTTCTCCACTCACATACTTTTAATTGTGTTTTACAATGCACATGAAATATACAAGCAGTGCTCTTTTTCCCTATGAAATATACAAGCAGTGCTCTTTTTCCCTATCTTTAAATATTTAAAAAATATCAGTCATAGTGACATATAAAAAAAATTATCTGATATTTAACCTTGTACATTCATTACTTATCAACAAAACTTATGATACAAAAATAAATATACAGCAGACCCTTAGTATAACAGACCTCAATATAATGGATTTAGGATTTAACGAATGTCTCAGAGCCCACTGAACTTTCGTCTCCTATAGCAAATTATGGTCATTAAATGGGGCAAAATGGGTAAATACATGTGTTTCCAACCATTTTTATTCCAACCCTGCTTGAAGTCATTCTCTCCCCATCATGACTGCTGAGTTGTAATAACAGATTATGGTGATACTGTACTAGACATAAAGAAATGCTAGAACAAAGATGTGCAATAAACTGCAAAAGGGTGAAATTTTGGACCAGGTTAGTGTAAAGTGGGAATAGTTTTCCTTTTTAGTACTTGGGGTACAGTTATCATTTTTAGTACTAGAGGAATGGTTTTCAATTTTAGTGCTAGCAAATGATAATGTTCTCATTAATTTTCAATTATGTGCTTGAATTTCCACCTTAGGGAAGAACCTCGGATTTATCGAACTTCCGGCTTTATTGAGCCTGGTTTTCCTCCAATTATTCCGTTATAGTGAAGTTCTACTGTACTGTATACTGTCCTTTACCACTTGGTGCAGAGGCTAAGGCAGCAGGTGCCACTCCACTGTAGATCCCTCGAAAACCTCCAGAAGCTCTGAAACCTCCTTCACTCTGCAGACGTGTCTTGATTGTGTCCAACGGGAACAGTGTAACATCAACTGCTGTTCCTGCAATGCCTCCAGCCTGGGTGTAGAAATTTAAGAACAATAAATGACTTACGGCCTATATATTACAGTATATATCTGGTTCTCTGGACCCTATCATGGGAAAAGAAGTGATGATGATGATATGATGATGATGATGATATGATGATGATGATGATGATGATGATGATGATGATGATGTTGGTGGTGGTGACAGGAAGTTTTGGTCACACATACAGGTTTAGAAAGGCAAATGAGGAAGGTTCTGAACAGAAAATAAATATGCAAGCAGTTACAGGGAAGGCTAGTAAATGCTGCATATTCAGCTATAGGATCATTCACTCACACTATGTTGTGCTGCCTACTTCTTCCTTCACCTTTATCATTCATTTTCTAAGTCTGTCCAACTCTCTTCCTATATTCACATTCTTCCTCTCACTTTTTATTCTTCTTCTTTCCACTTCAGGTGGCTCTACACAGTGACTAGCCAAATGGCTTCCTGTAACCCAGGACACCATTTACAACACTGGATGGTAATCATATACCGGTAACCAAATAATGGGGTGACATGAAGCCTACTATGATGCCCAATAACAAAGGTGGAGAGACATAAATTAGGCAACCATCCATGAACCAGACCCCCATTTCGCACTTTTCCTTGTGTCTCGCTGTGTTGAGGCACTGTCTGCAGCAGGGGAGCACTGGTTCACTGTATGGGATGGTCCTGCATGACTGGGCAGTTGCTAACCAGTGGTAGATGGATTTGCTTGGCCTGACAGACTTGGATTACTCAACAACACCACAGTGTGGAATGGGGCAAGCAGGCCCTGAGGGAGTTCGGCTGGAAGATGACAGCCAAACAGGCTGCGGCACAAGATGTCCAAAAATTTATGTTCACCCAACATATATACATCTATCTATCTCTATCTATAGCCCGACGCCCTAATCCCGCAAAGGGTGGCCGCAGACAAAACGCCTCCAAGTCACTCTGTCACCCACCATTTGACTCCCCTCCCCCCAACTCACCCCCCCCTCCCTCATATACCTCTCAACTCCATCCCTCCACCTCATCCTCGGTCTACCCCTCCCTCTCCCTCCCTCCACCTCACCTACATACACCCTCTTAGTCAGTCTTTCATTCTCCATTCTCTCCACATGTCCAAACCACCTCAGTGTATTTCTCCTAATCTTTTCAACCACATCCACATCTACCCCACAACGTTCCTTCACTTCTTCATTCGTCAACCTGTCCCTCCACGTCACTCCACATGCTCCTCTCAAGTAACTCATTTCCACTGCTCTTACTCTTGACTTGTTCCCCTCTTGCAAGGTCCACGCCTTGCTTCCATACGTCAGGGTAGGGATCACAATACCATCATGCAGTGACTTCTTAACTTCCATACTCACCTCCCTATTTCTCATCACTGCTTTCAGTGTACCAACAACCTTTCTTCCTTGCTGTACCCTTTCACGTACTTCATCCCCCAAAGTTCCATCCTTACTCATCACACTACCCAAGTACTTGAATGCACTCACATTCTCCATATCCTCACCATCCAACCTCACTGCACACTCTGTGACTTCATTCCTCTCAAACACCATAACTTTACTTTTGTTTACATTAACTTTCAGATTCCTCCTCCTACACACTGTCCCAAATTCATTCACCAAACCTTGCAACTCCCATTCATCTTCACTCAACAATACTGTATCATCAGCAAACAGCAACAACGGAAGCTTCCAAATCTCACCCTCATTCATTAGGGCCACCCCCACATCCACTGCCCTACCTTGCACCTCCTTTACAACCCCATCCATATATATATCAAACAGCCATGGAGACATCACACAACCCTGTTTCAGTCCCACATTGAGATCAAAGAACTCACTCAGCTCACCATCCACTCGCACCGTAGCCCTAGCTCCCTCATACATACTCTTCACAGCACTCAACAATTTCCCCTCCACTCCATATATTCTTAATACCTTCCACATACCTTGCCTATCTATTCTGTCATAAGCTTTCTCCAAGTCCATGAAGGCAGCATACACTTTCCTTCCCTTCTCTAGATACAGTAATCCCGCATATTTCGCGGTAGTTACGTTCTTGTAACCCCCGCGAAAAGTCAATTCCGCGAATACTCTATTAACAATTGAAAACTTGCACTTGTGTCCACCATGCTGCCCATCACACAGTCCATGTCCATACTGATTGCGAGACAATTCGCCGTCAGACAATTCCCCGTCAAAACATGGACGATTCCCCTTCAGAACAATTCGCACCCTGGACGATTCCCCGCCATTCTATAAATATACTAATCAATACTTTCATCAATATACTTATTATTAATTAATCAATACTTTAATAACTATATTTCAGGGGGATCCAGCAGTCTATGTTCAGTAGCGTAGGTTCTGGATATTATTTATTAGTTGCACCTTTAGTCAATAATTAACTTGTTTCTTCCTCGCTGTAGTCGCCTTTGAATTATATTCTAGCGTCACCCATAGCTATCTTCATTAATGAAGGCGAATTGTTTTGTGTTTGTTGTGACTGCGAATTGTCCCGAAACCTCCATACTCATCCCGAAATACCTTCTTACAAGATTGAAAGCACATACTCCATTATGAAGGAAAAACGTAAACACCGTACTGTAATACACAATTATCTACACATTTATTAACAAAACAGTACAAAATAAAAAGATGCATTAACTGGTGATAGCAAACACTCGCACGGTCGTTTCTTAGCTTGTCCAGTAACACAATTTTCTCTGCTAAGGTCATAACTTGATCGTTTTGTCACTTTGGAGTTCTTACTAATTGTATTATTAGCCTTTGGTGAGGCTGGCTTACGTCCTGGGGCCATGTGGAAAGCAAGTGGGAGGCAAGAGGCTCATATCATAGTGTGGTTACAACCACAACAGCCACTTAAGGCAGTCAGGCGTGGACTGAAGAATGCGAGGCAGAGAGCAGTGTTGCCATATCCAAACAACGAAATTATGCTAGGGCAATGAAAAAATTATGCTAGATTGAGCATATTTGTTCCAAGTAAAAAATGAATTATGCTAACTTGAAGCTAAATGATAAAATTCTATACATATTCGTGCAACATATTAATTATGTATTGTTTACTATGAAAATATTAAAATGAACCTACATTCAGTAAGAGGATAAATATCGGTATCTACCCATACTGCTTTTTCCCACGAAACTTACGTTTTTCTGATGGATTTTGATGTGATTCGTTCGATTTTGAGCATCATTTCCGTCGGAAATAACCAGATTTTGAGATATGACCCCCCCCATCCCCCTGAAATAATGAGGGATCTTTGGGGAATCGGGGGTTATAGGGAGGGGGGAAAACACAGAAAATGGTCATTTCCGACTGAAATGAAGCTGAAAATCGAATGAATCATACCAAAATCCATCGGAAAAACCTAGGTTTCATGGGTAAAGTACAAAGCTCAAACTTATCCTAACCTAACCGAACCAAACCGAACCTAACCTAAAACCTAACCTAACCTAATCCAACCTAACCTAATCCAACCCAACCAAGCCCAAACTGAAAGTAACCAACTATTCAAACATCTTCTTACCTTATTCGTCTCTCTCTCTCTCTCTCTCTCTGATTTGTAGCTTTTATTAAATTATTCTAAAAATATTCCATTCCATTCTAAATTATGCTAGAATGATTCTAAAACTTCTAATATGCTAAAAAATATTCCAGACTCGAAAATTTGATCAAAATTATGCTAAAAGAATAAAATTATGCTAGATATGGTAACACTGGCAGAGGGGCCACGGGAAAGGGACAGAGGGTGGCGTGAGTTTACCGCGCTACAATTGGAAGCTGCGGGAATTTCATTTTTTTTTTTTTTTTCTCTATATTCAAGGATATTTTTGTTGAACTTATTAATGCTAAGAAAATCCGCGAGAGGGCAAAACCGTAGACAAAAAATCCGCAAAAAATGCGGGATTACTGTACTTCTCCACTAAACATCTTAGAAAAAATATCTGATCTACACAAACATTTCCCTTCCTAAATCCCCCTTGTTCTTCTCCAACTAGCTCCTCTGTCATATGCCTAACCCTATCAATGAGTATTCTACCATATATTTTACCAGTCACACTAAGAAGGCAAATACCCCTATGGTTACCACATAATTCTCTCTCCCCTTTTCCTTTGTATAAAGGAACAATTATACCTGATTTCCAGTCCTCTGGAACCCTTCCCTCTTCCCAAGCCAATCTACACAACTTCCATATCCACTCCACAACAATCTCACCCCCATACCTAAGCATTTCACCACACACTCCATCAATTCCTGGGGCCTTTCCCAGCTTAATCTTCTTCATCGCTTCCACTATTTCTGACCTACTGATCTCTTCCTCCCTCCTCTCATCTCTTCTTCTCCCAGCCATTCCCCAACCACTTATACTCACACTGCTCTCACTCTCTACATTCAACAAATCCTCAAAATGCTCCTTCCATCTCCTCAATTTCTCTCTCTTCTCCACCAACAATCTATTATTCCTATCTTTCACTCCCCTACTATTTCCCCTTTCACACTGCCTTACTTTCTTTACCTCCTTCCAAAACAATTTCTTACTCTCCCTCCATTTCACACTCAGATTCCTCCCAAACTCATCATCCACTTTCTTCTTACTCTCCTTCACCAGTCTCTTAACCTCCCTTCTCCTGCTCACATATACCTCTCTCTTCTCTCTCTCATCTTCTCCCCTACCTCTACTCGCCAACCATTCACTATATGCCTTCTTCTTTTGTTCCACAGCTCGTTTCACCTCATCATTCCACCATGCTGTCCCTTGCACACCCTTGCATCTCCTCCTCACTCCACAAACCGCCTCACACGCTGCGCTTATCTCTTCTGTGAATATCTTACATACGTCTTCCACCCCTTCCATCTGCTCTAGCTCATACCTTCCCAATCTTTCTTCCACTATGCTCTTATACTCTGTCATTTTCTCACTATCTTGCAATTTCTCCACTCTTCTCACAGGAGCTGCTTACTCCTGTCTTCCCCTTCGTCTCCTCAACCACTTTCTTTGCAGCTCTACCTTGGCCATCACTAAGTGATGGTCCGAGACTCCATTCCCTCACCCTCTCCACACCCTTGCATCCAACACTTGTCTTCTCATTCGCTCATCCACACACACGTAGTCTATCATTGCCTTTCGTTCAACAAGTTCACCATCCATCCTCCTCATTACTCTCCATGTATACCGGTGGATCATCTTATGACGAAAGTAGGTGTTGGCTATTGCCAACCCCTTACCAGCACAGATGTCCACCACATATATACATACTTCTGTTTTTCTTTTTGTAAGTCGCTGATGGCGAACTCTATGTAGCTCAAAACACTGGAAAATTATAGAACATAGATATATGTTGGTATTTTATATACGGTACTTCTGCTAGTCAGATTACCGATATTCACTTTTACTGGTAGCCTACACACAGATATAATGTGAACTGAGATAATCCAGTTACACCAAGAGTTTACTGTCTTTCACTACCGTACCATGAACAAATATCAACCCGCAACTACCTATCACCAATAATCACCACATTATCCGGGGATCAAGTTAATGTTTTGAAAGACTATCAGGCCACAGCCTTGTATCAACACCAAAAATACCTACTAATAACGTGGAGGTGATATTGGTTTCCCTGTGAGTCATTGATGATCTGTGCTGACACTACATATGCTGGATAGGGATTTCACCACCTAATCTGTAAAAGAAAAACACTTTAGCCCAGGCAAGCTTTAACTACCACAGAAGAAGGGATATCTCATTCAAAAATTTACTGCCCTATATGAAACATAAGGACTCTACACTAGACAACTCAGTCCTAGCATTTAAGGTGATATGTGCATGAAACATTGGTGACTGTAGATATAAATAATAATTTCAAATTTACGCATTTTCTGCCACCTTTAAAACCTATTACTGTACTATGACAATTGTGGCAGGTTATGGCCATTTAACTAATATGAAATTTAATTGTAAATAACAGTACCGTACAATATATGCATGGGAGCTCTTCCAAATTTTCACTTGGTGTCCTACATCTCCAAACCAAAACCATCATAGCCTATGTTGGGGGGGGGGGGAAAGGGGGTTGAAATAATTAAAGGATCTTAAAAAAAAAAAAGACTTCTCTGCACACAACTGAGGTCTCCTGGGTAAGGCATGAAAAAGAAAAAAGAAAAATGCAATACATGAAGCATTATTCTGTGGCTACCAGTACTGTTGGCTACATTTGCCAAGCATTTAATAAACTTAATTTGCATAAGACCGCTGTTAGAGAGGGGTGCCTTTGCAAGGTGGCACTAACAAAGCTGGGCATCCCCTTTGCCTGGTTATGCAAACACCCCTCAACTCTCCTTATCCCTTGATAGGTGATGGCTGACTGCAGGAAGGGGAGCAAGTTCAGCCTGCAGTCTAGGCTACTAGATTTACATTTCCAACAAACCTTGGGTTGCAACTACTACTGCTACTAAAACCTTGTAATATATGATCCTGTTCCTAGCTTTTCACCAAATGACCATATTTTAACATCTGCAAAACAATTATATTGGCAAATTGCATAGCTACTGGGTACCTTGCGCAGCTATGAAATCATAAGTACCAGCAATGGTCTGCTTGACAAGGCACTGTGAAAAGATATTAACCTATTATCTAACTTAATCCACCTCAGCACTGGACTGTCACTGTTCAGTAAAGCATCTGCAGGAGAGCCCGCCTTAACAAATGATGAAAATTTTATCACAGGGCTTATATATCTTTCATAATTGTACACTCATTCACGACCACTAGATTCTACAGAAATATCACTTGTGTTATTAAAGACTGCATAATTCGTTCATGACACCCAAATTCTGCGAAAGAGCACGAAGTTTGGTTTGTTGACATTCATTGTGATGTCCTACAGAAGACATTGGGTTGATTTGGACTCGAAACTCATTCGTCCCCAAATCATTCAGCCTAGTTAGGTTTGGTTGGATTAGATTAAGCCAGGTCAGGCTGGGTTAGGGCATACCAGGTTAGGTTAGTAGTGATGAACGCTTAGTGATGTATTGACTCTGGAGCCAGAACAATCCAAAAGTCTGAGAGGGGGTGGCCACCAACCATGGTTTACATGTAAAACTGGTGATTTTAAATTTGATATCTTCAAATTTTATTAAGAGAAAAAAAAATTAGGATTGTAAATTTTATGCAACGGAGCCCTCCTGCAGTTTCACCATCTGAGACAAGCTACTGCATTCCAATACCGGTATCAGGTACCGGTACAGGGTAGCAAGCACAAAAGTTAGGATTTTTATTTCATTCTATTCATTTCAACCAAAAACACAATTACAAGATTTTGATCTTTTTCTTTTTTCTTTTTTGGTATTTTAGACAATTCTAAGGCACTTTTCTTTCTTCTATGGCATTTTTGTCGCAAATTATTTTTATTTTGTTCCTAAAGACTAGATTAGGTTATCTTCTGAAGTAAAATAAAAATAATTTGCAATGAAAATGCCATAGAAGAAAAGCATTTTAGAATTGTCTAAAATACTGTACTGAAAAAAAGGACCAAAATTTCGTAATTGTGTTTTGTGCTGAAATGACAATTTTACCTTTTCTTTACTTTAACTCAACCCTAGAAAGATGCATTTATGAAGGAAATGCCAGAGAAGACCTCCTCTCCCCTAATATGATGGTAAAATGTCATAGGACACACTGAATATTCCATGGGGGCGTGGTGAATTAGTGTAAGACAAAATGCTGGTACCAGTTAGAATGCCACCGACCCGGTGATGCCAGTCACTATAAACATTCAACTCATTACCAATCTGCACTACGAAAATGGCTGAGGAAAACATATAAGCAAACAAACATCAACAATCACTTATGTTGTGAAATGAATGACAGAATTACCTTCATACACAATGCTCAACTCCTGAAGGCCACCGTACTGCACCGACATGGGGGAAAACGGTTAGCAGACGAAAAATGCATATGACGCGTTTACCCTTTTAACACTGACTGGTTCAAGTAATGAAGCAAAATGTGGAGAGTTTAAGTTTACCAAAAGTGAAAAGGGTTGGTAATAGTAATCCTCCTTATAACAGTGTTCCTCTATCACACACACGGCTGGCTAGATCATAACGCAGGTAATGCAACCAACAGAGCTGCGTTTATCCTTTTAACATAGTTTGGGTCAAGTAATGAAACAAAATACAAACACATGGTCGGGCCGCCTGGAGTCCTTGTAGAGTGACTGTGGACATGGAGAAAATCCACAAGCCCAAAGATCATTGGCTGCCTTGTGAACTTAAATCCCACTTCATGACAAAGTTGGAGACAATAGATCGTCACCAGACTGTATACATATTTTGTGACGGGTCTGTAGATGGCACGAAGTCTGGGTGTAAGTCCGTGGTCTGTTCATTAGGGAGTCACCCACTTAGTACGTGAACACTTACGTAGAGTGTAAGTTTCCCAAAAGAAGTGAAATGGGCTGGCAACAATAACCCTTCTTAAATAGTTACTCTTTCACACACACGGCCGACTAATCATAACGCAGATAACCAATTGAGCTGCCGAATTTAAAGCCACAGATAAGACTATAGATACCGTTAAACATGCTCTCAACATCCGCTAGAATGACGCTAAATATAAAACTCCAGAAAATCGTTAGAAATGAACATGGAATCGCTGGAATATCCCCATAACTTTGTAGAACTCTTTAGAATACATCTAGTTATAGTGACATTTACTAATAAAAGTTGTTGCTGAATGGAAGTAAATATCCCTAGAACTAGCAAAAATCGTTGAATTGGCAACACACCGCATCAGCTGATTAACAATAACAACAAAAATGAATAATTCGGTACGGCAATAATTTACCTTACTATCACGGCATGGCTACCAAAATTATTGCAATCTGTGACATTCTGGGCAATGAAATTGTTAACAAATATTTGAATATAAAAATAAACAAATAAATAAAAAAAAAGAAGCGGGACTAGTCGGAAAAACATTTCGAATAGTTTTTATACGTAAAAAACGTTCTGACACGGTTAAAGGGCTGTGTAGGGGAACTGCCCAGCTGACTGAGGGGGAAAATTATCCCAAAGTTCAGAATGACTTGTATCGAGGAATGGTTCATGCGGAGAGTAGAGAATAAAGGAAAGCAGGAAAAAGAATTAGTGGTGGCCAGAATTAGGATTCAAGTAAGATGGAGGAATAGAAGAAGGGAAAGACGAGAGGAAGGAGTAGTTGCAAGGAGAGTGGAAAGGTTACAAGAGGATGAGAAAAAGGCAGAGTATAAGAGAGAAGTGGAGGAACGATTGGGCAAATATGAATTGGAGCAGATGGGAGACGTGGAAGGTGTGTGTAGGATATTTACAGAAGAAATATGTGCAGCATGTGAGGTGGTGTGTGGAAGGAAGAGAAGACGGAGGAGGGTGCAAGGAACAGCGTGGTGGACTGAAGAGGTGAGACAGGCTGTGGCACAAAAGAAGAAAGCATACAATGAATGGATGAGAAGTAGGGGCGTGGAAGAAGTTGAGAGGCAGAAGAGAGAGTTACATGTAGAAAAAAAGAGAGAGGTGAAAAGATTAGTAAGGGAGAGTAAGAAGAGAGTGGATGAGGAATTTGGAAGGAATTTGAGTGTAAAGTGGAGGGACTGTAAGAAAATGCTCTGGAAAGAGGTGAAAAGAGTAAGACAGGGTGGAAGTGAAGTTAGCAGGGGAGTGAAAGATAAATATGGTAGATTACTAGTGGAGAAGGGAGAAAAAGTGAGCAGATGGAGAGAACACTTTAAGGAACTGTTGAACATAGAGGATGGAAGTAATGCGAGTATAAGTGGCTGGGGAATGGCTGGGAGAAGGAGGGAGGTGAGAAGACAGGAAGAAATCAGTAGGATAGAATTTGTGGAAGCAATGAAGAAAGTTAAATCGGGGAAAGCCCCAGGAATTGATGGAGTGTGTGGTGAAATGCTGAAGCATGGGGGAGAGATAGTAGTAGAATGGATGTGGAAGATGTGCAGATTGGCCTGGGAGGAAGGTAGAGTCCCGGAGGATTGGAAGTCAGGTATAATTATTCCCTTGTACAAAGGAAAAGGGGAAAAAGAAGTGTGTGGTAATCATAGGGGCATTTGTCTTCTTAGTATAATAGGAAAAGTGTATGGTAGGATACTTATTGACAGAGTTAGAGAAAGAACAGAGAAATTAGTTGGAGAAGAACAGGGAGGCTTTAGGAAGGGAAGAGGTTGTGTAAATCAGATATTCATTCTTAGATCTTTAGTGGAAAAGTTTCTAGAGAAGGGAAAGAAGTTGTATGCCGCTTTCATGGATTTGGAGAAAGCATATGACAGGGTGGATAGACAAGGATTGTGGAAAGTATTAAGAATATATGGAGTAGATGGGAAGTTGTTGAATGCTGTGAAGAGTATGTACGATGGTGCGAGGGCTGCAGTGCGTGTGGATGGTGAACTAAGTGAATTTTTTTCTTTGAAAGTTGGGTTGAAACAGGGATGTGTCATGTCGCCATGATTGTTCAATCTGTACATGGATGGGGTAATAAAAGAGGTACAAGGTAGGGTAGTGGATGTTGGAGTGGCCCTGGTGAGAGAGGATAGTGTTTGGAAACTCCCTGTACTGTTGTTTGCAAATGATACTGTGTTGTTGAATGAAGACAAAGGGGAGCTGCAAGGCTTGGTGGATGAGTTTGGGAGAGTGTGTAAGAAACGGAATCTAAAGGTGAACGTAGGGAAGAGTAAAGTGATGGTCTTTGAGAGAGGTGAAGTCAGTGAATGCACAGCGAGGTTGGATGGTTTAGGAATTGGAAAATGTGAGTACGTTTAAGTACTTGGGTAGTGTGATGAGTAGGGATGGAGGTTTGGAGGGTGAAGTGCTTAAAAGGGTACAGCAGGGAAGGAAGGTTGCTGGTTCTTTGAAAGCAGTGATAAGAAACAGGGAAGTGAGCATGGAAGTGAAAAAGTTACTACATGACAGTATTGTGATACCAACTCTAACGTATAGAAGTGAAGCTTGGACGTTGTTGGAAGGACACAAGTCAAGAGTGAGAGCAGTGGAAATGTGTTATTTAAGAGGAGCCTGTGGAGTCACATGGAGAGAGGTTGACGAATGAGGATATAAAGGAGCTTTGTGGTGTGTGGATGTGGATGTGATAGGAAGCGTTATGAGGAACACACTGAGGTGGTTTGGCCATGTGGAGAGGATGGAGGGTGAAAGACTGACGAAGAGAGTGTATGTGTGTGAGGTGGAGGGGGGAAGAGGGAGGGGGAGGCCGAGGATGAGATGGAGGGATGGGGTGTAGAGGTATATGAGAGAGGGGGGTGTGAGTTGGGAGCAGGGCAGTGAAATGGCGGGGGACAGGGCGACTTGGAGGCGATTTGTTTGTGGCCACCCCAGACGGGATTGAGGTGTCTGGCAATAGATAGATAGATAGATAGATAGATAGATATTTTCGGTGTTAGGTGTAAATCTACAAGAGGTAACTGTCATGTTCAAGGATGCTGTTTTATCTTAGAAGCAATGAAAACTGCAATGCGATCTCCTGCAGGCAACGATCCCAGAACTTTGACAATGCATACTAACCTCAGCGGTGTGCCATACGTAAGAATCAAAGGGGCTAGAGGACTTTCCCATTTGCCTTACTGGTTACAAAGGTTACAAAATACCCTCCCTTCCCCCCCCCTCTCTCTCTGAACGTGAACACGATAGACTGCAGGCTGAAGTTGTCGCCCCACCCTTCTGCAGTCCACCATTCTCCTTTCAGCGGACAGAGGGAGGTGAGAGATGGTTGTACAACTGGGCAGTGGAACAGCTCGATTATAATATCAGTGTCACCACATGAAGGCGTCCCTCTCCAGTACCATAATTTTGATATAATACCTTACACTATAGGAGGTCTCGTTGCACTTCGTCCTTAGCGACTTATTTTTGCGATATAGCTTTAAAATATCAACATACCTTTAATCATTAATTCACAAGAGGATACTGAAATTTCACGAGCAGAACAAATCACCCAGGAAGAAGCGTTACGAGATATTAAAAGTCATCTAGAAAATTACCCAGACCGTAGGGGATATATAATTAATACTGACAACTTGAATATATGACGAAGAGGTACCATACTTTTCATTTTCATTTTTATTTATTTATGACTTTTGACGCATGCAATGACGATACAACCTGTCTGGCTTTTCTGTATCGTTGCTGACTGCACTCTGTAATGTTATGATAAGTGCAAAAGCCGATTAAATTACGAACCGAGAGCCAAACTTGGGGGGCAAGATGAGGGTCAGTGTAGTCGAGTGTGCACTGCTTCCATCACCTCCTACAAAAAACAGAGATGTGTTATATTAGCTTCCTCGTGCTTATATAACTTACACACACACACACACACACACACACACACACACACACACACACACACACACACACACACCAACGACAGCCAAAGCACTAGCCCACGAATGCTTATCTCCCGCCATCAAAAAAAAAAATAGATCAGTAATCCTAAATAAAATGGCTGGAATTTAAGTATGGGACCTTATTAGGAAGGGTGGTGTCTAAATATTTACTAAAGTCCTCTGGCAATCGGAGGCATATCATCGTAGCTTCACCAAAATCTAATCATTTCAAGCCACATATCCTGAAATACTGCTCACAAAGTTTGAATACAATTTGCGCGATTGATTTTAAGATATTTTGGTCACACACACACACACACACACACACACACACACACACACACACACACACACACACACACACACACACACACACGATAATAACAACAACAAGGGAAACAGCAATAATGTCAACAAAAACTACTTGGCCTCTTTAATGACCTTCGTGTACTGATAGGCATTCTCTCTCTCTCTCTCTCTCTCTCTCTCTCCTTGACAATCAAGGCCAGATTCTAGAGCCAACCATGTATTTACTACTCGGCTGTGAATGACAACAGAAGAGAGAGAGAGAGAGAGAGAGAGAGAGAGAGAGAGAGAGAGAGAGAGAGAGAGAGAGAGAGAGAGCAGTTTAGTGATGCAGGTATAGTAGTCGTGGAGAGGTATGGTAGTGGTGTAAGTATGGTAGTGGTGAAGTATGGTAGTGGTGGAGGTATGGTAGTGGTCGAGGTTGTGAAGGTATGGTAGCGGTGAAGGTATGGTAGCGGTTAAGTGTGGTAATGGTGGAGATATGGTAGTGGTGAAGGAGGGACAGTGGGCGAAGGAATGGTAAAATCAACTCTCTCTCTCTCTCTCTCTCTCTCATATAAACCACAATAAACACAGTTGAACAGCGGCAGTGTATTTCTGTGTAAAAATAAACATAACAGCCTTGGAAACTAACGTGCTCTCAGGTCCCTCAGAGCTGTGGTAAGTCACAAACAGCGATAAAGGAGTTAGAAGAAGAGGCAGAAAGCTAAAATCAGTGCTGTGGTAAGTTAGAAATAGTGATACAAGAGTTAGAAGAGGGGGGGAATGCTTAGAATTAGCCTGTGGTAAGTCAGACCTCGTAATAAAGGTTAGAAGAAGAGAGAGAAAGTTTTAATTCCCGTCTATCTAGTTCTCTAAGAGCTATAAGACAGTTTTATAAGATGGGGGAGCGTGTGTGAGAGTCTGCCAGCAAGGTGAGGTTAGGTGGGTGGATGATGTGGCAATAAACTCTTGTCCTATTGTGGAACGGTGGAGGAAGTGGACCAAAAGGTGATGTCAAGTGGATCAGGAAGGACCAAGGAAGCGCCAAAAGATGGACCAGGAAGGATGGGAAAGAAAAAAAAGAAAAGTTTGTGCGTTGGACCAAAAAATGCCAAAAAAAAAAAAAAACTGTTGTAAAGTAGGCATGAAGGCACACACACACACACACACACACACACACACACACACACACACACACACACACACACACACACACACACACAAAACTAATGCTATAGCTCACTCCACATCACTCTCTTTCCGTTGACAATCCTCTCTCTCTCTCTCTCTCACTTTAAGAGAGAGAGAGAGAGAGAGAGAGAGAGAGAGAGAGAGAGAGAGAGAGAGAGAGAGAGAGAGAGAAAGTATTGGTCATTAAAGCAAGCAGATGTAAGCTAGTTCGCATCTCGTTACCTCCATCTCATTTTTCTCACTCTAATGGCCGCGCGTGTGCTTGTGTGTGTGTGTGTGTGTGTGTGTGTGTGTGTGTGTGTGTGTGTGTGTGTGTGTGTGTGTGTTGGCTAGTCTTGGTAAACATGCGGTGGTGTACAACGTACTGAATTTGACTCTCTCTCTCTCTCTCTCTCTCTCTCTCTCTCTCTTCTTTTGCTTCTTCTTCTTCTTCTTCACCTTATTTACAAACTCCTACATTCTTGTCTCATTAAATTACCTCTCTCTCTCTCTCTCTCTCTCTCTCTCTCTCTCTCTCTCTCTCTCTCTCTCTCTCTTTCTTGCCGCAGGCGGTTGAGGCAATTTTGTGCATTTTTCACCTTTAGCATTATATCTCAATTTTGTATCTTCATTTTCTACCTTATTTTGAAACCAGTATTTAATAGGCAGGTGTGAAACTCCATTATTTTTTTTTTTTTGGGGGGGGACAGCACTTTTTAATATAATACTCTAAAGTCAAAAAAAAAAAAAAATCCATATTAATCCAGAGAGAAAAATAATCTGTTAAATTTTTTGGATCTATAACTTAAGAATTTCACCAAGATGATGTTTTTTTTATTTATTTTTGTTTATTTCTGCTAAACATATGAAAGAACTCGTACTGAAGAGGTTAATGATGGCTATAATTAGTCTTTTTAGTTCGAAAAATTGAATTATCTGGAGAAGAAATGAAAACAGAAAATAGTAAAATACTGATTAAGTAAAAAATAAATAATGGATAATAACAATAGATAGATAGATAAATAAATAGATAGATAAACAGACTAAGTTCTAGGTGTAAAGATGTTAAGGTACTGGTTACATGTGAAAGGGAGCCAGGGAGTCGATTGGTGTTTGGCTACTATTTCTAGCTGACCAATCTCCCCCCCCCCTCCTCCATCTCTCTTCTCCCTCCTCTGTCCCTCGCTTCTCCCCCCTTCCCTCTCTCCACACCCCCTCCTCTATCCCTCTCACATTCTCTTCTCCATCCCCCCTTTCCTTCCTCCCCACTCCCTCCCCTGTTCCACTTCCTCCCTCTCCACACTTTCTCCTTTCCCTCCTCATCTCCTCCACACTTACTCCTTTTTCCTCCGCGTCCACATTTCCTCCTCTTTCCCCGTTCTCCACCTCTCCCTTTCTCTCTTCAGACTTCCTTCTCTTTCTCCTTTCTCCTCCACGCCTGTCTTTAGGTATCAACATAATTATCTTCCATATAACCTACACCTCCGTATAACAAAAGAACTGAAAGAAGCAGGCGTGTTTCTATTTACATTTCATTCTACCCCTCTGTACCTCTCCCTCCCTCCACGATTCCTCCTCTTTCCCTCACCTGTCCTCTCCCCTCTCCTCTCCCTCTCTCCCCCCGTTTCCTATCCCTCTCCTACCCTCCAATCCCTCTCCCCCACACACCCAAAATCGCAGTACTCTCCCAGCACTCGTCTTCTCTCTCTTGTGTTACTTCAACCCTCTGGTAAGCATCTTTTTTTTCAATATGCATCAGTGAAGAGTCAAAATTTTCACCTCTACCTGCCAGAGTAACACAGCACCTTGAGTTAACGCACCTCTGGCCTGTGTGATATCCTGTACGTGTTACGGATTTAGACCAAAGAAATGCTGACAGTAAAAGATGTGATGTTAGTGACCGAAAATGAGACTATGACAAAATATTACAAGAACAGTGATTATCTACGCATCTATCTGTCTACCTATCTTCCTGTCTAACTATTTATCTATCTGTCATCCATTAAGTATTATCTTCAAGAACGCAGGGGTCAGAGTTTAGGCCACTTAATCCTGACAGTTATGGCAAGCATGACCAGTCGCTCTTCCCTCAGTGGCATTATGTGAAAAATAAACAGCAATGCACTGTCGAAGTACACTTTTATGGGTCACATCCAGTTGGAGAGCCTAAAACCACTGGACCACCAGGTGTTCATTTAGTTATATGGTTACCACCCAGCGTAGTATATGCCTTCCTCAATTGCACGAAACGACTTTGGCCTGTCACTCAATATAAAGTGAACCGAAGGGGGTACTACATCAAGTGAGTGGATGGTGACTCCCCCAACCAACCACATAAGTCATATTATGTGCCTGTTTTTATATATACTGCAGAAAACAGATAATCCTGAATTTCAGCTGAGCATATGTGAGCAGATAATGAATGTAAAGAAATCATACTGATACTACTACTACTACTACTACTACTACTACTACTAATAATAATAACAATAATAATAATGACACCACCATCTCCGCCACCACCACCACCACCACTACCACCACCATCACCACACCATTACCATCAATAATAATAATAATAATAATGATAATAATAATAATGATAACAACAACAACAACAACAACAATAATAATAATAATAATAATAATAATAATAACAACAACAACAACAATAATAATAATAATAATAACAATAATAATAATAATAATAATAATAATAATAATAAAAATAATAATAACAGGCTTCCGTAGTCCAATTAAGGGCAGATGACCAGCCTACTCCATGATGGCACTAACTTACCAAAATTCCCCCAGTCACCTCTTGGGGGATCGAACCTACGCACTACCGACACTCCAACCGGGGCGCCTAGATCCACTAGGCCACCAGGTGCAGTGTGTGTCCTTTGGTTCCTTCTTCCTTGTATAAAAAAAAGTCCCATGTATATTTCTGTATCATATTAGCGTATCATTGTATTACTGTATTCTTGTATTTTCGATAAATTCTTGAGTGTTGGGGAGTGTGTACTGGTGTGTACTGACGTGGTGTGGAGTACTGTGCTTCACGTGAAAGTCAGAGGATAGTGTACTTTTCCCTATGTGTAGAAGTGTACATGGTGAGGGTGTGGCGGTGTGTACTGACATTGGGTGAAGTACTGTGATTCATGTGAAAGTCAAAGGGAGTGTAATTTTCTCTGGGTGTAGAAAGTGCATTGTGCTTATGTTGCCTAACCCCCTTCAGCCTAGTCGATGGTTATGTGTATTTAGATTGCATGATTGAATTGGCTATACTCCTTTTGCTCTAACTTGGCCTAAAATTGCCATCTCCCCATCTTGAATTGCTGAGTTGTAACAAATGATTAGCACTAGAATAGGGTGCTAGTCACGAAGATGTAGTTATGAGAAGGATGGAGAGTTGTGTGTGTGTGTGTGTGTGTGTGTGTTTAGCTACATGAAATACACTGAAAAACTGAAGAATATCTGGACCAAGTTGGGTAAAAAAACGTATTAGTAACCAAGGAGACCCATTCCCAGGCTTTCCAAATTTCACGTAACGAGGACATAGTGGGTTTATTGAAGGTGTGGGATTGCCCAGTTCAGTCAGATGAAACCAGACTGGCAAGGGAACATTGAGAAGAAATACCTGTTGAAAAAGAGTTGCCAAAAAGAATTCCTCTGTGCAGCTCCTAACTTTGATCTTCTCACTCTCTCTCTGTCTCTGTCTCTCTCTCTCTCTCTCCCTCTCTCTCTCTCTAGCGATTTTATACCCTGATTTTTTTTTGTGTGGAATCTATTGCTTTTTGTCGCCATATATTTCACATCAGTAACATAAAACAGGATACTGAGTTACAAAATACAGAATAAATCACTGAGGAGCAGGTATTACGGAACACAATCGTTGTCACAGGACTTTTGCTGTTGATAGTACATATGTGACTCTATTATCTGAAGGTGTGGCAGGTTGATCCTAACTCTCTCAGGCTTCTATGAATCACGCACAGCTGGCTATAAATCGTATGCGCTGTCTGTGGTAGAATACTAGAGTTGTCTCAGTCATAAAAGGGTTAACGTGTGCCCCCTGAAAAAAAGGCAGACTTCTTTATTTAGGTTATATATAGGCGCCTGGTGGTTTAGTGGTTAGAATGCCCCAGCCAAAACGGTCTTCCATACGTTTGATCCCTAAGAGGCGTCTAAAAGATTTCGACCATGTACTGCCACCATGGGAAGCAAGCTGGTCATCTACCCTGCAATACACTGGATACCTACACTTCACAAGGGGTAGTATGGGAATGGCGACTTATCGTTTTTACCATACTGAAAACATAAGCTCTATAACCGTCGAAATAAAGCGATTACTCTATACTCACTGATATGTCGTAAAACACTTCCGCTAATACCATCCTACCAGTCCTGAATGAGAGCCCTAGCATATATTGAAACTTGAACAGCGGGTATTAGTGACGAAATGGTAACTTGTGAATAAATTGTGACACATAGGGACACAGGGAAAGAGCAATTAAGTCTATGCTAGAGTCGCGAGTAAAGAAATAATAAATAAAACTTCTGTCTGACGGATGTGATGCTGATTTTTTGATATATCGTAAAAATTCAGATCAAATAATAACCAGGCTAATATTCCAGTGAATTATTCTATCTCGAACTTATTTCCAAGGCTCGAATGATGACAATAGATCTCATGGTTCTTTGCAGATACTTACACTGCTGTTGGTGATTTTGCATTTCTTGTACCCTAAGTTACAGAAACGAACATTAGCGGTGGGGTTAAGAAAAGACGAATGTTTGTTTTTGTCTTTAATGTACTGAACATATCTAGAGAATAATTAATTGAATTTCGTTAAAGCAGATTGATTTACCTTCAACACCACCAGTATGTTATCAAAATACCCCTTCATATACCATCATACCAGTCCTGAATGACAGCCCTAGAATGTACTCAGTATGAACGGTGGGTATCAGGGCTGAAGTGGTGATATGTAAAGATGTGTGGGAGGTAGGAGGACCGCTGGACCACAGGGAGAAGACTGACAAAACTATACTAAGAGTCAGACACATGAAAAAAGGGTCAATATGTCACTCCAAAACAAAAAAGTACAATGCATTTCCGATGAAGAGAATGCAGAAGATTTCGCCAACGTGCACTCTTAATAATGGATTCTCTCTCGGGGCACTCATGGGTCCTTACTCTTGTCCTCAGCACCTTTTCTTTAGCGATTTACTCGTATTATTTAAATTGGTTTAATATCCCTTTGTACGTTGTTTATGCAGCATATGGCGATGTTTGAAGGATGTATATAGCACAGAATACTAGAGTAAGGTGTAATAAGCCAAATAAATCGCTTAAGAAAAGATATTATGACACTCCCGGCTCGCCAGTTGTATGGGAAAGTAGGATTCACTTTGAAAGGCCTGGAGCAAGAAAAGTTTAATTGTCTTCACCTACGTCTCTTGGTTTCATCAGTAAATAATCCTTAACATGTGTCATTCTACTACTTGATTTCTGACTTACTCGCTGTCTTTTAGTGTTGATCAGTAGCCAGACACTTTCTCCAGACTACCTGCCTTTTGTTATTAATCTCCTTAACAGGTGATGGTCCCGTACACTGACTAGATCACTTGGAGATTATTTTTAGCTGAGTATGTGTCACTTGGTCGTCCTTACTATCCACCAAAACTTCTGCTGAATCTGTTTCCCTACTGAAAGTTACTTAGCACACCTCGTTCCCTGCTTGCTCATGTGCCACTTTACTCAGTTCATCTACACTCTGTGTGTGTGTGTGTGTGTGTGTGTGTGTGTGTGTGTGTGTGTGTGTGTGTGTGTGTGGAATGTAATGCCGGTTATGCTGGAAATCCCGCTGTGCCACTTGCTGCTCCAGGGATTGTCGTTCTGTTCCCCTCTCACGTTCATGCCTTGGCGGTTCCATACACTAGCCAAATTGCGGAAACGTGTAGTCTTGCCCAAAATGAAGTTGGTCAGTTTCTTTGTGCTTATGTTGGAGCTGATCTGTGTGTTTCCTTCTTCCTTTATATCTTTTGGTCCTTATGTTGGAGTTGGCCTGTTTCCTGGTTTTGATGTTCGTGTGTTTCAGTGCTTCTATGTTGGACCTGACCTGTGTTTCTTTGTCTTTATGTTGCAGTTGGCCTGTGTTTCTTTCCCCTATGTTGATGGTAGCTTGTGTTTCTTCTTTCTTATGTTGGAGTTGATCTGATTTTTCTTCGTCCTTGTGTTGGAGATTTCCTAAGTTTCTGCGTTATGTTTTCCTTCTCCTGTGTTTCTTCGCTATGATGAAACTGACCTACGTTTCCTCGTCTTTATGCTATCGTTGATTGTGTTTCTTTGTCCTTATTTTAGTCTGTGTTTCTCCTCTGTGTTCCGATGCTCCAGAGGCTTGTGGACGTCTGGCCTTCTCTCTGTGCTCCCTGGCTTCTTATTTCCCTTCTCTGATAAGCTCTGTCCTGCTTCCTGATTGGCCTCTGTACCCAAACACTCTCTTCCTGGTCTCTGATTGGCTAGGGATATTATTAGTGTTTTGTGTCGTGAGTGTAGGAGGGGAGTGTCGAGAGAGGCAGTGAGATATAATTATACCGTATGATTGAACAGGAATATGCACTGATGGATAACTAAACTGGGAGAAAATTATTAGATTGATGGATGGATGAAAGAAATGATACATACGTTGATAGATAGACTGGTAGATTATTATTAGATGGATGAATAGATTGACTGATTTACACAATATCACTATCATAATCACCTTCACCATTTTCACCATCACTAGCCTATTATCACATTCACTGTTGTCATTGCAAAAATCACCACCGCAGCCAGTCATCATCATCATCATCATCATCATCATCAACCCAGTCACCACCATTATCATCACTTTCGCCAAAACACCGTCATTATCATAATCACCATCATCACCACCAGTCATCATCACAATAACCATCATCACCATCATCATAGCCGCAATCATCACCACCACTGTCATCACTCCAATAGCCATCATCATCACCACTTCCACCACCACCATCTTCACCTATCACCAACATCGTCACATCACTCTCATCACCATCATCACCACCACCACCATCACACCCATCATAACCACATCAAACCCTCTGAATGAGATAACGTGTATTATTATTTTACTCTCGCTGTCTCCAGACGATTTTGTTAAGCTTAGGATGGATTTTCTTGGACTGAAGGGTAGATACAGCCTTCGTTATATCCCTTTGAGTAGGAGAGGTGATTTTGGGATGAATAAAATCGTCCGGAAAAAGCAAATATAAATAAAGAAAGAAAACGTTATTGATTTAAGGGCTAACTATCATCCTTGCCATTACTATCATCATCATCATCATCATTATCATCCACAATCATCATTATCTTCATCACCACCATCGTCACTGCCATAATCATTGCTACGTACCTTTAAAAATATATAGAACATATTATATCCACTTATATAATTCCTAGCACGAAGGTATAAGTGATCGTTAAGTTGGAAATGAATTGCAGCTTTACAGATTGTAGTGAAAGTTTTAAAATATTCGTTAATTGTGAATTTAATTTTAAACATGGAAACAATAACGAAGATTTACTGCACCTACAACTATTATTATTATTATTACTATTATTATTATTATTATTATTATTATTATTATTATTATTATTATTATTATCCATCCATCCATCATCCAATCCTACGTTGCCCCATGAGGAGCGTAGGAGCCCGGGGCTAGGAAAGTTGGTCCTGGCATTTAAGATGAGAGTGACCAGCCTCACTCATCCCTGAGTGGCATTACGTGAGCAATAAACCCGAACCAGCCCTTGGATACAAACCTTCACCGGCTCAATCCGCTTGGAGCACCTTTATTACCCACTAAACCACCAGGAGCCAAAATCTGATTATATGGTTACCACCCAGCGTAGTAAATGGCTTCCTGGTGTCCAGGAAACCATTTGGCTTGTCACTCAGTGTAGAGTCACCCACAGGCAGAAGGAAGAGTATTATTATTATTATTATTATTACTATTATTGCTATTATTATCAAAGTTACACATAAAACCCATTACTGCTCTCCCAACTGGTTCCAAAGTGACAGCCAGGTGGTTGGGTAATTATCTATGCTATTACCGGAGCCACAACTCTTTCACCCAAAAATTAAAGCAGAAAATAATGATGCAAAAATGTCCAAAGTCTCACATATACCTTGCATTTCTCATCTTTAAATACTAAGAAAATAATAATAATAATAAAAGAAATAAAAATCTGTTCTTTTAGGCATATCTTTACTTCTGAATATTTAAAGGATGAAAAGAAATGAAAATAAAGAAAGTTGCACTGAATATGATGTAACCTTATAAGCATATTTAATTTTGATCTGATGTATACAGTACTTCACTATCTGCCACAGAGACATCACTTTCTACCTTCACTTTCTATCACACAGACTTCATTTTCTACCACAGACTTCACTTTCTACCACAGAGACGTCATATTCTACCACAGACTTAACTTTCAACCCTCACTTTCTACCACAGACTTCACTTTCTACCCTCACTTTCTACCACACAGACTTCACTTTCTACCCTCACTTTCTACCACAGACTTCACTTTCTACGCTCACTTTCTACCACACAGACTTCACTTTCTACCACAGACTTCACTTTCTACCACGGAGGCTTCACTTTCTACGGCCACAAAGCTGGAAGATGTCGGACACTAATCACGAAGAAGCGCCCCCCGACAATCCGCCGAAGGAAACCGGGGGGGACGCTCCTGAGGCACCGAGGACGACCGAAGAGACACCTGAGAGCGAGAGGACGGTGGGGGACGGTCCTGCTGCGAGACTAGGCGAGGGAGAGACAGAGACCGCGAGGGAGATGCAGACGTTCGAGGACCTGATGGAGGTGGTCGGGTCTAAGGGTCGATGGAACGTGCGCATCATCGTCATGTGCTGCTTCTGTAAGTTTCATTCTCTTATTGCGTGTGTGTGTGTGTGTGTGTGTGTGTGTGTGTGTGTGTGTGTGTGTGTGTGTGTGTGTGTGTGTGTGTGTGTGTGTGTGTGTGTGTTTAACTGATTGTGTACGTGGTGGGCGGTAACGGCCTTCATCCATTCTCTTGATGTAGTGCTACCTACTTTTCTTTCACCTTGTGTCATTCCTTTTTTGTGTCTACCTTCACGTCTCCCTATTTCTGTCTACCCTCAACACTTCCTATTTCTTCCATCCATCCTGTCACTTCTTACTACACTTCTATCCACTTCAGGAGGCTCTACACATCCTGTCACTTCTTACTACACTTCTATCCACTTCAGGAGGCTCTACACTGCGTGACAAGTCTAATGTTTTCCTGTAACCCTGGAAAACATTTTGAAAGCTAGGCATGATTCTTTTTCCCTCCTTTTTTTCATTTATTACACTATAAATATCCCCAGCGCAATATGTATTTAGGTTATCAGTTTATATCCATCGTTTACGCTTTACATACACCCTCCTCGTCAGTCTCTCACTCTCCATCCTCTCCACATGGGGGAAGGTGAGGGGAGGCCAAGGATGAGATGGAGGGATGGAGTGGAGAGGTATATGAGAGAATGGGGTGTGAGTTGGGAGCAGGGCAGTGAAATGGCGGGGTACAGGGCGACGTGGAGGCGATTTGTTTGTGGCCACCCCGTAATGGATTAAGGAGTCTGGCAATAGACAGATAGATAGATAGATAGTTTACGTTTTATGATGTAAGAATATATGCAAGAGAATGAATAGAAGAGATGAGGAGTGAAGGATAGTTTCTCAGCCAATATGTAGTAGTGTCTGTATGAAGCTAATTATTTATCTTGATTTTCTAGACTATCTTTAATTTTCGTGTACGTCATGACCTTCACGTGACCCTAATTTCTCAAGGTCAAAGTTCATCACAGTCTGACATTATTTATTGTTAAGTGATGTTACAGGCTACCCTTAAAACGATGCATGTCAGATGAGAGAGAGAGAGAGAGAGAGAGAGAGAGAGAGAGAGAGAGAGAGAGAGAGAGAGAGAGAGAGAATATTATTAAAATCTGGCAGCGCAAGAGAGAGAGAGAGAGAGAGAGAGAGAGAGAGAGAGAGAGAGAGAGAGAGAGAGGCTCCGGGGCCAATGCTCTCATCAAAGCTATAACTAGAGCCGTAAAACAAACACTGTTATTGCTAAGTTTTAGGTTTTTCATTGAATTATTATATTTGTATGGTGGATTTGTGGCACAGGTTTGCTCATATACATACATACATACAAATATACATACATACATACAAATATACATACATACATACAAATATACATACATACATACATACAAATATACATACATACATACATACAAATATACATACATACATACATACAAATATACATAAATACATTCATACAGTAGATAGATATAAACACACACACACACACATACATACATGCATATATACATACATACAATTTTCCTCATGCACATACATAGCCTACCTACCTACCTACTTACATACATAAATATTTCCTGACACGCGCATAGCCAATGCACACACATAAATATTTCCTGACACGCGCATAGCCAACGTACATATAAATACTCTCTCTCTCTCTCTCTCTCTCTCTCTCTCTCTCTCATTTTAACAGACAAAGTAAAGCAAATATCAAACCCGCCTGGTATATTGCTTCACCACTACACCACACATCTTCCTGGGGGGTGGGGGGGGGCAACAGAGGGTACAAGTAGCTCCAGAAATACGTAGGACAGTGAGCAGGGGGGAGGGCAGCGGAACACATTACTATCTGTACTGTGTTCACTCAAACTTGGCCCAGATTTTCATCTTTCTGTTGTTCATTTCCCGTAACAGTGGCAGCAGTGGACATTGGCTCTACATCCTTTCCATAGCACCTTTTCGTGACCAGCATCATATTCTAGTGTTAATCTGGTGTTTTAACTAAGTACTTAAGGTGAAGAGACGGTTATTTTAGGCCAGGTTAGAGTGAAAAGGGTACAGGGACGGTATTCACAAACATACAATCAGCCTTCCCTCGCAGCTCACATTTTTGAATTGCAAGAAAAATATAAGCAGGGAAATTTCGACATTATCACATTATCGTCTATCCTGAAAAAAAAAAAAAAAACATCTTTCACTGGGGCAAGGAGGAGCTGATTAGATTTTGAGGTGGACCTGGATCAGGATACAGGAGTTAATCATAAATTTTAGTGGCGTCGGAGGAGGTATGCCTTCTCTGAGATTGTGTAATAGGGCAGACTGACACCGTAGAATTCTTTGGTTAGTGCTATATATTAACCACACTGCATATAAGGCTTAGATCGCAGAATAACAGGAAACTAGCCAAATTTACCCGTCAGAAAACAATACTACAGACTCATTCTTTAGTGACAGTGGCGAAATAAACCAAAGTACAGTAATAAAAGCCAATTCTTTGCTATATAAGCCAGAAGGAGGGAAAACCAGCCTATATTTATAAGCTACTGTGGTGCTGCATCCTTCAGTAGCCTCGCTGACCCTGGCTACTTGGGATTTCTTTTGTTATTTTTATTTTTTACCCAACCAGTGTTTTGCTAGAGAGAGTTGTGGCGGAGAAACGTAATATCTTGCAATGTCGAGTAATTACCTTCAGCCAATTTACTCTCACGTCATTAAGCATCAGTCAAGGTCAAGTCTCTAAATCGGATAACTGTTCTTAGAGGATTAACCCTTTCAAGTCGATAACACACTTTTTTTTTATAGTTTATTCGTGTTGTTGTCAGACGATTTTTTTTTCAGCAATGGAGACTTGCCTGGTTATACGAACGTCCCTCAAACCCCTTCCTATCCCCCCAAAGAACAGGATGCTGTAGAGGA
Source organism: Coenobita brevimanus (assembly GCF_032717465.1). Classification (NCBI taxonomy): domain Eukaryota; kingdom Metazoa; phylum Arthropoda; class Malacostraca; order Decapoda; family Coenobitidae; genus Coenobita; species Coenobita brevimanus. Next base: position 56,526,863 of record NC_136977.1, read on the forward strand.
AGGGCAACTCCTTTCTGCAGTCCACCTGGTTCACGTTTCATATGAACCTGGGTCTGCTACTGCTACTACTACTACTACTACTACTAAATGAATAAATAATACAGAATAGCTTTTGTTTGAGAGAACGGCTCATTCTGCTGGTGTGGGCATGCGTGTGACAATGGAAGCAGCAAATAAAGAAGTAAAGAGGGAATGTTATATATGTCTCCCATTGTTATTTTTTCGTGCCATATCCGATTTCTGCGTCCCTAAGTTTCTTCCACGTCCTTAGATATCCCCTTTAATATTTCCTCCTCCCTCCCCTCCTTCAGGCAGCTTCGTCACGCCCTTCAGCAGTATGTCCTACCAGTTCTTCGGCGCCACACCCGACCACTGGTGTAAGGTGTCAGAACTCATCCAAGCCAACTGGACACAAGAGCAGATATTTGACCTTGCCATCCCCTTCAGGTTAGTCACAATCTGTCTTTCTATCTGTCTATCTATCTACCTGCCTATTTATCTGTCTGTCCCTCCATCTTTCTGTGTCTACCTTTTGCCGGACACCCTAATTCTGTAAAGGGTGGACACAAACAGATCTTCACCACGTCGCCCTGTCCTCTGTCAGTTAGCTACCCTTCCTCCGACTCACTCCCCTGCTCTCTCACCTACCTCTCCACTCCATCCCCCCAAATCATCCTCGGTATCCCCTCTCCCCTTCCACCTCACTACACTCACTTATCTAGTCAAGCCACGAGATGCTCCCACGTCTTTTCCCGACTTTCACAACAGGTAAGTATGCGTCCAGGTGAGAATAAGAATCGCCTTATAGAACACTCTGTCTAATGAATCTTAATGGTACTGATTTTTAGTAACTGCGTAACACCACTAATTCCAATCCCTTCCAGCAACGCCACGGGGCAGCCTGAAAGATGTCTGATGCACGACTACAACTACACGGCCGCTGCTTTACTGGGCTATGAACAAACTATGGCTAATGTGTCGGTAGTCAGCAACGGGAGCGAGGAACTGATCCCCTGCCCCGCCAGGGTTTATAACACTACGGATCTTCAGACCAGCATAGTGACTGAAGTAAGGAAACAGAGTAGCCTAGTACTGTAAAAAGCCTGCTTTAAAATGAGATAGTTTTGTAATTTCTGTCTCCATTCTAGAATGTCACAGTAACTTCTACTGAGGAACCAAAACATTAGTGACATCATCATCATCATCATCATGTTGACTTCGGAAAGATATAAGTAAATTAAGAATAATGGATCACGAAGAAAGAAGTGATGGTCACCTATGCCAGTTTTGAACATCATACTTTTTTACTTTCGCCAAAGAAGTTGAAGGGAGTGTTATATTAACCTGTGTCTTTCTGCCTGTGTGTCTGTTTGTGAAGAAGATATCTCCAAAAGTTGTTATCGAATTTCAATGAAATTTGGTGAATAGGTGAGCAGTGGGTTAAGGAAAAGTTGATAAGATTTTGAGGTGGATCCGGATCCGGATGCAGAAACAAATCATAAACTTCCTTGGTGTCGAAAGAGGCATGCACTCTCAGATTTTGTTATAGGGCAGACTAAGACCGTATAATTAACTGAGTGATTATGTGAGACCGTAAAAATATTTGTTTAGTAGGAAAGAAGAAATAAAGCAGTAAGTCATTAATCGTATTGGTGTTGGCGAAGGTATACCTTCTCTCAGTTCTTTCTGGTACTTACTGTAACAATAGGACTTGACGTGATAGACGAGTGGTGTTGTAAATCCATACCAGTTCTAACCATCCATAATTTCACATGTACCAGTTTTAATTGATATACTGTATTTTCACCCCTCCAACTTTCTTCTCACCTATTATTCTCCTCGTCCTCTTCGTCCTACTCGTCCTCCTCCTCCTCTTCCTCCTCCTCCTCCTCCTCTTCCTCCTCCTCCTCCTCCTCTTCCTCCTCCTCCTCCTCCTCCTCCTCCTCCTCCTCCTCTTCCTCCTCCTCCTCCTCTTCCTCTGTTTTTCACTCATCCTTCCTCCTCCATTTCGACTTCTCTTTTGTTTAAATCAATCTATTTTAACCAAATAATTTTGATCACTGTGTATTGGCTCCTTCCACCCTCCTTCTTCTCTATATTTCTTCCAATTTATCCACTACGAGTATTTTTTGTCCACCCATTTCTAGCCACTCTATTTTTTTCTTTCCAATTTTGATCGCCATGTTTTGTCCTTGTTATTGCAGTGGGACCTTACTTGCGATCGACGGGTCCTGTTCTCCACCACCCAGGCCGTCACGCAGATAGGCACCCTCATTGGCAGCGTTTTCTACGGGTACCTTCTGGACTGGTGAGTGTGTGTGTGTGTGTGTGAGAGAGAGAGAGAGAGAGAGAGAGAGAGAGAGAGAGAGAGAGAGGGATGACTAAGTGAAAACGAATTTGTTGTGCTTGCGCTGTGTATGTGTGTGTGTGTGTGTGTGTGTGTGTGTGTGTGTGTCAAAAATATCAGGAAGGTATTAATGAAGCTTATATCAATTTTCTGCGTTACAAAAAAAACTCAAAAATTAAAAAAAAATGCATAGAACTAACATGAAAAAAAAAGTAAGGCATTGTAGTGAAAAAGTCCTTATCTATTAATTGACCTAATTAGACTCAAGCCTCCTGAACTGACTACTGACCCCCTTGTTACGTGCACAGGCTGGGTCGACGAACTGGGGTGATTTTCTCCTCCATAACAGCCGTAATTACCAGTCTCCTCCTCATCGCCTCACCTGACATTGACACCTACCTGGGACTGAAGCTTATATATCAAATTGTCGACCTTGGCTTCTACATGGGTTGCCTCATCCTTGGTAAGTCCTCCATGCTTGCCTACTTACCTGCCTACCTTCTTTACCTACTTGCCTGCCTATCTCGTTATCTACCTGGGACTCAAGCTTGTATATCAAACTGGCGACCTTTCTTTCTTTATGGGTTGCCTCATGCTTGCCTACCTACCTGGCTACCTACTTACCTGGCTACCTACTTACCTGACTACCCACTTACCTACTTACCAACCTACCTACCTTGATACTTGCCTGTGGATATAACCAAACAGTTTTTGTTAACTTAATGGCTCAGTGTGTGCCAGCAATACAACTGAGTCCACACCGCCACCCCTTCCGTAAACAATGTTGGTGTAAGATTTCCACACCCTCTTGTGTACAGTAACTAGCCTGCGCAGCACTTTAGCACACTGTTGTTGTTGTTGTTGTTACTTATCTCCGGTGTGTTTGGCCAAGTAGACCCGTCGACCACAAGCAAGCAACTACTTCTGTGGGGTCGTCCTACGGGTACAGTACAGCCAATACACCGCGTTAGAATCCGGCGCCCCTTGTGGTAGACAGAGCCTCACTAAGGTTGGGCAGGGCCCTTCCCACAGAAAGATGCAGGGAAATATGAGGAGGTTTGGCCCCTGAGTGGAGGCCGCAGATGCTCCACTCAGGGTGCAATGCGCCGCCACGTGTAGACTCCTCGTCAGTGAAAAAAAAAAAAGTATCTATCTATCTATCTATCTATCTATCTATCTATATATCTATATCTATCTATCTATCTATCTATCTATCTATCTATCTATCTATCTATCTATCTATCTATCTATCTATCTATCTATCTATCTATATATATATATATATATATATATATATATATATATATATATTGTGTGTGTTAGTGTGTGTGTGTTAGGATAAATTTGTGCTAAATTTACTGTCACTCGTACAAGGTGGTTGCCATCCCGCCTCTCGCCTGCCAGCACATTCCAGGCATCTAGCATCAATGTATGTGTGTGTGTGTGTGTGTGTGTGTGTGTGTGTGTGTGTGTGTGTTGCCATCCCTCTGTCACTGGGCGGGGCGGGGCTAGCTGAACTGTGCTCTTTAATTTGGTGTTTTTATACATGTTTGTTATGCAGCAAAAAGAATGCAAATTTTTTTGAATATGCAAGTATATAAATAAGTAAAAATGAGTGAATAAAAATGAATGAATGAATGAATGGATGAATGAATAAAATAAATCGATAGATAAATTAATAAAGACAGACAAATAGACAGACTGATAGATTCAGACATATAGATAGATGTATGGATGTGGTGAGTGTAGCCTATACACTGTATATACACTGTATATGGCTAGTGAGGGAGTGATCGCCCTCTACCTACACAGATCAAAAGCCCTCGGGAGCAGGGGGGTGGTTGCTTTCTCAGGCAGAGGAACTCCTTGAGAGTGAAATGGCTGGGAAGCATGCCGGCACGTGACTGGCTACGGCATAGCTGGGTCTTTCGGGTGTGGGCAATCAGGCAAGTTAGCTGCCTACTGCGACTGCAACACAATGGCGAGGTGTTCAGGAAGTTAGCCAAAGAAACCTTCATGGACTCTGAAAGAACAATAATGGTCCCCAGTCCCGTGCAGCCCTTAAATGGGCAGAGGGTGCTAAGAATCTCACTGTTGCCTCAATTACAATCTAATTCCTTTGTTAATGCAAAAAATACAATTAAAAATGGTAACTGGAATGTGAGAACGCTAAATCATGACGGTAAAATCGATGAGTTAGTGAAGGTTTTTCAAAATTACGGACTTGATATTTGTGCTCTGACAGAAACTAGATTAACTGGAGTCGATAAGTTGGATTTGGAGGATGGTATACGTTTATTGATATCTGGCCGACAGGATGGAATGCATTATCAGGGAGTAGGATTGTTGCTGGGTTGGAAGGCAAATAAGGCTTTATGTGAGTGGGATCCTATAGATGAGCGATTGTTATACGCACGGTTTAAATCAAATCATGGCAACATCAGTCTGTTTGTGTGTTATGCACCTACTAATGATGCACTCGATGAAAGGAAAGACACATTTTATGAAAAGTTGCAAGAAGGAGTAGGAAGGGTACCTAGACATGATGTTTTGATCTGCGTTGGAGACTTTAATGCAGTAATGGGCTGTTCAAATGAGGGATTTGAGGCATGTATGGGTAAGATGGGAGTTGATAGTAGGATGAGTGAAAACGGAGTGAGGTTTGGAAGCTTCTGTCTAGCAAATGACTTAGTCATCGGGGGCACACTCTTTCAGCATTGCAATATACACAAGACAACTTGGGTGTCGCCGTGTGGAAAATATAAAAATCAGATTGATCACATCGCTATCAGTAGGAGGCATAGAAGTTCTCTGCTAGATGTTCATGTTAAACGGGGAGCGGATATTGGTAGTGACCATCAACTCAGCATTGCAAAAATAAGGTTTAAACTTAAAAATCAGAAGAAGGAAAAATCTGGTGTTGGTAGATACGATATTATTAAGCTTAGAAGGGAAGGAGAAGAAAAGGAGGAATTCAGATTAGAATGCAGAAATAGGTTTTTGGTGTTGGAAACGTTGGAAGAGGGGGAGAGAAGTGTAGATGAGATGTGGGAGGATGTGAACAAAGTTTTGCATGAGACTGCTGAATGTACGATTGGAAGGAGACATAGATTCAGGAGAAAGAAATGGATATCAGAGGAAACGTGGGATATGATAAAAAAGAGAGGTGAGGCTAAATTGAGGAGTGAGATGCAATGCGTTGATGAACGAGAGATTGAATTAGCAAGAGCTGCGTACTGGAGTTTGAATTCAGAAGTAAGAAGGTTAGCTAGGAGAGATAAAAGAAGATGTGTGGATGAAAAGGTTGCAGAGACTGAAATCTTAATAAACAAAAATGATGGACAGAGTCAAAGAATAGCATATGAATCGATTAGAGAACTGAGTGGTAATGCAGGTAAACGCAAGGAAATACCATTTAGAGACAGGGAAGGAAATTTATTGACCAAAGATGGAGATATTAAAAATAGATGGAAAGATCATTTTGAGACTGTTCTTAATAGACCAATACCACCAGAAGAGGATATACCGTCTGCTCAGGAAGATTTAAATATAGAAACAGGAGAGTTGAGGCTTGCAGAAGTGGAGAAAGCAGTAAAACAGTTAAAGAATAATAAGGCACCAGGGGAGGATGGTTTATTTCCGGAAATGTTTAAAGTGGAGGGGGATAGATTAATAATGATCTTGACCAAGCTATTCAATAAGATATGGGTGACGGGGTTATTACCATCAGTTTGGAAGAATGGTGTAATTGTTAAAGTTCCGAAGAAGGGAGACCTGAGTGAATGTGGTAATTGGAGGGGAATCTCTTTGTCACCGATAGCTTTGAAAGTTTTCAGTAGAGTGTTGTTAAATAGGTTGGAGCCGGTGGTTGAGGGTATTCTGAGGGATGAACAGGCGGTTTTAGAAAGGGACGTGGTTACAATGATCAGATCTTTATAGTTAGGCATTTGATGCAGCAAGTTAATGAAATGAGAGTACCGTTAAGTCTTTGTTTTGTTGATTTTGAAAAGGCTTTTGATAGTGTTTCGAGAGAGACTATGGGGAAGATCATGAGACATTATGGAATACCAGAGGAGTTTGTGAGGGTCATTATGAACATGCATGAGGACACATTTTGTAAAGTGATGGTTGATGGTTGTCTGAGTGATTCGTCTGAAGTCAAGTCCGGAGTAATTCAAGGTGGTGTTCTATCGCCTTTACTATTTATATTGGTCATTGATTACATTATGAAACGCGTTGGAACAGAAACCGGTGCAGGTATACTTTGGGGAGAGAACAGGAAACTTTTGGATTTAGATTATGCAGATGATATAGTTTTGATTTGTGATGGGCCAGAAGAGATGCAGAGAGTGTTGGACTGTTTGGTGAGTGAAGGTCGCAAGGTGGGTTTGGTTATTAATTGTGGAAAAACTGAAATAATCAATATGAATATGGAAAATGAGCAGGAATGTGTAATTGGAGGTATGGTTGTAAAGCAAGTTGATAGGTTTAAATATTTAGGTACTTATTTAGCCAAGGATGGTTCTTTGAACTTTGAATTCGAGGAAAGGTTAAAGAAAGCTAATCAGGCAATGGGAATGCTTAAAAATATTTGGAATAATAACAGTTTTTCTGTGCATACAAAAATCAAACTTTATAAGGTAATAGTTAGGAGTATCTTAATTTATGGACAAGAGTCTTGGTACAGCACAGTGACTATGGAAAATAAATTTTTGGTGTTTGAAAACAAAGCACTTAGAAGAATATTAGGAGTTAAGTGGTGGGAAAGGATACCAAATAGTAGAATTAGAGAAATAACGGGAGTGCAGCCGGTCGATGAATATGTTAGGTTCTCACGATGGAAGTGGCTAGGACATGTGTATAGGAGACAGGGAATAGTACGAGGTACACCAGGGTGGGTGGCACTTGGTAGGAGAGGTAGAGGAAGGCCAAAAGAGACGTGGGTGAGGACAATGAGACGGGAAGCTGGAGATGAGTGCTGGGGAGATCTTGAGGAGTTAGCACAAGATAGGATGTGGTGGTGTGAGTTCATCGAGGCCCTATGCATCCCCGAGGGTGCCACAGAAAATGATTGATGGATGTATGGAAGAGTGGATGGATAAATATATAGACACATAGAGAGACAGGTAGATAAACAGAGAGATAGATAGATAGACAGACTGCTAGATATAAATTGGATGTTCTGCAGCTTCAATTCTTCCTTTCATCCTTGGCAGTCATATTAAAGAATTTAGTTGCTTCAGAATCCCTCCCTAAACACAGTAATATGTTTTCCTTCCCTCGTTTTTCTTTCTTCATTCACCTCTCTCTCTCTCTCACACACACACACACACACACACACACACACACACACACACACACACACACACACACACACACACACACACACACACACACACACACACACACACACACACACACACACACACTCACACTTTCCCTGCATTTTAGCTCAGACCTGAACACTAACACATTAACACTTGCCCATGTTCCTAGTCACGAAGAAGTGCTATAAAATCGATATAAAAACCATATCCTTGTCTTATGCTGAACTACGTAAAATAACCCGCGAAGGGACGAAAACCTGGACCAAGTTAAGGTGAACGTACTATTGAAATGTCTGCTTATTTTCCTATAGTAATGTCTGCTTATTATCCTGTAGTAATGTCTGCTTATTATTCTTCCTCCTGCAGCTATGGAAGTCTGCTCCCCTTCCCAGCGAACTCACGTAGGCTCCCTCTTCGCTCTGCCCTGGGCTCTGGGCTACATGCTGGTGCCTAGTGTAGCCTATGTGGTGAGGCCCTGGCGGTGGCTGCAGGCTACCTTCACTGTTCCACTCCTCTACACACTTATCTACTGCTGGTGTGTCATTTACGTAGCATCCACAGTCTCATAAATAAATAAATAAATAAATAAAGGAGCTGGATATTCCGTGCTCCTATCTTCATTAACATACACACAAAAAAAGATTATTGGAGACGGAAAGATAACTATAGATACAGCCGTGAAAAAAAAAAAAAAATCGCCGAGCATTGTGTCCTTCTCTCCATAATTCTCATTCTTTCCCAGACGAGAGAGAGAGAGAGAGAGAGAGAGAGAGAGAGAGAGAGAGAGAGAGAGAGAGAGAGAGAGAGAGACAGCCGGGAGAGAAGTGTCACCGAAATTTTTGAACATTGCTGTACAGCTAAATAACCAGTGCAACTAATATGGAAACGAAATAACGCAAAATATATTAAAACATACAATATGTTCACTAATGTCTTTCACTCCCTTATGCATCAGGTGAAGTAGAGAAAAACAGATTGATTTAGTCTACCATGAGAGAGGCATCTCGGTGACCCAGACGGCTTTATTCGGGAAATGGCTGTATTTATGATGATGATGATGATCCAGGAGATATTATGCACGAGACTGTTGATACATAATAATAATAATAATAATAATAATAATAATAATAATAATGATGATGTGTGTGTGTGCAGGGCAATGCCAGAGTCACCCCGATGGCTGATTCATAGGGGTAACTTCCCTAAAGCGCTGAGGGTGGTGAAGAGAGCTGCTGCTGTCAACAAAAGGACCCTGCCTCCTGACGACGTGCTCCTCTCCGCCATGAAGACCATCAGAGACAGGGTAGGGGTGGCTGATTGACGGTAAGGAACGACAGAGTAGGAATGGACGGTGACAGCATCAGAGAGCATGAGAGTCAGTGCAGGAATGGACGGTGGAGGTGACAGAACAACAAAGCGTATAAGAGGCAGGGTACTAATGGACGGTAGAAGTAACGGAACACCAGACAGCATTAGTGACAGGGTAAGAATGGAAGGCGGACGGTGACACAGCATTAAAGAGCATAAGAGACGGTAGGAATGGACGGTGGACAGTAAAAGGGCATCAAAGACCATCAGAGACAGGGTGGGAAAGGATAAGAGACAGCAATTACAACACCAGGGGCAGGGCAAGAATGGGTCACGGTTGTAAACACAGCTAGCAGTCATTCGATGATGGATGACTATCATAAGCGCAGTAGACAGTCACTGACGAGGAACCTACACTTGGTTGCGCTTTGTACCCTAGGTGGAACAAGGCAGTTGTGGCGTCCACCCAGGAACCAAACCTCTTCATACTTCCCTGCACCTCGCTGTGGGGAAGGGCTGCGGTCCAACCCTAGCGAGACGTCGTTTGCCACAACGGGGTCCCGGGTCGCGACGCGGTGTATGTATTGTACTGTACCTGTAGGACTGTCCCACAGAAGAAGTTGCTTGCCTGTGGTCGATGGATCTGCTCGTCAAGGAAGACCGAGGTTATATAACAACAACAACAGTAACAAGTCTTTAGATGATGGGCGTATGGTGATTCTTGGCCAGCCTCTTCAATCCGAAGACGTCTTAGTAGGCTATATTTTTGCTCTTCCAGACCATTGTACTCAGCCCATGGGACATCTTTCAAATTGGATCATCCCTAAGTTGAGTAATATCGTCTGTGCAGAGGAAGAATGAAATATAATACGTCATGTGATTGAAGATGTTGGTGGTGCTGCGCTTGCCACACTGTTTATGACAAAATTAAGACATTCAACCTGAGTTAGGCCACAAGTATTAAGTAATTTCAGCAACAATACAAGCAGCGCGCCAAGAGTGCTACATCTGCCTCCTCCAGTCAGATTAAGGTGGAATCTTTGCCTCTTCCTTGTGCCCTTGACCTATGACAGATTGCCCCCAGTGTCGATTAATTTCATCCTTCCCAGACCCTAAGCCCATTCACCGATATTGGTCTACACTGGATCAAATTTTTCTATGTCAGTCTAGCTCTATGATTTTTACCTCTGATTTGTTGTTCTGGAAGCAAAATAAGTTAATCTTTGGCGAACTTTAAATCCTTCCACCAAGTCTGATCCAAATCGAACAAAAAATATATGAGTTAAAGGGACAAAAATTTAACCATACCTCGTAACCTTTAATTCTGAGCGATTCATCTCAAAACTGAATAATTTTATCCTTTTCCTTTCCCAAATTCTTTTATCAAATCAGGTCAAAATCGGGGGATAATCTTTACCTTGACCTTGCTCTTTTACCAATAATCTACTTTCTTTTCAATCACCCTTTTTTCTGGCGTCTCAGTCATTAGGCCAAATCTGGTGCAAATCCATCCACCAGTTTTTATCTCGCTGACAGACAGAATGACAGAAGGACAGACAAACAAACGGAGCCAAACACATTAACACTTCGCCCTTTCGTGCTCGGGTGTATTTATCAGTACCAAATAACACTGCTTCATTAACAATTGGAAAGCAAGTATTTATATAAGCGAAAGCAGTCTCCTAACGACAATCCATCAGCAGTTTAACGAAGGGTAAAACACACACACACACACACACACACACACACACACACACACACACACACACAGAGGAGAGTATAGAAAGATAGAAAGTAAATCTGTCCATCCATAGGAACACGCGATGGAGGGTGCTGAGGGCAGAGGGAACGCGGAGAGCAGCAAGAGGAGTCGCATCAGGTCAGCAGGGGAGACGGTGTGTATGCTAATGCTGAACTCAAAGGTGCGGATGAAAACACTTGTCATCTTCTACCTCTGGGCCGCCACCACTGCAGTCTACTACGGTATTAGCCTCAACACATACAACCTCAGGTGCTGCCTTCACTATCCTCACCTGTACCGTACACCACATTATTGCACGGTCGTATTTACATCCCCACGAGCAACAGCGCGTGCGGATGTACTGTCTAAGCAATGTCAGTCACCATAATAATAATCTAGATGACCAATACATTTATCCTGTTTGATTTCTATCTATCTATCTATCTATAGCCCGACGCCCTAATCCCGCAAAGGGTGGCCGCAGACAAAACGCCTCCAAGTCACTCTGTCACCCACCATTTGACTCCCCTCCCCCCAACTCACCCCCCCCCTCCCTCATATACCTCTCAACTCCATCCCTCCACCTCATCCTCGGTCTACCCCTCCCTCTCCCTCCCTCCACCTCACCTACATACACCCTCTTAGTCAGTCTTTCATTCTCCATTCTCTCCACATGTCCAAACCACCTCAGTGTATTTCTCCTAATCATATTTTATCCAGAAACTTAGTCTATCTTTGTATCTATCATATTACAGCACCAACATTTACATCTACACCTTCCTGGGAGCTCTGCTGGAGATCCCTGCTTACTTCCTCCTATGGCTGGCGACCACTAATGTCGGCAGGAAGAGAACGTTGATGCTCCTCTACCTCTTCAGCTTCCTATGCATCATCGTGCTGTCCGCCCTCCTGCTAACTCTTGATAAAGGTGGGTGAGTCGGATGTCGCCGTTTCTTGTACCATCAGTTAGGCGCTGAACTCCTTGTCTCTCACCTGGCCGGAAATCACAGGCTCCGTCTACACAATTTTGACGCTACAGTACTGGACAGTCATCAATGGTTTCCTTGATTACAAAGTCTGAGAGTCCGGGAGCTACGTCCTTGGTATTATTGCAAGACAAGCCGTGAGTTCACAGACAAACCCTGCTACACAGCAAACACGTGTCTAGCCAGCCAAAAAAGTCGTGTCTTCGTCCAGAACCCCGAAAATATTCGAACAGATAAGTGGAAGCAGCAGAGATAGCTTCACAAGTCTGGTAACTGTGTCAGACCAGACGGTGGTGGGGTTGAGTGGATTGGGGGTGAGTGGATTGGGGGTGGAGGTGGGGTAGTGGAGGATGTGTGTGCTGTCATGTTTTATATACCATGCATTACCGAAGGGTGGAAACTGTTGGGAATAACTTACTGGGTAATAGGGTTACAGTCAATTTTTATCACTATCATGTCGCTAAATATCTACATATGCATCATCATCACCCCTCTATTTCCTGTCGCCCAGTATAGATAATTGAGTGGCTGTGAAGAACTAAATGCTGGAGGGTGTATATCTTGGTTTCATCAACGTGCGTAACACGTGTGGCCTCACCCCTTTACCAGAACATTACTGTAACCGCTTGTGGAAACAAATGCTTTTCACGTTATTACTGTGAAGGCACCGCATGTTTTTGTGCCGCACCACACATGGTATGTAATATATCCCGTCATGTTCAGAAGATAAACATACAGTAAAAACACAGTTGTCTGTCTTTTGTTCCCACGTTATGTGGCTCGTTGATACCCGGCGGAGGGGCTGTGCACCTCGTCATTTCTGCTAACGCTTGTTTGGCTACACGTTATAGGCATTATTTCAGGTTAACGATACATTTCACTCTTTACAGGTATTAAATCAGGTGTAATATCACATTTAGCAACATTACTGTGCGGTGTGTTGCTAGACTACACTGTCAACAAAAATTACAGATTATACTGCCAACATGTTCATAGCACACACGTGACACATCCTCCACTACCCCACCTCCACCCCCAATCCACTCACCTCCACCACGTGACCACCGTCTGGTCTGACACAGTTGCCAGACTTATGAAGCTATCCCTGCTGCTTCCACTTATCTGTTCGAATATTTACGGGGTTCGGAACGAAAACACAACTTATTGGGCAAACTATACATACTGGCTTGTTTTTAGATGTGAGAGCGTATATTGGGGTTATCCTTTCCGCCTCTCTCGTTGACAGTTTTGTGTGTGTGTGTGTGTGTGTGTGTGTGTGTGTGTGTGTGTGTGTGTGTGTGTGTGTGTGTGTGTTCACAGTATGGCTCACTCTCGCTTAAATATAATCATCCGGTCTTAACTAGAACAGAATACATAAGCAAAATAATATTGCTCTTTTCAGTGCCTGTGTGAGCGAGTTTTTAAATTAGCTTCAGAACCACAATTAACACTCTCAGGCTCCAGTAATGACTCTGAGCTGAATAAGGTCGTTCTGGAGTAAAATACTAGAGTTGTCCCACGAATGAAGGGGCAAAAAAAAAATCTATATAAATCACCCTATTTTCAGTGCCTGTTGGAGCGAGATTTTTCCTGTCTTTGGGCGGGAAAATGGGTATCACTGCCGCCCTGCAACTCATCTGGTTCTACACGACTGAACTCTTTTCCACGAAGTACAGAGCCAGAGCCACAGGGGAGGCCTCTATGTTTGGCAGGATTGGGAGCATCACGTCGCCTTATATCAATGATTTGTTGGTAAGGTTTGTCTGTGTCTCTGTCTCTCTTTATCTGGCTCTGTCTCTGTCTCTCCCTGGCTCTGTCTGTCTGTCTGTCTGTCTCTCAAAATTTATTATTATTATTATTATTATTATTATTATTATTATTAGTGGTAGTAGTAGTAGTAGTAGTAGCAGTAGTAGTAGTAGCAGTAGTAGTAGGTGTTGTTGTTGTTGTCGTCGTTGTTGTTGTAGCAGTAGTAATAGCAGTAGCATCATCATCATCATCATCATCATCATCATCATCATCATCATCATCATCATCGCTATATTAATCGCAACATCATTATGAAAGCGATTTATTTATTTCTCTTTGCAGGGTGAGGTGGTGGTATGGGGGCCCTCACTCATTTTCGGCCTCACCTCCCTTGTCGCAGCTATCCTTGTCTTTCTCCTGCCCGAAACCTCCGATAAGCACATGACGCAGAGGCAGCGGGAGGCAGAGGAGGGAGACAAAGAGGTTTCCGGAAAGATCAGCATCCCTCTCAGCCATATTTAGAGTCTGAAACCTCCCACAAAAAGCATGAAACCTCCCACAAAGACCTGAAACTCCCTACAAATGCCTGAAACCTCCCACAAAGGCCTGAAACCTCTCACAAAGACCTGAAACCTCCCACAAAGGCCTGAAACCTCCCACAAACACCTAAACTTTCTATAAACTCTTGACATAGGGGTATTTCTTGTCAAGTACTGGTGAAAAAAAGAGTATTAAGGCTGACGAGGATGTATATATAAGTCTTTACGTGATTCTAGGCTCTATCAGAATACCTAAATTACACACAACCTCCAAGAGTAATGATGCATGTAGCTAGAATGTATTAGAATGTTTTAGAATGTTTAAGTAATAATAATAGAATGCCCTAGAGTGTTTTAGAATGTTTAGATAAAGATAATAGAATGTTTTATGTTTAAGTATGTTAGAATGTTTTAGTGAGGATGGAAACATGTGAACCTTAAGCTGTTTTATGTACAGTTCTGGTCCTTGTTAACCTTCTTTTATAGGTATTTGAATAATACCATCCACTCACTCGATGTAGTGCTATTTTCAGTGTGTTTTAGAATGTTTTAGCGAGGATGAAAACATGTGAACCTCAAGCTATTTTTTGTACAAAACCCGTCCTTGTTAACCTTCTTTTATAGGTACTTGAATAATACCATCCACTCACGCGATGTAGTGCTATCTTCAAGTGACTCTATAGTGAGGAACAAGCCAAATGGTTTTTTGTAATCCAAGAAACCATTGATTACTCTGGGAGGTAAACACATAGCTAACAAGAAGACATTTAATGGCCTAGCAGGTTAAGGAACTCCAAAAGGATGTGGCCAGGGAAGGGTTTAAAGCTAAGGGTTGGTTGGTGTTTATCCTTCACGTGATAACAGTCAGAGGAGAAGGACTGACTATCCTTGTCTTAAATGACTGGAATAAGTAACCCAGCCCCTGTTCCATATGATCCTGATGGGAAAACAAAGGTTTAGATAATAGATAGACAGATAGATAGACAGATTAACAGATAGATAGGCAGATATGAGGAGGACGTATACTGTATAACTAGAATATTTTGTGAATTATAGTAAGGATTAAAAGTATCTGAAATGTATGAGATTGTATTTGTCCTTATGAACCCTCCGAATTTAGAATGTTATTGTTGTTCTATTTTGCACTACCCCGGTCTGTCTGGTTGAACAGATCCATCTAAAAACTAGCATGCACCCCTCCCCCCTCCCCTGGTAGACCGCGCCTCGCCAGGGTCTTAACAGGGTCCATCCAAGTGGCGAGGTGCAGCGAAAATGGAGGAGGCACAGCATCCAAAAGAAAGGGCTGTGATTGGATGTGCATGAGTACTAGTCTCAGTCCAGACTTTGACTATTTGGGAAATGTGGTTGAGTTCCCCGCGTGGGAGTGACTGCAAGGCCAGCTATCGGGCCTTGACCCTACGTTATTCCCATGATAGTACCTCCCGGGACTAAAGTAACCATCCATCTTCTACCTTTCGGCGGAGTGACGGGTGCTACATCTTTCCCAAGGAGAGCCTAATAGAATGCAAAAGGACGAATATTTCCCCCAAGCTAAAGTGAAATGAACCATAGTGTAATGACATATTTCTAGATCTGGCCAAGGCATTTGATACGGTTAATCACTCTATATTACTAAAGAAGCTTGACCACTATGGTATACGAGGCACTTCAGATCAATGGTTTGCTTCCTATTTAGCCAATCGCAAACAGTTTGTGCAATACAAACAGTGCCAGTCTACCTGTATGCCAGGAGAATCTGGAGTTCCCTAGGGGTCGGTCTTAGGACCACTCTTGTTTATTTTGTACATAAATGACATCGTGTACGCTACCTCACATATGAAGCCAGTACTATTTGCTGATGATAGTACCTTTTATGCAAGCCACCAAAATCTCAATGAACTATCAAATGTTGTAAATAGCAGCCTAACAGATATTAAAAAATGGATAACAAGCAACAAACTCACGCTAAACGTAAGCAAATCTCATTACATTATATTTAGAAGGAAACAAAGCACTGCAAATCAACCCAACATCTACATAGGTGCCCGGTCAATTGAAATTTTTCAGAGTGGACAGTATAAAATGCCTTGGCGTTATAATTGATGAACGTTTGTCATGGCATTTACATATCCAGTATCTCCATACAAAGATTAGCAAAAAGTGTGGTATCATGTACCAAATTTGTGATCAACTAACAACACGGTCTTTTAAGCTCATTTATTACTCGCTGATTTTTCCTTTATTGTTTTATTGTAACAATGTATGGAGTGGTGCTTATAAGACAACTCTAAACCGCTTATTTATAGCCCAAAAGAAATCTGTCCGTATAATGGAAAACTTACGCAAATATGACCACACTAATCCATCTTTCAAGAAATTGGGTATCCTAAAATTGCCTGATATAAAGTCCTACTGCACTGCTTTGTTTGTTTACAAGTCTCTGCACAACCTGTCATTTAACAGTTACTTTGATTTTAATATGAATGATCGGTATAATCTCCGAAATAACTGTAATCTAAAAATACCGCTCATGGCTTCAACCCAGTCCCAGTCACATATCACTTATCAGGGATCCAGAGTTTGGAATGGTATCCCAATGGCCATTCAGGAACTAAGCGAGGATGTATCTTTCAAATCTGATTATAAATCCTACTTACTATCAAAGTACTAATTTTTAAAATTAGTTGACTTTCATTATGATTATTATTTATTATTATTATTGTTATTGTGGTAGTTATTGTTATTGTTACTATTATTACTGGTATTAATATAAAATTACCTCCGTTTTGTTGTAATGCTATCTTGTATATACCCTTTATTAAAATCTTAAACTATTGTCATTTGGGGATGACCATTATTACTTAAAAGTCATACAGCTGATTTAGTCAAATCGTAGTTTTAGCCTTACTAGACAACTGATGTTTACCAAAAGTGCAAGAAAAACAAGGTGCCATTAAAGAGAGTTCCCGGACTCTCAAAAGGCTCAGCCGCTAGTAGACTAAGTGTTAGGTCAACTATTGTAATCTCTATGGCTAAATAAACATTTGACTTTGACTTTGACTTTGACATAAGCAGGCAAAGAAGAAGTGCTACGCGCGAACCTAAGCAGCCCATGAGAATTTTGGCTTATAATTTTGTGGTATGTGGTATTTATTGCTTGGATGTGCAACAAAAGCAAGCAACAGTAAAGGGGCCAGAAGCACTTATAGGAATATTTGGCAGAAAGTGTGAAGGTAAACAGAACTTTTTCTTGGCAGGGCATCATTTATGATAGTGGTGGTGGTGTTGGTGGTGGAGGTGGTGGTGCAACCCTTACGTGAGCGGTAGTGAACTGAATTTTTGCGTTGGTGGTAGTGAAGCACTTGTGCTGAGGTGGCTAGACAAGAGCGCGGGTTAGAGTTTGAGAAGCGTAGTTTTGAGCCAGACAGGACCGTATCGCAGTCTGAAGAGCGCAGATTGCATGCGTACTATAGAAGACCATATTAGCGTGCTGTGTACAGAAAGAGTTGGTGAGTAAAAAGTATCCTGGAACCTTTTTATCCGATAACAGTACGGCCCTGAGACTATACCCTTTTTGCCACATCCACAGGGGCGTCCAAATATACTGCTTATCCCTAACCGAGTCACTCCCTCCCTCGCTCACTCACCCTTTTCTTTTTTTTTCCCCTTGGGTAATGGGGTCCAGACCTTATAGGAGGGGTGTTAAGAAAACAAAATTTTGCTCAGTAATAGACCTCCCCCCGGCTCGGTATCAGGTAGGGTGGAGCCTCCTATGCCATAGTTTTTTTACCTTAGAATATGACATTTTCCTCGACGGTAGATCTTTACTGGGGCCACGTCTTGGGCAGAGTGAGACCTCCATGGAAACGGGGACGCCTCCGAGGGTCCTGGCCAATGTCTTTATGTACGGTCATGGTTTTAATCCCAGGAACTCGAAATTTTACATAGTGGTAGACGCTCACCCCGACTGCGTTTTCTGCAGGATGGGACCCCCGATGGCCACCACTCACGAGGGAAACTCCACTAGGGGGGACAACATCATCATCTTCATCATCAACATTATTATTATTATTATTATTATTATTATTATTATTATTATTATTATCATCATCATCATCATTATTATTATTATTATTGTTATTATTACATCTGTGCTTGTAAGGGGTTGGCAATAGCCAATACCTACTTTCGGCATAAGATGATCCACCAGCATAAGTGGAGAGTAATGAGGAGGATGGATGGTGAACTTGTTGAACGAAAGGCAATGATAGACTACGTGTGTGTGGATGAGCGAATGAGAAGACAAGTGTTAGATGCAAGAATGTGGAGAGGGTGGGGGAATGGAATCTCGACCATCACTGCGTGATGGCCAAGGTAGAGCTGCAAAGAAAGTGGTTGAGGAGACGAAGGGGAAGACAAGAGGAAGCAACTCCTGTGAGAAGAGTGGAGAAATTGCAAGATAGTGAGAAAATGACAGAGTATAAGAGCATAGTGGAAGAAAGATTGGGAAGGTATGAGCTAGAGCAGATGGAAGGGGTGGAAGACGCATGTAAGATATTCACGGAAGAGATAGACGCAGCGTGTGAGGCGGTTTGTGGAGTGAGGAGGAGATGCAAGGGTGTGCAAGGGACAGCATGGTGGAATGGTGAGGTGAAACGAGCTGTGGAACAAAAGAAGAAGGCATATAGTGAATGGTTAGCGAGTAGAGGTAGGGAAGAAGATGAGAGAGAGAAGAGAGAGGTATATGTGAGCAGGAGAAGGGAGGTTAAGAGACTGGTGAAGGAGAGTAAGAAGAAAGTGGATGAAGAGTTTGGGAGGAATCTGAGTGTGAAATGGAGGGAGAGTAAGAAATTCTTTTGGAAGGAGGTAAAGAAAGTAAGGCAGTGTGAAAGGGGAAATAGTAGGAGAGTGAAAGATAGGAATAATAGCTTGTTGGTGGAGAAGAGAGAGAAACTGAGGAGATGGAAGGAGCACTTTGAGGATTTGTTGAATGTAGAGAGTGAGAGCAGTATAAGTGGTTGGGGAATGGCTGGGAGAAGAAGAGATGAGAGGAGGGAGGAAGAGATCAGTAGGGCGGAAGTAGTGGAAGCGATGAAGAAGATTAAGTTGGGAAAGGCCCCAGGAGTTGATGGAGTGTGTGGTGAAATGCTTAGGTATGGGGGTGAGATTATTGTGGAGTGGATATGGAAGTTGTGTAGATTGGCTTGGGAAGAGGGAAGGGTTCCAGAGGACTGGAAATCAGGTATAATTGTTCCTTTATACAAAGGAAAAGGGGAGAGAGAAGTATGTGGTAACCATAGGGGTATTTGCCTACTTAGTGTGACTGGTAAAATATATGGTAGAATACTCATTGATAGGGTTAGGCATATGACAGAGGAGCTAGTTGGAGAAGAATAAGGGGGATTTAGGAAGGGAAAAGGGTGTGTAGATCAGATATTTGTTCTAAGATGTTTAGTGGAGAAGTATCTAGAGAAGGGAAGGAAAGTGTATGCTGCCTTCATGGACTTGGAGAAAGCTTATGACAGAATAGATAGGCAAGGTATGTGGAAGGTATTAAGAGTATATGGAGTGGAAGGGAAATTGTTGAGTGCTGTGAAGAGTATGTACGAGGGAGCTAGGGCTACGGTGCTAATGGATGATGAGCTGAGTGAGTTCTTTAATCTCAATGTTGGACTGAAACAGGGTTGTGTGATGTCTCCATGGCTGTTTAATATATACATGGATGGGGTTGTAAAGGAGGTGCAGGGTAGGGCAGTGGATGTGGGGGTGGCTGTAATGAATGAGGGTGAGATTTGGAAGCTTCCGGTGTTGCTTTTTGCTGATGATACAGTACTGTTGAGTGAAGATGAATGGGAGTTGCAAGGTTTGGTGAATGAATTTGGGACAGTGTGTAGAAGGAGGAATCTGAAAGTTAATGTAAACAAAAGTAAAGTTATGTTGTTTGAGAGGAATGAAGTCACAGAGTGTGCAGTGAGGTTGGATGGTGAGGATATGGAGAATGTGAGTGCATTCAAGTACTTGGGTAGTGTGATGAGTAAGGATGGAACTTTGGGGGATGAAGTGCGTGAAAGGGTACAGCAGAGAAAGAAGGTTGTTGGTACACTGAAAGCAGTGATGAGAAATAGAGAGGTGACTATGGAAGTTAAGAAGTCACTGCATGATAGTATTGTGATCCCTACCCTGACGTATGGAAGCGAGGCATGGACCTTGCAAGAGGGGAACAAGTCAAGAGTGAGAGCAGTGGAAATGAGTTACTTGAGAGGAGCATGTGGAGTGACGTGGAGGGACAGGTTGACGAATGAAGAAGTGAAGGAACGTTGTGGGGTGGATGTGAATGTGGTTGAGAAGATTAGGAGAAATACACTGAGGTGGTTTGGACATGTGAAGAGAATGAAGAATGAAAGACTGACTAAGAGGGTGTATGTAGGTAAGGTGGAGGGAGGGAGAGGGAGAGGTAGACCGAGGATGAGGTGGAGGGATGGAGTTGAGAGGTATATGAGGGAGGGGGGGTGAGTTGGGGGGAGGGTAGTCAAATGGTGGGTGACAGAGCGACTTGGAGGCGTTTTGTCTGCGGCCACCCTTTGCGGGATTAGGGCGTCGGGCTATAGATAGATAGATAGATAGATAGATTATTATTATTATTATTGATTTTGCTGTTACTTGATTTTATTTTTCCTTGGAGGGAAATATCTTGCGAGCATCCAGCCTTTGGTTCCTTCCTCCTTGCATTAAAAAAAAAAAAAAAGTCTCTGGAAGTCCTTGCCCATGGGTCTGTCTTGCTGGGGAGATTGATCAGCTAAAGGGCCTAGAGAGTGGGGAGGAAGGAAGGATATTTTTAGAAACCTGGGAGCTAACTGCGGAGAAAACTTATCGGTTGACTCTGACTCTCGTTGCCCCATTTGCGTCTTGTATTCCCAGTGCTGGTGAGAGTTGCCGAGGCTCTTTGGTGTTCGTGAGGTGTTCAGGTGTTCAGGATCCGTCAGGCAGTCATTGGGAACCTACCTGTGAATTCAGAGGAGGTGATGGATTTATAGTGTGGTCTGGCGCGAACGTCTCTCTCCTTTTTCTCGTCTACTCTGTTCTTTCAATAATACTCTCTCTACCACTCTCCCCTATGCACGCAATGTACATACATCTTTGTCGTCCTTCATAGTGTGTGTGTGTGTGTGTGTGTGTGTGTGTGTGTGTGTGTGTGTGTGTGTGTGTGCTCGTATTTCACACTCGCCTCTTCAGATGACGGAACCATTATAACATCCACTGAGGTTTCATCCCCCAAAAGGAGCGGAATCCCTTTTAATTAATCCCAGAACTTAAAGTCTTTTCTATTAGACATTAGGGATCACCACAATGCAGGATGGTCCATAAATAGCGCTACACTAGATACCCCCATAATGTTATGTTTTAGATGGACTGCTCAATCTGCTGATGTGGGCGTGGATGTGGCAGTGGACGCAACATATGGATAAATAACACAACCTAGACATTGCTAAAAAGCCGTCCCCAAGACACACGAGGGAGCAACTAGTGGAGAGAAGGGTGGGGTGATAAATGGGTCACAGTTAATAATTTCGTTGGGGAATTAAAAGAGATTATATTTTTTACCGCCAGAGGGGAAGAGGATGGAGGACGGGATTCTCCTGAGAAAGTTATCGCTCACACCAACCACTGGAGACGATGCTGAGGAGGGTAACACAGGGAGAGAGGCTTCAGGAGGGAAACGTAACGTGGAGAGAGAGGCTTCAGGAGAGAGAAGTGACGAGAATGGAGATGCTTCAGGAGAGCGTCTGATGAAGGGGAGCTCTGGCGGGAACGTGAGGGAGATCCAGACTTTTGAGGAGCTGATGGCAGTGGTGGGGACCCGCGGCCGCTGGAATCTTCGCATCATCCTTATGTGTTCCTTCTGTAAGTTTTGAAAAAGTGTTCCCCAGGACTTGCATTTGCTCTAGCTAAATTATTCAGACTATGCATACGCGATTTTTCGTTCCCTAATCTTGGTAAGAAGCCAATATCCACCCAATTCCGAAGAAAGGAAGTTCCTCTGACCCCTCTGATTACAGACCGATCGCTATCACATCTTCTCTTGGTAAAGTATTTGCATATTTGAGATTTTTATTAATAAGCACATTGTTAAACATCTTGAATCCAAGAACTTAACTTGTATCAGACAATATGGTTTTTGCCAAAAGATCCACGGTTGATGTACTTAATCTTTTGATCCATCAGTCAACTGACCGACACAGAGAAACTCATGCAGTAGCCCTTGATATTTCTAAAGCTTTTGACAGAGTGTGGCACCGTTCCCTGCCATCCAAACTCCCTTGCTGTGGCCTAACGTCTTTTGTTCCTCAGATTTCCTCATATCTCAGCAACAGAAAGATCAGAGAAAAGGTAGAGTATGTATGTTCCAATTTCCACTCGGTAAATGCTGGTGTGCCACAGGGATCAGTTCTGGCTCCAACCCTATTCCTAGTTCAAATTAACGATCTCTTATCTGTCACCCATAATCCCACTCACTCATATCCAGATGACTCAACACTTCACACTTCCTTCACACTTAAACACCAATTCACAAACTTTTTACCTGAGTGTGTAAGCAAAAGCACAGCTGCAGAAAGTGCTTTTCTTTTTGTTTTCATTTTTACTAATTACGGACAATTATGGTCAGCTGAGAAGGGATCATCAGTGAAGGGGTATGATTAAGGGTGCATTTAGCCCCAATCAGGTAACATAGAGAGAGAGAGAGAGATATATGGCAGTAGTAGTAGTAGTAGTAGTAGTAGTAGTAATAGTAGTAGTAGGTATATGAAACTGAAACGGGCCCATCTGCGACCCATCTGTGACCATCCAGCCAAGTTTTAACGAAATCCTTTTTTCCAGTTTCGGCTGCACACACACACACACACACACACACACACACACACACACACACACACACACACACACACACACACACACACACGGCCAGAATTATAGCAAACTAGAAGTCCCAGGAGAGAAGGCTTTATAAACCACCTTATCCCAAAACCAAAAATGACTATTCTTATATTCCACATCTCTCATTCCAGCTTCGAATCAGAGGGGAGTTGCTTCATAGAGTCATGCAAGCAATTCCAATGCAATAACAAGATAATGATAACTATAATGACTTTTTTATCATTTTACACTCTATACTAACCGATAATGTGATTCCCCGTGTATGGTGGAAAGTTCTTATCTATTTATTTATTGATTGATTTATTGAACAGTAAACCTTATCGTATATCACTCATACAGGACGCTGACGTAAAGAAAAGCAGCCTGAGTTAATATTAAAAAACAATATTATCTTCTTGTTTTGTTAATGCAGCTGAAAACCAATATGTATATGGCGGAGAGAAGGGGGGATGTAAGTTGAGAGGAGGGCACTGAGTTGGCAAGGAACAGAGCGACATGGAGGCGATTTGTCTGTGGCCACGCCTTACGAAATTTAGGCGTCGGGCTATAAACACAGATAGGGGTGGATAGTTGTCTTAGTAGCTTCTTAAAATATCCCCCTAACCTCCCCTCCTCCTCCTGGTGAAATGAGAGGGAAAGTTATAAATAAGTGTCTCTGTTATTTTCTTCGCGTGATATCCGATTTCTGTGTTCCGAAGAGTTTTCCTCGTCCTTAGATATCCCTCTAATATTTCCTCCTCCCTCCCCTCCTTCAGGCAGCTTCGTCGTGCCCTACAGCAGTATGTCCTATCAGTTCTTTGGCGCCACACCCGATCACTGGTGTAAGGTGTCCGAACTCATCCAAGCCAACTGGACACAAGAACAGATCATCTCATTCGCCATACCCGTGAGGTCAGTGGCAAGGAGGAAAAAAATCGTTCTCTCTCTCTCTCTCTCTCTCGCTCTCTCTCTCTCTCGTGCCAACTGGACATAAAACCAGCTCGTATAATTCCCCTATTACGTCACGTTACTCGGAATATGATTCATCCCCTTCTCTCTCTCTCTCTCGTGGCAACTGTACATAAAACCAGATCGTATCATCATCATGTCACTCCACTCGGAATATCATCCACCCCCCCCTTTCTCTCCCTCCCTCCCTCTCTCTCTCCGTTCACCTTATCGTAAATTTCAACAAGTTATCCCATCACTCTTACGGCGATTTTTTAAATAATTATTCTTGCTCTCTCCTGACGATTTTATTCAGCTAGGGAGGGATTTTTCGACCTGGAGGGATTAGATATATGTTTCACTAATCCATTAAATACAGGAGATCTTTCCTAACTTGAATGA
The DNA here is from genome assembly GCF_032717465.1 of Coenobita brevimanus. NCBI lineage: Eukaryota > Metazoa > Arthropoda > Malacostraca > Decapoda > Coenobitidae > Coenobita > Coenobita brevimanus. The sequence goes on from NC_136977.1 coordinate 56,551,123, forward strand.
AGATGAATAAATAATAAAATAATAAAGATAATAAATAAATAAAGGTGGGGAAGAAAGAACGTGAAAGAATGAAGGATAATACGTCACGAGGTTGAAGGAGTTAAATAAATGTCTGAATAAATAAGTAAATAAATAAGTAAATAAATCAGTGACCAGGAATAAACTTTTTTTTTTTTTTCCAGCAACCTCACGGGCAAGCCAGAGAGCTGCTTGATGCATAACTACAACTACACGGCCGCTGCGTTTCTAGGATACGAGAGAACCATGGCGGATGTAACGGCGGTCAGGATCAACGACAAGGAGGGCGAGGCGGTAATTCCCTGCCTCTCCAGGATTTATAACACATCCCAGCACGAGTCTAGTGTGGTGACAGAGGTGAGGAGGTCTGCGTTCGGTAATTCTGCTTCATAATACTGAGAAATCCACTACAGTTCTTCCTAATGCTCGTCCTTTTGTAGCTTATTTCATGTAACTTCACAACTTTTGAGAAATCCACTACAGTTCTTCCTTATTTTCGTCCCTTTGTAGCTTATTCAGGTGACTTCAGCTAAAAACTGCTAAAAAATCTACAACAGTTCTTTCACACCGTCACGGCCCTGATTTTCATCCTTTTTTATCTTATTTCAGGTAGCTTCATAATTATCAAGGAATTCATTTAGTTCTTTCTCCTTAACTTGGCCTAGATTTTCGTTCCTCTGTATCTTATTTCATGTAACTGCATATCTGCTCACTGAAATCCACTACAGCTCGTTCACCTTAACTTGGTCCTGAGTTTCATCTTTTTGTAGCTTATTTCACGTAGCACAGTACCAGAAAAAAGACAGACTCTACATCCTTTCCATTGCACTTCTTCGTGACTGGTATCATAATCCAATGTTCAACTCTTGCTACAACTCAGCATTTAAGATGGAGAGATGGCAGGGTTGGACAAAGCTAAAGTCAAAAGTGTATAGCATAGGCTGTGACGCTAAAAAAAAAAAAAAAAAAAGGAAAAGAAAAGAAAGAGAAATAGCTCCATGACGTCTGTGGTTTTCATACATACACACCTAATGGACTTAAAAAAATAAAAAATCACCTCTTTCTTATTATCCTTATTTTTTTTTTTTTCGTTGGAAGGGCGACTGATTAATGGCTATGGCTTCAGCACAGAGTATTACCTTCAAGCACACATCAGGAGAATGTTACACGTTCACACAAAATTGTACTATACACATTTTACTCTAACGTGGCTTAAAATTAATACCTGTCTATTATGAATGCTGAGTTGTGATAAGAGACTGATGCTCGAATGTAATGTTAATCACGGAGATGTGTCGGGGAAAGATGTAGAGACGCAGTAGGCCTACTGTTTTTCCTTCCACTGAATTACGTAAAGTACCTGTAAAAAGTTGAAAATCTGGGCCAAGTTAGAGCAAAAGGGGCATAGGCATAATTTTTGTAAAACTATATGACATAAACTGTTATTATTAAAGACAAAGCATTATTATTAACGAGTGTAATGGAAGTGTCGTCTTCCTTTGGTGTGGGTCTGTACTGACGTGGTGGTGGCAGTGGGACCTGACGTGTGAGCGGCGGCCTCTGTATTCCACCACACAGGCAGTGACACAGGTCGGGATGCTGCTTGGAAGTGTGACCTACGGCTACGTGTTAGACGCGTAGGTGCTACTTTCATTGTTCTTATAACCGCAGTTGATTATTAACTAACAATATACTTCAGGTGTTCATTAATCATTTGACAATATTTGTTGGTTCTGTTATAAAACAGTAGTATGCTACAGCTGTTGTTGTTGTCGCTCTACCCCTCTCTGTCTGGCCGCGCAAACCCATGGACTGTAGGCACGCAGATGCCTTCTCGTGGCAGAGTCTCGCCAGGATCAGAAGAGGGTCCTTCCACATGATGAGGTGGAGGGAAAACGGAGGGAGGCATAGCCCCTAAGAGGATGAGTTGTGTATAGAAGATATGCATCAGTAGTAGTCTCAGCCCGGACTTTGACTACATAGTAAATGTAGCTGAGTTCCCCGACTGGGAGTGCTGTCCAAGGCCTTGGCCCCACATTACTCCCATGGTTGTATCCTCCGAAGCGATGACAACCATCCATCTACTAACTTTTTGACAGGCCAACGGGTACCACACCTTGCCCAACGGTGACCCAGGACTATGTAGGGCAAGGGCGTCCACCTTCCCTGAGCCGTTCACATGCTCCGGCCGCATACTCAGAGCATGCAGGTGCATACGCAGGATTTTAATTTGCGTTTTGGAATACAAGGCATATGAACCACCACGTATGTAGAAGCAATTAGGACTGCAACAACAAAACAAGAAAAGCTGAAATGAACGATAGGAGCTTCACTGTGGACCTAAAATCACTTAAACTGACATGACCTGGCCTGATGGGACTGCAACCGACCGGAATGGATAAGAATGAGAGTGAATAGACCTAATGGGACCAAATGAACCTACCTAGGCCTGAACGGATACATGGACCTACAGCGGCGTAAGTAGACTCAGTTTGACTCCAGCGAAATTGCACTGACGAGATTTTTGTCTCTCTTCGAATACAATGTCCAAACAAAAGGATCCACAGTAAGTCTGAATTAATCTTACTTTCCCTGATGTAAATTTCCCCAAAACAGATCGTGCACAAATTAACCACAGCACCTAATTGATGACAGTCTGGTAAAGCAGGAAAACAACGCCTAATTAGAGGTCGTGATGCAGTTAGGTGGTCAAAGATGGTGTTTACTTAAGAGCGGTGCGAGGGGTGTGGAGGCAATTAGGTCCGGAAGTTCATTAATGTGTGTGTGTGTGTGTGTGTGTGTGTGTGTGTGTGTGTGTGTGTGTGTGTGTGTGTGTAAGGGACGGTGTCAAGAGAGGAGAGAAGATATGCACACACACTTGTACCACCTCTCTCTCTCTTTCTCTGTTTTTTGTGCCTTGTCGTGCTTCAAACATCAGGGACAGAATACGAAAAAAGTCTCTGTTCCTCAAACACAAGCCTCTAATCGAAATGGTATGGATAAATAAATAAATAAAATAAATCCTCACAGCAAACCAAACTTGAAGTAAACTGAAATAGATTGTGTTGCCTCATACATCACTAATTTCACTTCGACTGATGCGTCACCAAGTTCAGTCAGAATTACAACCGAAAGATAATGATGCATGTCTGCAGGGTGGGTCGGCGGAGGGGCGTGCTTATCTCTTCAGTGCTGTCCATTGTCGCCAGCTTCCTCATCCTCGCCGCCACCAGTGTAGAGGTGTACATTGGGCTCAAGATCTTGTACCAGTTCCTCGAAATTGGCTTCTACGTCGGATGCCTTATCATCGGTGAGCCCGCTCTGCACGGCAACGTAATATTTAACTCTAGATGATTCACTACACGAGAGGTGGAAATGTTGGGTGGGAGAGACGCAGGTAAGAAGTTGAACTCTATTTTCCTCTAACGAGTCTGGCTACATAGGACTCTCTAAAACTGGTTTCTATGTAGCCTGGAGCATTGGGGAATATAAAGAATTCAAGCTCTGACCTGTCTCTCTTTCAATGTTGTGTTGCACTTTGGAGAACACTTGTAATGAGAGGCTTAGGACAATATCCATTAATCTACTGTAGAGAAAACAAAGCTCTATCCTTTTTTTTAGAATAACAGAAAGCTCTAATTTTGTTTAAAGAACAAGAGAAAGCTCTAACATCCTTCTCTGTTTTTGTTTTGTTTCGGTTACTGTTTAGCAATGGAGGTATGTTCACCCACACAGCGTACAACGGTGGGTACGCTGTTCCTACTCCCGTACACTGTGGGCTACATGTTGATCCCTTGTATATGCTACCTAGTGCGGCCGTGGCGGTGGCTTCAGGTGGCCATTACAATGCCTCTGTTCTACACACTCATCTTTTTCTGGTAAGCCACTGTTTTACTTTCACCCATTACCTGTCAGCTGTTTCCTTCAGCTGCATAAAATCCCCGACAATAGCCAGAAAAGTAATCCTACTTGTGTGTGTTGTGTGGGAAGCGGTGACGTTCGTAATCGTTTCAAATGGTCAATTCATTATTCAGATCTGCAAGATGGGTAACACGTAATCAGTAGGTCGGTACAGTCTCTAGATACAACCGCTCGTCTGAAATTTATGCTAAACGAAAAGTAATTAAGACGTATCAGAGATTTCTCAGTGACAGCTGACATGTAATTATTATAAGCTAGGATATATGTAAATGTTATGAATGGATATATGTAATTTCTATAAGCGTGGATATATGTAATTATTTTAAGCGTGGATATATGTAATTATTTTAAGCGTAGAATTCTGTAAATGTTGCCAATGGTGGTGGTAAAATTTATGCTTCTGTCCAGGGGAATGCCAGAGTCACCTCGATGGTTAATTCAGCACGGGAACTACGTTAAGGCATTGGAGGTGTTGAAGAGGGCAGCCACCGTCAACCGCACGACCCTTCCACCCGATGATGTGCTGGTCAAAGCCATGGAGAACATCAGAGAGAGGGTAGGAGACATCAGAAAGAGAGAGGGTAGGAGACATCAGAAAGAGAGAGGGTAGGAGACATCAGAGAAAGGGTAGGAGACATCAGAGAGAGGGTAGGAGACATCAGAGAGAGAGAGAGAGAGAGGGTAGGAGACAGCAGAGAGAGGGTAGGGGACCAGAGAACGAGGGAAGGAAACATCAGAGGGTAAAAGACGTCAGAGAGAGGGTAGGAGACAAACGAGAGAGGGTAGGAGACATCAGGGAAAAGGTAGGAGACATCAGAGAGAGGGTAGAAGATGTCAGAGGCAGGGTAGGAGACATCAAAGACAGAGGGGGCAGGAGACCTCAGAGAGAGAGTACGAGACATCAGAGAGAGGGTAGAAGATATCAGAGAGAGGGTAGGAGACATCAGAGAGAGGGTAGGAGACATCAGAGGGAGGGTAGGGGACATCAGTGAGAGGGCAGGAGACAGAGAGAGAGGGTAGGAGAGGACGTATATTAAGTCGCACAGGAGACTCGCAACTCCTCTTCCAAAGCGATTTATTTTACATATTTTTTTTTTTTTTTTTTTTTTTTACGTGTCCGACTCTGGGCAAAGGCTTCAGGTCCTATTTCTCGGGGGCAGTGACCTATCCCAAGGCCCAGTAGTCCTCTTACACCTCCACATGTCACCACTTCGGCGCTAACACCCACCATTCATATTGAATACATGCTAGGGCTGTCTCATACAGGACTGGTGTATTGGTATTAGCAGGGGTATTTTTACGACATGTCGGCGGGTCATCTGGTAGATCAGGAAAGTCTGCTTTTAGGATATTCAAATCCTTAAACTGTTCCCTGCCTCGGCCGGGATTCGATCCTGGGTCCATTAGGACCGCAGGCCGCCTCTCTACCGATTCAGCCACCTCTGTGCAGTATACCTAGTTTTCATACCTACATACTTTGCATAATTGATATTAGGATACTGAGATGTAAGGTGTACAGTAGATCGCTGAGTATACGGTGCTACGAAGTTTACAATATCACTTAAAATATATCGTGTTTATATGCCTTTCGCTGACTAACTCTTCGCTCAGACGTTAATCCATTCCGTTATTATATGTCACGATGTAGGCTTCGTAGCTCGGTTTTGTTAGCGGATTATTAAGGATATTCCACATCGTTATTTCGACATTGATCGTATCAATAACATGCAAGAAGAAATTGAGATATAATGTGCAGAATAACTCGCCGAGGAAGAAGTGTAACGAAATCTCCAAGGGCACATTAATACTGCCTTCCATGACGTAATGTCTCGCAATATCCAACTCATATTTCATAATTCAAACACCGCTATTTTGTTTCCTTACGGTCTCGGCGTAATTTGCATGTAAATTTGGTTGCCTTCAGGAGACCAACGTGGAGAGCGAGGACGAGAATGCGAGGCCCCGAAGTGCGAAGAGCGTGGTGCTGAGGGCGGTGCGGACGGTGCTGATGCTGATACTGACGCCTGAAGTTAGGGTCAGGGCTATCGTCGTATTTTATCTTTGGGCTGCCACCGCCATGATCTACTACGGTGTTAGCCTGAGCGCGTACAACATCAGGTATTGTATCCATCTTCTACGGCATCAGGTATTGTATTCATCTTCTATAACATCAGGTATTGTATCCATCTTCTATAACATCAGGTATTGTATCCATCTTCTATAACATCAGGTATTGTATTCATCTTCTATAACATCAGGTATTGTATCCATCTTCTATAACATCAGGTATTGTATCCATCTTCTATAGCATCAGGTATTGTATCCAACTTCTATAACATCAGGTATTGTATCCATCTTCTATAACATCAGGTATTGTATCCATCTTCTATAACATCAGGTATTGTATCCATCTTCTATAACATCAAGTATTGCATCCATCTTCTATAACATCAGGTATTGTATCTATCTTCTTCCCCACGTTCAACAGTTACGGTATGTCTTTAAATATGTTGTTAGTACGGTGAAATATACCGGGATACAGAACTACTATTCAAGTTAGCCAGGTAGCTTATATTTCAAAGTTCAAGTTACGATTCAAAAGGTTCCAGGGGCCAACTTTACCTAAAACTATTCAGAGAAGTGAATGAAGTGGGCAGATTAGCGCCTAGTCAACAACTGTCAGTATCCCTCAATTCTAGGCTGATAGCTACAAACTTTTTCGTGGAATTTGCCTGTCATCGTATGGAGGGCCTAAAGGACAATTAGCAAACAAAGCACCCTGGGGTATAGTCACGCAGGATGGAAGGATGGTGGGTATGAAATCACCACTTCAGAAAAATAACTATTCAGCCAAGAAGTCATGGTCGGTAAATCTTCTTTTTGAAACTAACACGAATAGCGTAGAGGCATGTGACAGACTAAACAAATATTTCATGCTTCCACAAATGCAGCCCAAAACTAAGGTCAACATACAAGGATACATTTACACGAGATTGGGCAGATGGATGGGTGAGGGAGTATCCAGCTTAATGCTATGTAGTATCCTTCACCACCACCCCTGCTGCGGGAAAAACAGGCGGCCGAACAGTTTGCAAAGGTAAAATTGCTGTTTACAGTGTTACAGTGGGTGCCAAATCCAAAACACGAACGAATGAAGATGATAATACTCAATATCATGGCGTTCTTTCGGTGGTGTCCTCACACAGTCTTGCCTCGTATATTTGAGAAGGACATAAGTCTGACGGCACCATGCGGCGAAACGGGAGAGGAGACCACTGACTTGGTCGAGTATGGGAGCAAGTGAAAAGTAAACAAGCAATCGTTGCCAAAGTGAGCCATCAGTAATGAACCAGAAGAATTTAATTGGAAACACAGTCTAATATGTATTTTTCTTTTACATCAACAACCACTACGCACCTGCTCCCTCGTAATCTTCAAATGTTGGCGCTTAGTTTAGCCTGTTACAACTCCTGTCTCTCCTCTAGGCCACCTAAGCCCGTCTGATACTCTCTGCTATCCCTGGAAACGAGGCTTCTTTCATCCGCCTGGGAGAGGTGTTTTAGGTTAGCACTTTCGTGCCTTAGCGGGATCCGTCTCTGTAGCCCCAACCATAGGGAGATCTCTTCTCCAGAGATGTTTTACTTATTTCATATCTATCCACTCGGTCAGGATTTGTACTAGATTTCTTCTGACTCCCACATAGGAAGCAATTTCTACTGACTCAGGACGACTGCAAAAACACGCAGGCAACAATGCCCTCTGTGGATGTACCGGGACAAAGGTTTACGTCATACTTCTAGTGACCAAGGTAATTAGACCTCCTTTTTAACGACTTTTTTCATAGTCCAGTATTCAGCACTAAGAACGTGTAGTAAGTAAGCTCCTGTCTGATCGAATGCTGGGATGATCTGAGTGGAACGGAAAAGCTTCTGTGAGTTAAGGACAGTATTTTTCATAGTGAAGGCTACAATTCTCCACCAAATCTTGGAATCCATGGAACTAACCTGAGATGATGGTTTCACTAAACATGCAACAGAACTACATTCAGGAGCCGTCTAAGGCCTCCTTCCCCCGGGTGACTGCAGCCCTACCCCACAGTTCAAACAAAACTGAAAAGGTTTGTACGAAAAAGAAAGCACATATAAAGGAGAACCTCAGTTTGGACCATCCGTGATAGAAAGAGAATGTTATATTACCACACGAAATTATTTTAAATTTATACTATAGGCGATCCATTTCAAGGGAGATGTCCTACAAAAGTTCAGTAAACCAAAATAAGACTACAAGTGATGTTTTCCAGGCACAACACACACACACACACACACACACATTTATATAGATATGTAGATAGATAAGATATAGATAGATAGATAGATAGATAGACAGCCATAGATAGATAAATAGATATAGGAGGGACAAGTGGTAGTGTTAAACTGTTAATTGGAAGAAGACGATATCGATATCTGACTGGGACAGGAAACAGTTCGGGGATTTGGAATTTCTTTCAAGATACAAAATTTTCCATATTCCAAAAGATCCTCGTACGTTCGTATGTACGTATCACACATGTCGCAAAAGTAAACTAACTAATACAGCACAATTACACGACTCCTGAATGATACAGTCCTTGCATGTGCCTAATATCGATGATGAATACTAGTGCCCAGGTACTGACATGTGAAGGTGCATGGGGCCATCTGCTGCGCGTAAGATGGTCATTGGGCATTGGAAACGGACCATACAGTGAGAGAGAGAGAGAGAGAGAGAGAGAGAGAGAGAGAGAGAGAGAGAGAGAGAGAGAGAGAGAGAGGTTTAGTTTCATAATGTACTACAGTTTTACTCCGTGCATGTAATGTCTTGCATGTCACATTGCAGCACCAACATTTACATCTACACATTCCTTGGCGCACTGTTTGAGATCCCTGCCTACCTCTTCCTCTGGCTGTGCGTCACCAACCAAGGCAGGAGAAAGACATTAGCTTTCCTATATATCTTCTGTGGCATCTCCATCGCCTTGTTGGCCACCCTTTTGCTACTACACCAGGAAGGTAGGTACGTGCTCTGTTAATATAATGAGAGGACTTAGGATGAGGGTGGGACAGCTACAAGGCACAGGCAGGAAAACAGAGGATAGTGATAGCAGACAGTGGTATGGTGAAACAGAGAAAAGTTATATCACAGTGGTATTGTATATGTTATGACAGTGCGACAGACACAAGGCACAGATAGTGAAACAGAAGATAGTGACAGCAGACAGTGGTATGTTGTAGGTTAGGACAGGAGACACGAGGTACAGGCAGTGAAACAGATGATAGTGTTAGTAGACAGTGGTACGGTGTACGTCTGGTTATTTGACTGCTGCAGACGGGAATCACCTTGTGATCGTCCACCCCACGAACTCAGCGGTAGTCAGGAACATGACCTCGTAATAGAGGTCCTTCAAGCGCGAAGCAGTAACAAACCAATTGAGCCAGAGTCACCAAGAAGGGTCCTCTTGGGTGTTGCTACACCTTCTCCCACCAATCTCATTCCCTTTTTACTTTTACCAGTGCAACAGTATCCAAACTGCCAGGTATGAAAGGGAGGTGTGTAATAAATTGCTCATCAGTCCGGGAGAAAACTGTGATTTAAACACCATCCCAGCCAGTCTTGTTTATTTTACCCATTTTCAACCCCGCATCTCTCAGATCTGGACCTATGATGCTCATCTTTACAGGTATACTCCACCACACACTCCCATCCAGCCTGTCCTGCTCAATCTCCATTGTTCGACCCCCTACCTCCCTTAAAAGTCTTTGTTGCTGGTAATAATGGGGAGGTTAAGCACTGTCATGTTGGTGTCAAAGGACAACAGGTCAGCTTTGAGTCTACTGTATCTGCAGAGAGAGTGGATGGGTTGCCTGGTTACGAATCTGCATGAGTGTTTTGTAGAGGTCAGCCCAATAATACTGTCAATAGGTCTCCTGATTATCCTGGAAGGTGTCATGGGCTGGTGGGAACTGGGCTGAGTGGAGGTCAAAGTCAAGCTCATGTGGGCTGTAGAGCTTCCACAAATGGTGATGCACCTGTGGGAATGGTGTTAGAACCTTGCAAATCAATAGGTCCATGAAACCTTTACCAAGGGATACTGTGTGCATAGCCAAGGTGATCTAGTCCCTGAGACAATGTGTGCACGAAGTGTGTTGTGCTGGAATTTGGCAGTTGGAGGGAGGGAGGAAACAAGACTTAGAGCCCTGACAATCAGTATGCTGCCCTTTACTATAAGCAAAGAAGTCATGATCGAGAACCATTGCAATCTATAAGTTTGTTTTGTAGTACGGCACTGGCAAAAGATCTAGGACCTTGACAATAAGTTTGCACTGTGCTACTGGTGAAGGATCTAGGATCTTGACAATCAAGAAGTTTGCTCTGTACCATAGGCCTGTTGCACAAGTACTGTAGCACAGACAAGGATAGCCCACTTTCTAAGTTACAGTATCCACAATCTTTGGCATGCTAGGATGAGTTTTCACGAATGGAACTAGTGATTACATACACAGGATGGTTGAATAACTTTAAGAAGGGCTGTCTTTCATCTGATACTTTCTTCACAGCCCCCTCCTTTTTGTTTTTTTTTTTACTTTTTCATTTAGATATGCCAGTTGCATTTTCTGAGGACAGATTGTAAATGGAGTATAGTGGCTTAAAATGTAATGTTGGCTCTGTGTCTACAAGCTCAGGTAGGAAAGAGAAATACTTAGAGACTCGAAAATCAATAGGCTGGGCCTCTACCATGGGTCTATTGAATGAATAAAGTTGCACAATCAAAACTAGCTCAGTTAGTGAGAAACAGAATCAACATAATGTCATGCACCAGGGGTTGTTGGGTAGAAGGAACCTATAACTTTGCAGATCAGCAAGTATGACCAAAAGTCTATTATGTGTAAAGTACCACAACAATGATGGTTCAGCTACTGAAATACAATGTCCCCAAAATGGCGCAGGAAGAGGAGGGGAAGACCTAGAAGTGTGAATATTATTAGGCTTCACCTTTAACATGGGATTGTGTAAATCTGTATGCCCAAATGTGGCCAGGATACCAACATACAGCATTCACATTAGATACATTAGAGGGTGGGGTGGGACGCTAGGGACCTAGAACATTGAAAACTGATAAGCTTCACTTTTACTAAAGGTCTACTGTATATGCAAAGTTGCATAAAAGGTGGCCTGACCTGCAATGTATGGTGGCCACTAACTGTGATGCATCATGGGGGAAGGGGCACCTAGATTCTTAGTAACAGATACAATTTGTCTTTACCATAGACATACTGTTTGTGTAAATTTGCTCAACAAAAAATGGCTTGGTTGTCTAGATACAGCATCCATAAGTTGTGATGTGTTGGATGGGCTTTGATTGGGAGAAATGGGAACCTAACCTCTAAAATTGATAGTCATTATCATTTGTCTGTTGGATATGTTAAATTACACAAGCAAAGGAAGCCTGGATACTGTGGGACAGCATCCATATGCACTAATGTTTGATCTTGGATTTATAGCTATACCACTAAAACTGCTGTAATATCTCTTCACTGGGGAATACATTTCAAGATAGAAAAGTGGAGGTCTGCTTACTTTGGTCAATTCTTACTCAAACAGAGCTGCTGATTTCCGCAGACTTAGGGAGATCTCACCAAACTTATAGATGGTGAAGTTTTACATGTAGATGCAACCATCTACAAGGAGACTGGAAGGTCATCAACAAATGACACCTACAGTTTCTTGGCAGTCCACGTGGCTTCTTGATTCTGATATGTGGGCCATGGAAAGGGAAGATTTAGCACATTATTTAAGCCCATCTAGTAACTTTTAGTTAGAATAAAGGGCGTTGTCAACTTTTGCATCAGAGAGTTAGTATTCTGTTTCTTGCCTGCCTTATTTTCCTGTTTTGTGTATAGCATGAACATTCTCTGTCTGAGTATTAGAATAATTATCAGGCAGGCATGGTTGTATGGAATACTGTTTAAAATCAGAACTGTAACAATTATCAGCAACATTACTTTCCAGTTAACGAACATAAAATGATCGGATCTTGAATTTGGCTCTCTATTGTATTTTGTTTTTCTCTTGGAGGGAACTGCTACTGCGGGCTCATGGCCTTTGGTTCCTTCTTCCTCGCATTAAAAAAAAAAAATAAAATAAAAATATATATAAAGAACTGATGATACTGTACTGTTGTTACTGCTGTTGTTGTTGTGGTCTCAGGCTCATCTGGATATGATAATGTTCGAAACCTGAGGATACATATTCATATGTTGTTCTGACTTTCAGCACCTGTTGTGGTAAAGGTGTTCCTTTCCCTGACAAGCAAAATGGCCATCACAGCGGCCTTCCAATTGATTTGGTTTTACACAACAGAACTTTTCTCCACCAAATTCAGAGCTCGGGCTACAGGGGAGGCAAGCACCTTCTGTAGGATTGGCAGTGCCTCCTCTCCCTACATTAATGATCTATTGGTAAGATTAAGCCCTAGAAAGTATAGCCTTTCCTGAAAAAAAGGATAATTTGCCTGGAGTGTAGTCACCTCATCCATCACTACACCTCATCCTTTATCTATTTAATTATTTTCATCCAACTGTGGACAGACATTAAAAGTCATTAATGACATCCAGTATTCCACTTACACATCAACAGTCAGCTCCCTAACAAATATCACATCACACCAGGGAAACAGGGGCATCAAACTCAGTATCTCTTATGTGATATGCTAGGTATTGCTCACAGCTAGTGTATAATCACGTTAATGGGTGTACAATATTTTTACAATATACTGGCAGGCTCTACACTGTCCGTTCTCAGCTATCATGTGAATGGCACACTCCCAACGAATGTGGCAGGAGGGTTGCAAAAGATGTTTTGTGGTGCAGCAATATGGCCAGTTTATTGGCCATTCAAAAATGACTTCCAGTGTACATTAATGCCTTGGCAATAGCATCATCATTAAATATTTTTGCTCAGCTCACCATAGTTACGGAGTTCTTGCAGTAAGAAATTTTCCAGTTTGTGAGTAACCAACAATTATACACGTGGGACTCATTCCAGTCAAAGCCTCATTGAGGTATAGTTAGTCCAATTGACAATAACTAGCATGATGTGTTACTTTCGATAATTTACCGTAGTACATCTTTCCCTTTCTCCCCTTAGCCACTGTCAGCCTTGCATTTAATTTTATCATTTTATTTTTTAAAGACAGGTTTGAGCCTTCCTTGGGTGCTGAACACCATGGTAGATAGATCAGGAAGTGCATGAATTTTGTTCATAGTAGCTACCGTTACTCTACTTTGTTTTTGGGCTCAACCTTGGGGTGGGGATGAGAGACAGTGGAAAGCCTAATATCCTATAAAAACTGTGTTACACTGCTCCTACGAGAAACATCATCGTGTTTTGTTAAAAACCTTGCTCATATGTGGTAGGTTGCAACTTGCATGCCCCCGGAGTTGACTCATATGGGGTAAGTTGAATGCCATGGGTTAAGCATCCTCCTGTTTACAAGCATATAAGTATCCAAGCATCTTTCACTGCTCATTATGGTGTCTGTACCAGGGATAATAATATACCTCTTTTTGTTTATGTATTACCTATTCACAGCGTTCCTGATGCACGTCCTTCAATTAGAGCTCACTGCTGCTTTCCCTTGCACACCAAAATGACTCATTACAGTACATTCACAGGGTTTGCACTACTTCTTCCATTCAAATCAACCATCACAAACACTCTGTAATTCCTTGGCATAGCTCTGTGGCTTATTATCTAATTACAGTACATTCTCAGGGTTTGTACCACTTCTTCCTTTCAGATCAACCATCACAAACACTCTGTAATTCCTTGGCCTAGCTCCGTGGCTTATTTTCTATCTTAATACTGTACTGTATCTAGCTGATTCCAAAATTCATCTTTCTCTTTCACATTTCAGTACATGTGTAATAATTAGAGTTATCATATATACCTTTCACTTGAATAGCTCATATGAAGTCCCTGCAGGAAAGGACCCTCTATTTAAGAGCGGCAGTAACTGCCAGAATTAACCCTTCCCTCTGCTGGCAAATTACAAATGAGAAAGGGGTGTCTCGTCCGTTTGTTCATTTTTGAAGGCTCCTACATGTTAGCATGCGTCAACCTTGGTCACCTAATGATGGCTCTCCCTGCTGCTCGAACTCTGGCAACTTCCCTATTCAGTCCCTTATCTCTGAGGACACACTCAGTGATCTCATCTCAAGTCTTTTTTGGTCTACCTTTTTCAACCTTACCCCTATCATTAACACTTCTCACATTCTGCACCCAGTTGTCATCCCCATCCTCCCCACATGCGCAAACCATCTCAATCTACCTCTCCTCATCACAACAGCAATACATTCCAGTCCATCCTACCCCTCAACTCTTCCATTGTAAACCTAGCCCCTCAAGGCCTCACAGTCAGGGGCGCACTGCACATCCACCTAATCATTGTCATTTCTGCATGTTTGAGCCTAGGAATATCCTCTTCCTTTACTGCCCAAATCTCACTACCATACAGCATTACACTCCAAACACATGCTGCAGACAATGATCCCTTTGCACGGAGGGAGAGCCCTCTATGTCTGTTGTAGGAATAATGAAAGTGAATTATGGTATCAGCTATGTTTGTGTATGTTACAGTCTGTGTGTCACACGTATGATCTGACGGAGTGATATGCAAGTACAGCATATGAGGACATATTACAAGCACCCAATTTAAAAGTCTGCTATAATTTTTATAGCCTAGTATTAAATAAATAAATTATGATAATTTATCTGTCCAGAATAGTGCCTACAATAGTACTGTGCATATTTCAGGGTGAAGCGGCAGTGTGGGGTCCATCTGCTGTTTTTAGTTTGGCAGCCTTGGTGGCAGCAGGACTTGTGTTCATCCTGCCTGAAACCACAAACAAGAAAATGCCACAAAAAAGTCAAAAGATATGATTAAAGAAGTCAATGAAAATGTATAAGTGCTGCCATCTCCAATTTACGTGGTTAATGTGTTAACCTGGCTCTCCGTAATCATGAATTCATGTATCTCAGCTCCTTGAACTTGTTATAATAAAGTAAGTACGCTACTACATCTCGAGCCTGACCTCCACTTCCCACCTAAAAACCATGTATGACCCTAACTTGCCTAATCATGTGGTTTCTAGAGACTTATCCTGCTAAAGAGAGGCAAAACAGACACATGACAGTGACAACAAAGAAGTATAAAGTAACAGAAATGAACTGTGCGCTCCCACTGCCAGACCACCCACCCCACTACGGAGCTGCAGCCCCACCCCCACCCCAGGAGGACACCACAGTGGGCCAGGCGAGTGTGACACCAGCTCAGTGCGAGACGGGCTCAGGTGCGCCCTGCCGTTGTGTCCCTCTTCCCCTCAACCTGCCCAACCACGTCGCAGGGATGCGAGACTACTTCTCGGCCAGACCAGCCTTCGTCATGATTGGGGTGGGACTGCACCAGATACAATCCCAGGCAGCACCGTGGTAATGGCCACTGTACATACCGGGGAAGGGACAGCCACTGTACGTATCGGGGAAGGGACGGCCACTGTACGCCCTTCTGCTGTTTTCCCCTGAAGCACCGTGGTAATGGCTACTGTACATACCGGGGAAGGGACAGCCACTGTACGTCCTTCTGCTGCAGCCACATCTGGAGCCCGCCTCGGTGTGATGGCCACTGTATGCACACCAACAGGCAAAGGCAGGAGTGGAACCGCGATGACGGCCACTGTACGCATCAGGGAGGGAACGGCTACTGTACGTCCCTCATCCACCTCCTCCTTCTCCTACGGGAGTAGCACTGCGGTAACGGCCACAGGACGTACCGGGAAGGGAATGGCCACTACATCCCTCAGCTACTTCCCGTTGGGCAGGCAGACCCTTGGTGACGGCCACTGTACGCGCTGGGAAGGGAATGGCCACTGTACGTCCCTAATCTGCCTCTTCCTCCTTCGGAAGCAGCCCCACAGCGATGGCCACTGTACGCGCAAGGGGAGGAACGGCCACTGTACGTCCTTCTGTTGCTAGCCCAAGGGACTGTGGAACCGCAACGAAGGCCACCTTATGCATTGGGGAAGGGACGGCCACTGTATGCCCTTCGTCCACAGTCCCAAAGGTTCTCCCGGAGGAGAAAGTCCCTTGCGCGGCCCACTCTCCACCAATCGGCTGCACGGGACACCCTTCTGTCTCTCCCTCTAGGTGTACTTCCCCGGAGGTGCTGCCGTTCCAGGAGTGGTGGCGAGGTCCTGTCACTGAGGGAGGGGTTCACGCCCTTCAGTCTGCCCCTGGACGATGCTGGGTCCTGATGGATGCCCCGCGGGCGAGGTGCCGCAGTCAACCACTGACGGTGCCCCCACCCAGCGGCGACCGCAGTCCTCTTCCTTCCAGGGCCAGCCCCAGGACCCCAGGGTGGGACCGCTCTGGCCTCACTCACTGTCAGCCCTCCGCCAGGAGCATGAAGTGGCATGCCCGACTCCTGACGCAGTTTGGATTCAGTCCTGAGGGCCCCCCCACCAGGTCGAGGCCCGAGCAGAAAAGGGCCTCCCTGCATCCCAAACCAGACACGCGCCCGGGCCGTGACGCCCGCGAGAGTTTTCCCGTGCCTTCTGCAGGAGGGCCCCCCAGGAGGGCTCCCTCTCACTCCCGGGCACCATCTAAGTTAAGCCCAGACCTCAGCAGCCCAGTGACAACACCTCCAGACCCCAGTGTCGTGCTAAAGACTTTACAGTGACAGTGGCCGTAGGTGATATAGAAACAGTGAGACAGAAACACTACCCATAAAGATCTCTATTCCAGTTTATCCAGAGTGCTGTGTATATGTCTAAGCACCAGAGTAATATACTAGTGTGTGGCCAAGAGACCCGCCTACCACTTACAGTCCAAAGAGACCGAGTGTATGAACAGTGTCACCACGGCTATGTGATATTCTCTCGTGTATTAACTCAGGTGTGAACTCTGCCCATGTGATATGTTATGCTAGCATTAATTAACCTGTCATATTCAGTGCATCTTTGTATGTATATTGTAAGGGAATTGACCTAAGACAATAGATGTGTTAAGGTGTCCTGCCGAGTTCCTTTGTAAGTGTTCTATTTCTAGTCTAGAAAGAGGACCCTGCTCAGTCGCTGGTGTCTTTAGAACGAGAAGTCGGTCTAAAAAATCCAGCATAACACCACCAAACACCTCCGTCAGGATAAAGACACTTGATCAAGAGATCCTTTCCTGTTTTAGGAACCTCCACCCCAAAATGTATGAAAAACTGCTCCAGGTAACTGGCAGAGGAATAAAGCTGGAGAGGCAGAAGGAAGAGGATTAGGGAGGTATGAAGGTTACACCATGTCACACTCCAACAGAATTTTGGCAGAACTTCAACATTAGGGAATGCCCTAACCTACACTGTCCATGCCTGGGACAGAGTTACAGCAAAGACGATGAGGCACAGATGGGGAATCTCCTATCAAGCACAGATGGCTACTCTCGAAGGAGGAAGAGGCAGATGAGGGACGTACAGTGGCCGTTCCCTCCCCGGTACCGTACGTACAGTGGCCGTTACCGCGATGCTGCCTGGGTCTGTATCTGGAGCAGTCCCACCCCGATCCTAACGAGGGCTGGTCTGGCTGAGAAGTAGTGTTGTATTCCTGCGACGTCATGGTTGGGCAGGTTGAGGGGAAGAGGGACACAAGGTCGGGGCGCCCTGGCCCGCGTCTTGCTCTGGGCCAGAGTTGCACTCACCTGGCCCACCGTGGTGTCCTCCTGGGGTGGGGGTAGGGCTGCGGCTCCATAGTGGGGTGGGGGGTCTGGCGGCGGGGGTGCGCATATTAGGTGGGAGAAATTGGACTTAGTGGATTTGTGATGAATAACAAGGAAGTTGGATGTTCAAGACAACTGTCCTGTGTATGCACCACCTTGAAGGCAAGTAGTCTTTGGTTGGTGGAATAATTTCATGACACTGCCTCATGATGACAGAAATTGTATCCTATCCCTTCAAATTCTGCTCCCAGTGGATGCCCTGCTGCTCCAGATTTACCCCTCACAAACGTCCTTGGACATGCATAATGATGGATCACTGAGGGCTTCATCTTAGTCGCTAAACTCATTCATGCAGAAAAGAAGAGTCAAATGTTCTTTACTTGGCATGAAGCCAAGCACCATCCTATCCTTCTGTTATAAGAAAAGCAGAGGAAAGTAACATTTTCCCCAACAAACTGGTCTCATCTATGTTGAAGACTAATGAAAATTTTGTAACTGCCTTCCTCTAGGAGGGGAAGAAAAGATGCTGCAATGTCATCAACTGCATTTACTGTCTCACCATGCAAGTGGTGATGGTGAAACCTGCATCTCTGTAAAAACCTATGTAACCAACCCTTCACAGCACAAACAGCCTCGAACTGGTTACAACATGTTTCTGGACACCAGAATAAATATCATTAGCCTTGGTACACAGGATTTGGGTATTAGTATGTAGGATATCCAATGCTGCACACATACAAATTTCAAAAGATTTGGTTCTATTTTCAGCAGCACTGTCCTTAACAGTTCTCTCCAGAAAACATTACACAGACACTTGTACCTGTTCCTTATGCTCCTTCCAGCCACCCACTAACCTCCCCACCAATCCTACTCCTACTTCCTTCACACCTCCACAGCCAAACCCACCGATCCTTCCCACACCATCCAGTCCCCCAACTCCTCCCATTCCAACCCATCCTAATCCACCTCAACCCTTACCTCCATCACAACCTCTTCCTACCCTCTCCCCCCCCCACCCACACCACCTCCCCCCTGTGCTGCAGCAGGCAACACACATCGCACACACAACATAAACATCTTTCAGTTAAACATAGATGGCATAAACACCAAAAAAGAAGAACTCACACAATTCATCAAACAACAGAACATACACATTGCCATCTTAAAAGAAACAAAACTACACAGAGCACAGAAAACACTGACATTTCATAACTTCACCACTAACTGACAAGACCGGGCCGACAACGGTGGCGGTGGACTCATCACCCTGGTACACAAATCCATCAACTTTGCAGATACCAGTGCACACACACAGTCACTTCTACCCCCACATGACACCACAACAGAAATACAATCAATTAAAATACGTATTGGTAACAAATCACACATAACAATCGTTAACACGTACATTCCCCGCCAATCTTCCCCCACTACCACACAATTACTCTCCACGGATACACATCACTAACATACCCAACATCATCCTGGGTGGTGATTTCAATGCCAAGTCGTCGGCCTGGCATGTCAACAACCCTGACACAGACAGAGGGCTGGTATTACAATCTCAGACAGATCATCTTTTCACACTGAACAATCTAGACCAACATACCCATATCCCATACCAAGCCCTCTTCCTCCCATCATCTCCAGACATCACCTTCTGCTCCCCAAACCTCACCCCCACTACATCCTGGAGAGTGATCAGAACCCTAGGTTCTGATCACCTCCCAATCATCATCACTACCAAAACCAGAATCACTCCAGCTGGCCACAAACACACACACACACTAATTATAAGAGAGCCAACTGGGAGGCCTTTATAACTGAAACAGAACAACATTTCGAAACACTAAACAGTACACCCATCACAAACATCAACACCGCTGTGCACACTTTCAATACAATTATACAAAATGCAGACAAAAGACACATCCCTAGAGGCAACAGAAAGAGACACAACCCCAACTTCACACCAGAAATTCAAGACCTCATCAGACAACGGGACACACTGCGACATTCCTCAACACCCCATACACAAGACACCATACAACAAATACAAGAACTCAACATTCAAATAAACAATAAAATATCAGAACAGGAAACACTAAACTGGAAAAATTACCTCCAAACACTTGACCACAAAACAAACATCAGCATGCTCTACAAAACACTAAACAGCATCACACTTTCCAACAGCAACACCACACAATTACACGCCGCCATTACAACAACAGACACTATACCCTCAAACAAACAACAAGCAGACACTCTCATCAATCACTTTTCATAAGTCAGCCATCTAAACCCCCATCCCGAAGACTGACGTATCATCCGAGGTAAGAGACAGTTCCCCACAGACCCAGACTACGCACCTTTCACTTACAACCAGACGAAGCACATCATTAACAACCTTAAGCACTAATCTGCCTGTGGACCAGACAACATAAGCAACATTCACCTTAAACACCTTGGACCACAAGGCATACAAGCACTCACCAACATATCAATCTACAGCTACTCACACAACATAGTACCCAACATCTGGAAGCATAGCATTATCATCACTATCACTAAACCCAACAAAGACCCCACATTACCCTCCTCACACCGCCCCATCACACTCCTCTGCATCCCTTCTAAAGTCACTGAACAACTGGTACTACAACTAGTCACACCTCACATTCCCCTAGCCCAAGCACAACATGGTTTTAGGCCACTACACGCCATAAGCACCCTTCTTACAGACCTTAAACAGAGAGTTTTTGATAGCATGAATTCAGCTAGGCCACCACACAGAACACTCCTAATCACATTAGACATCAGGAAAGCTTTTAATGCCATCCCCTGCCACAACCTCACAAACAAAATACTGAACACAAACATGCACAATAACACAAAAAGATGGCTGGCAAACTGCTTAGCAGGCAGATGTGCACACGTAACATTTGCCGGTCAGTCGTCTAACATCAGAAACTTCACAAACGGCGTCCCCCAATGATCTGTTTTGTCCTCTGCACTCTTTAACCTATACGTGCACGACACACCCACACCCCACACATACACATAGCTTCCTATGCAGATGATATAAAACATGTACGCACCAAAACACAAACACAGCTGCACACATCATCCAACCTTACCTCAACACACTACATGAATGGTTCACCACAAACAGGCTCAAAATAGCCCCAGCCAAATCTACAGTGACCCTTCTCACAAACTGGACAGCAGAACACAGTCACATCCCACACCTTACAATAAACAACACTCCCCTACCACACACACGCACACACACTCAAAATCCTTGGTGTAACATACAATACATCAATGTCATATAAACAACACATCACACATCATGTGTTAGGAGTGTAATGCTGTATGGTAGTGAGACCTGGGCAGTGAAGGAGGAAGATATTCGCCGGCTCAGACGTACAGAAATGACAATGATTAGGTGGATGTGCAGTGCGTCCCTGCGTCCAAGGCCTGGAGGGGCTGGGTTTACAATGGAAGAGTTGAGAGGTAGGATGAGACTGGAGTGTATTGGTGTTGTGATGAGGAGAGGTAGATTGAGGTGGTTTGGACATGTGGAGAGGATGGGGGATGATAATTGGGTGAGGAAGGTGAGAAGTGTTAATATTGGGGGTGGGGTTATGAGGGGTAGAACGAGGAAGACATGGGACAAGGTCATTAAGTGTGACCTTAGGGTTAAGGGACTGAACAGGGAGGCTGCAATGGATCGTGCAGTGTGGAGAGCCGCCATTAGGTGACCAAGGCCGACACATGCAAGCATGTTGGAGCCTTTAAAAACGAAACGAAACGAAACGATCACAAACATTAAAAATAAAATAACACCATGACTCAACGCCTTGAGGTCACTTGCCCAAACAACATTCAGACACAACAAAGAAACCACCACCACAGTATACAAACAAAACATATGTTCAGTGATGAATTATGCAAGCCCTGCCTGGCTCCTAACCTCACCAAAACACACTACAACACTCTATAGACCATACAGAACAAGGCCCTAAAAATAATCACAGGCTGCACAGCTACTACACCCACAGACCACCTACATCAAGAAACCAAAGTCCTCAAAGTCGAGGATCACCTAGACATGAGAGGCATCCAGTTTCTTGCTGCAGCCTCCACAAACCCACAACATCCACTACAGTACATGGCAGCACATCCACCCACACCAAGGAACATCAAAACAACATCCAGCACACGATATCATACACAAATACTGTCATCTCTCCCCCCTCGCCCACCTCAGACCAGCTGCCAGAAGCATATCCACACGCAGATCACTCGCCGCTCCATTCAGTCACTTAAAGACAACACACAGCTGCATGCAAGGCCTCCTGATATCCACCCTTCTGAATCCTATCTTCCTCGTGAGGACAGGGTCCATCTGGCCAGGCTGAGATGTGGGCACCATCCAGCCCTTTTAAGCTACCAGAAGAGGCTGGATGACTCCGTCGCTGATGCCTGTCCAGGATGCAACACAGCACCCCATACTATTAAGCACATTATGGAAGACTGCATTGCACACAATCACCTATGCCAACAACACAACATATACTCTTTGAGAGCTCTGTGGGAAAGCCCGGTCTCGGCCATGGCCTTCCTAAGGGACTCAGGGCTGTTCGGCCAGACTGCCTAGGGAACAACTACTACTACTACTACAACACAATATACACTCTCTGAGAGCTCTGTGGGAAAGCCCGGTCTCGGCCATGGCCTTCCTGAGGGACTCGGGGCTGTTCGGCCAGACTGCCTAGGAAACGACTACTGCTACTACTACAGTTCCCTCCTAGCTTGCATGAGATGCAACACTAAGTGCTTGCTTGACCCCTTGTCAATTCCTTTGCTACTCCAGCTTCCATCCTTTGACTTCTCACATATTTCTCTGATACGGGTATGGGACCAGACTAATCAGTCCAGGCATTTACAGCAGGAGTGACCAGTTGTTCACCCTTTTGTGGCAGTATGTAAGCAATGAGCCTCAAACACTCCTCAGAATGAAACCTGTATGAGCCACAGCTGTTGAGAGTGACTTAAGTCACTAGACCATCAAGTTTCTAAAAACCTGCATGAGGACAATGGGGTTGATGCACTACAACAGTACATAGCACATAGGCTCACCCTTGATATTTCTGCATACAACAGAAAACTGTCCCATGCATGGGAATGTAATCAAGAGTGGCCGTGAAATACATATTTACAAAATGTATTATCACTACACGTAGAGGGAAAATCTAAGGATTACGAGGTAAACAATCATATTTGTAATGAATATTTAGTTATCAATTTCATATACAGAACATGTACATATCTACTAGTAAAGCATTTTTGACTAGATATATCACAGTAAATCGAATGTATTGGTTTATAAACCTTAATGTGCTCTATGAACGTAACTGAGGTAAATGCACTTAAATAAGGCAGCACACAATCACTTAAATAAAATAAAATAAATATATACAGTATATTATAAAAAGTCCATCCATCCATTGCCAGACGCCATGTATCCCAGATGGGGTGGCCAATGGCTTAGAGTTAATTGTTTTTACAGGGAGGGGCACTAATCCTCCACCAACCCCACTTGACGTAGTAGTTAATATATATAGAAATAGTAATGAACTGCAATTCAAAAATACTTACAATTAAAGTTATACCATAACAGATACTGGCAATTAAACTGAGATCAAGTTAATGATAAAATGAGATATGCTGCTTTTTCGTTCAAATGGACCATCTCCTACCTACAATAACCTAGGTTCGATTACATGAAAAGGCTCTGGGATGAACTAAGGCTTATGATGTTAGAGCAGGGGTTCCCAACCTTCTTAAGCTGACAAGCACACAGCTGTTTTCTGGATAATTATGAGAGCACCACCATAATTTTGGAAATTATGCAGTCCAATTAATAAGACCTATTTTAAAGGCCAGAAAATCTTTAAATAACTTGCACCGAAGATTCACAAATAAAACTTATACTGTACAACTCGGATTTTTATTAGGAAGTTATTATCATTTACTTGCAAGTTATGCATATAGGTATATAATGGCATACACAGCAATAGTTAGCCTCTTAAGATAATATTACTAAATACATTGAATGTGTTTAAATACTGAATACCATTAAAAATAATTAATCCATGTATGGAAACTTTTCCAAATAAATTTCAAAATTTTGCAAAGGATCTGTTATACTACCTGTAATAAAATGTTGGAAAGTAAAATACCCTGCAGTTAGTAAGACCTATTTTAAAGACCACAAAATCTTTAAATTACTTGCACAGTAGATTCACAAATAAATCTTATACAACTCGGGATATTATACGGAAGTTATCAACATTTACCAAACTTGCACATTATACATATAGGTATATAATGGGATACACAGCAATAGTTTGCCTCTTAAGATAATATTACTAAATAAGCTGCAATTTTACTTTAATCATTTACAATCCATATGACCCAGCGTAAATGAAGATTGCCCTGGGAAATTCATCAATGTTACATATACTGAACCTTATATAAGTTATGCAGTTTACTCACATTACTGTAATTTTAAAAGGCAACAGAAAATAATGACTAAAACCAACCACAATCGAACACTGGCATCAGTGTTTTCTTATGCATTTATAATCAGCAGGTTTGCTCGATAACTGATGACACGTCTTACATCGTGACCATCAGCTATTTGTCAGACTTTGGCCTACAAAGAGCTGGTGCTCACGAGCACGATTTTAATCACCGTGAAAGAGCACTGCCTGACCATCAGAGAGCAATAGGTTGGGAATCCCTGAGTTAGAGCTTGGTAAGAAAGAAAGATCATGATGCTGGCTGGAAACTTCTATGGGCACACAGGTGAACATTCTTTAGGCTATGATGGAGTGCATGAGGGAACTGGTATGTTACAAGGAATGCTGAAGGCAGTAGAAAAATCAAATACAGTATACCAATGTATTGTAATAACACGGTGTTTATCACGAGAAGGAAAACTAATTACATACTAATCTGGTGGTGTTGGTAGTTAAACACAGTACTTTCCAGATAGGATCTCTGAATGAAAATATGTTAAAGATATAAATGTGAATGATGGGGATCAATCCACTCCACAGTATACAGTGCATGTGTGTGATATGGTACCTGAACAGGACGGGGGGGGAAGGAACGGTGTATGATCCAACAATGAGTGTGGAAGATATGAATGCAGAATGTTAACATATTTCAGTCTAAGGAAATATAGGGATTGCTTAGTTGGGAATGCTAAAGCAGTGCGTGGTGTGGCAAGAGTATCAACAAAAAAGAAGGGTACGGCATGGTGGGATGAGGAGGTTGAGACAGCAGTGGAGGAAAAGAGGAAGAAGTGGTTAAAGTGGTTACAGGATAGGGGTTCAGTTGAAATATGAACTGAGTATACTGAGACCAAGAAGCACGTAAAGAGACTAGTGAAGAGGAATAAGAAGGAGGAAAATGATGATTTGGGAAGAAAAATGAATACGAACTACTCTAAAAATATGAAGTTATTCTGGAAAGAGGTGTGGAAATGTAGAAGTGAAAGCAGAAAAAAATGTGATGGTGTGAAGGATGAAGGTGGTAGGTTACTAACCCATGGAGATGAAGTAAGGACCAGATGGTAAAAATATTTTGAAAGCCTGATGAATGGGAACAGAGAGAGCAGAGCGGTTGTAAACATGACTGGTTTTGGGGGTGTGCAGAGAAGGAATGCAGTGCCAGGAGACGTGACACTCGCACAGGTGAAGAGCACTGTGAAACGACTGAAAAATGGGAAAGCAGCTGGGGTTGATGGGGTGCATGCAGAGATGCTCAAGTGTAGTGGAGACGGTGGAATGAAGTGCTTGTTGGAGATATGTAAGAAGGCATGGATGAGTGAAACTGTGCCTGCAGAGTGGAAAAAGGCTGTGATTGTACCCCTGTACAAAAATAAAGGTGAGCGAAGTGAGAGCAAGAATTATCGTGGCATAAATTTACTCAATGTGGTAGGGAAGGCATATGGAAGAATTATTATAGGGAAAATAAGAGAGATATCATAAGTCCTAGTGAGTGATGAACTGGGTGGCTTTAGGAGTGGCAGAGGATGTGTGGATCAAGTATTTGTAGTGAGACAGGTAGCAGAGAAGGCTTGTGAGAAGGACCATAAGGTGTTTATGGCATTCACGGATCTTGAAAAAGCATATGACAAAGTAGACAGAGAAGGATTGTGGAAGGTTTTGTGCATGTATGGTGTAGAGGGTAAGCTGTTACGTGCTGTCAAGAGTTTTTATGATGGTAGCGAAGCATGTGTAAGGGTTAATGGGCATCTAAGTGAATGGTTCACGATCAGTGTGGGTGTGCGACAAGGGTGTGTGATGTCTCCTTGGTTATTCATTATATATATGGAGGGGGTGATGAGAGAAGTAAAAACACGAGTAATGGAGAGAGGGATGGCGCTGGTAATGAATGGTGATAGATGGAATATCTCAAATTTGTTGTACGCTGATGATGCAGTACCGCTTGCAAGTACCGGACAAGAACTCAGCAGGCTAGTGCAGAGTTTTGTTGATATCTGTGAGCGTCGTGCCTTGAGAGGAAATGTAGAGAAGAGTAAAGTGATGGTTACTGAGAGAGAAGGTGACTCCCAATGTGATGTCACAGTGAATGGAGAAAGACTGGAACTGGTGAGAGAGTTCAAATACTTGGGTACAGTGACAGAAAAGAGAGGAAAATGTGCAAAAGAAGTTGAAAGTAGAGTGACACAAGGAAGAAAAGTGGCTGGTGCAATGAAAGCCTTGATAAGAAACAGAGGCTTGAGTGTTGCAGCTGCATGAGGCTTACATGAGGGAGTGTTAGTGCCAACTCTAACATATAGGTGTGAGACTATGGTGTGGCATGAAAATGACAAGTCAAGAGTAAGAGCAATGGAGATGGGACTTCTGAGGAATGTATGTGGAGTACAGAGAGTGGATAGGATACAAAATAATGTGATCTGTGAAAGGTGTGGAGTGAGGAAGTCGGTGGACACCAGAATCGAAGAGAGTGTCCTGAGATGGTATGGTCATGTGGAAAGAATGGATAACAGAGTGGTAAAAAAGGTATACCTGAGCGAATCTGAAGGAGGGAGGAGGTGAGGTAGGCCAAGGAGAAGGTGGAATGATATGGTGGATGATTGTGTGAGGAAGAGAGGTTTGGAAGTCGGTGAGGCTAGGGAACTGACAAGAGATTGAGCTGGCTGGAGTAATTTTGTGAGGAGAAGTGCATGGTCAGGGATTTTGGCACCCCTTGTGAGCATGCCAGCGTCCGGATTGACTCAGTCAGATACGCTATGTGAAGCTGCAGAATGTGGTGAATGTTTTTGGCATATCCGGTGGAGCCAGGATTCCAGGGGCTTGAATGATGAGTGAATGGAAGTGTGGCCTATTTGGATTGGGCAAGTTTGTGCTATCTGGATATTGCTACTCCTCACCCTGCCCCTGGGTGGGAAAGGAGGTCTGGATGATGATGATGACTAAGGAAATACTTGTATATAGCATAGATGATGGTCCAGGGGCTAGTTCAGCTCCGAGTTGGAAGTAACAAGTTAATTTAGCTGTTGCACTTACTGCCAGTGAAATAACCGTTTATCTGTAAATAACTATTTATCTGTAAGAAAGGTCAGTTGTGTGTTCAGAAAATAGTCATCAGGTGATAAAAGACTGGTCCCCATACAAGCATGGAACACTGCCTTACAAAGGGCATGTATGTGTGAGATGTGCAATGCTCAGTGGTAGCAAAGACTGGATATTATGAATGAAAATGGGGAAACAAGTGTAAAAAAGTGGGACTGACAAAATGGATGCAGTTTATTAAGTACTGCGCTGCATTACACATCGGACTATGCTATTGCTTTGGCTCCAGGCTCATATGGATATTTATGTACTCAGTGTACTGGCAAAATGTTGTGAACACAGGTAAGCTAAGATGATACGAACTTGTGGAGAGTACATGTCAGAGGAACAGGATGAAACGTACTAAGTGTAGGGTAAGGGTGTCAGAGCAAGTCAAGAAAAATGTTGAATGATGCCCTGAGCCATCAGGTAAACACAGCTGACCCAAAGAATCCTGGAATGCAGCTTTTTAAATTTATGGATAAATGTACCATCACAATATAAAATAAGCTTCAAGTTCACTTAACATTCAAAGTATTATGAAGCTTTTAGGCAACTGTGTAAGGAAATATTACAATCAAAGGCAATGTTGGTCATATTTCCTTGACATTCAGTTGTCACTAACTACATCTAGACTAATTATTCCAATCTACTTATCCATCTGACATAATTTTGTCTCTGATTAATTTTTTTTTTTTTTCTTTACCAGAAGTACATGAAATTAATTTAAGTACAATAAGTTTACCAGCCAGAATAAATATCTACTCTGGTAACAAGTCATCACCAAGTTCTTCATCAGCAAATTCATCTTCATCCTTGCGTCGAAGGCTGGTCTTTGGTCGTTCTTGTAATGGACCAAGGGGGTCAACGTAGCTGCTGTCTGAGGATGGAGAAATTGCAATGGAATGATATATAATTTCAAATATACAGCTGAGTATATATAAATTGTAAGAATAAATATAAATCTATACTTTCATTATATTTTTCTCTTTATGATATTTCTACTGATCACAGCAATGCAGATAAATGAATTACATCTGAGTGCATAATCCTGATAGGAAAGGTACAAATGAAATAACCTACATGCACAAAGCAATTATCTTACTAATCTTTAAGTTACTACAGGTTTGAGTTATAAACCAGTACTGCATACATCATAATTGGAAGTACTGTATATATCTCCCAGTGTACTTGAAATGAAGCCTCTGACTTAATAAAAATGATCATTTGAACTGGAAAAAAAATCTACTCTATGGCAATGAAACCAATCCATCAATGTGTTATCTAAGATACAACATTATCCTACTTATATACAGACCAACTTCTTTACTGGAGGGTGTATAGGGCTCATTTTCCTCGAGGTCATTGAGTGAAAGTCTTGTTGTTCTACCACCACTGAGTGCTGACCCTGGTATACTACGTGCACTGCGCGCACTAGCTCTGTAACACACAATATATCGCTTAGCAACAAACATTACAAGGTAATAAATACACCATAACCTGTATACAATACCAAATAATAAATACACCCTAACCTGCATATCAAACTTACATAACAGTGTAGTTCCAGCTAAGCTATGTACAGAATTGCATTAGACTGGCATAAAATGATTTTTTGGAGAAAATTAACAATGCTTACATGACTAAATTAAGAAGAATTTAAGTAATAACTGGAGCTATGGCTAAAAAAAAAAGAAAAAAAAAAGAAGAAAAAAAAAAAAGAGCTAAATACAAAATACAACCAACAAATATTACTTTAAATTGTAGGCAGAGTATTTTTAATCCAAAATGTTTAGGTCCAGATTCATAATAAAGTAGACTTTTTCTGTTAATATATATATATATATATATATATATATATATATATACAGTATATATATATATATAAATATATCCAACATATTGAAAAAGCAAGCAAATATTTTCCTCAGCATCAAGTTAAGTGTTGGGGATACTACTTCAGTTTACTCTGGGGACCTTATTATTCAGAGATGATTACAGCATCTTCCTCTTGCAAGCCCGATTCAATATGAAACTTATCACCTGCACATGTACAGGGTATTTACCTAACTAACTTGGCCCACTTGATTACATCTACAGTCAACTCAATGACCTATATTACCAATGCTCAGTGGCTGAGTGAGCTTGCACAGAAAACAGTTAAGTTTAAAATTATCAGCATGATTAAAAATGCTACCGCTCAAAAATGTTTAAATCACAGGAGGTTTAAAATTATGAAACTGAATACCAAATTACCAATGTAAGTATAATTTAGCATTAAGTCTGGGGGCCATGGTAGCTCAGTGGTAAAGCACCTGACTCTGGACAAAGGAGTAGTGAGTTCGCACAGCGCCCGGGTAGGCTGCTGTGCCGGGAGAGTTAGTACTCTCCTGTCACCTAGCTGGTTGTAGCAGCCATGGCTCAGTGGGTTTGAGGACTCTGATCGAAGGGTCAGAGGTTTGAGTCCACCCATGGGTCACTGGTGGACATCCAGTCATACAGTGCTACACACTCCAAAACCTAAGTCCTTTACCCAGGGGTAACACCTTAGCCCTTATAGACAAAATTCTGGGTTTTCCAGGATGCTACACACCTTGCATTAAAGGATGCTTCTTGTTATGTTTGGTATCTAATAAACTACAACATCACCATAACAATCTCTGCAAGCAGTACAGTGCCTCCAAACTTAAAAGACTTTTTACCAATAGGAACAGTATCTTCTGTTACATCTATCATTATGGTTTCATTGGCTGACTGACAATTTCAGTCACACACAGTGTGTTCACATCCCTGTTAGCTTTACGCCTAAACCTCTATGCTGAGCACATTCTTAACCTCTTTTGGCTTAACATCACTAATGTCAGAGCACCTAAACAGCACAGGAATGTACTGTATTAGTTTGATGTCTATGCTGAGCACATTCTTAACCTATTCTGGTTTAACATCACAAACTTCAAAGCACCTAAACAGCACAGGAATGTATTAGTTTGATGTCTACGCTGAGAACATTTGTAACCTCTTTTGGCTTAACATCACTAACCTCATAGCACCTGAACAGCACAGGAATTTATTAGTCTCTGGCCTTACTGTACTAATGTACTGTACTGGGACATGAAATGGTCTGCTGACACTCTATCTGCTAGGCGTGCATGCATGCATGCATACATGCATACACACAAATCACATGCTGCCTTCCTCTTGTCTCTTACCTCATTGCCACCCTTTCTCTTCTTTCAAAAGTTTTTTCATTACTTCATGCTCTCAAAATAATTTATCATTTACTTCTACGTACTTAAGTCATCAACTGAAGATACCCCTTTCCTCAACACCCAAACATTGCTCCATCCCATTATGGTAAGTGATCACCTCTTATTTACCACTTTGTACACTCTCATTAGCCCTTTCTTTATGCCCAGTGATATTCCAAGAGGTTGTACATGTACTACAATAACTGTTAGGTATTTAGGTATTATCAGAAAGACAAAAATATATCTTGAATGCCAAAGGGGGGACTTTGGGAAAATTTGGGTTTTCACCATATTAACTAGCTATATCACATGAGATTCAATGGCATACTTCGCACATTTCAATTTTCATGTAACATTTTTGGATACATCAGCTGCACAAATTGAGGGCCTACTGTATATGACAGAAATTCACTTCAATAAAGGTAAAATTCTGATGTAAATGATTGCTTACCATGTCAGTTTTTTCTGGTTACACTACACTCGACTACAGATAAATACAATATTGAAAAAAAATTTCAAAGCAACCATATACATCTGAGACTCATGGAAAATATGCATACTAATACGATGCTGGACACAATCACACAGTGTACGGTACAAGAAGAAATGTGTCAGCATAATAATGAGGTTAAATACAATAACCTCCACCCCCCCAAAAAAAGTATTAATTAAGGCTATCTGGACACTGCTACTCCTCACCCTGCCCTTGGGTGGGAAAGTAGGTCCGGATGATGATGATGCATTAGGCCAGTGATTCTCAACCAGGGGTAAATTTACCCCCTGGGGGTAAAAAATTGCACGGCAGGGGGTAAATATATCATACACACACACACACACACACACATATATATATATATATATATATATATATATCTATGTAATTCTGTAATATGCTATACCTGGCTAACCACATTTAATGTTAAGTCTAAAGACTAGGGTTGACTCTAAGAACTGCCTAGTGATTGTTTGAACTGGCAACCCTATCTGACAGTATGCAAGTGCCACACTTCAATTGGTCTTTGTCACTGGCTGATGCAACATAGAAACTCCACTCCATACTCATGTTCTCAATACTATTCGTCAGTGCTATGTCAGTGTTGTTTGATATGAGTGAACTGTAAATTTTCTTTATGAAAGTTTCTTTTGTGCAAAACCTTAATATCAAAGTTTTTTTTCTTTTCTATTCTATGTTTTTATGCCGGCTATGTATTTTTTCATTGGGGGTAGGGAGTAACTAACTAAATACATCAAGCCAAGGGGGTAAATGACAAAGAAAAAGTTGAGAATCACTGCATTAGGTACTTCATTATGCTGGACTGAGTATGATTTAGGGGAAGGCAGTCTGGAAGGTGTAAGCTGTCTAATAAAAGCACAGTGGCACATAGTGCTGTCTGTTACTGCACAGGAGTGAGTCAGATTTCTTGGATATGTAACTCAAGTTCTCCATGAATATGGGGATCTATTAAAAATTAAAACACAATGTTTTACATATGAATCACACATGACTGTGAATCACCAAGAGGTACAAAACTTGTACTGTACATACACTTAACTTGCAGGGTTATATAATAATTTTGTGCAAAGGAGTGTATGGTGAGGCTTTGGCACCCTTATTCTTTCCTGGCAAAGTGATACAGTAGTCTTGAACTGGCTCAAGCTAGCTGATAGGTGGTAAAAAGTGAATAAATGTGGAAGTGTATGCCGGTTGGGTTGAGTCAGGATTCCGAGGGTTGTAGTGGTGACTGAGTAAGTGTATGACCCATTCTACCGGACAGGCTTTGGTTGGTTAGTCCCTCTCCTCCTCTCTCCCTCCCTCCATCCCTCTCTGACAACATACACTTTAGTGGCATTATACACTTGCTCAGTGCTATCAAGTCTCTCCAGTACAGAAATTTTGCAGGTGCTGCATGTGATAGGGTAGCATTCCCCCAATGTTGTCCTGTGCAATGTAAATATTTGGAAGCCCCACACTGAGAATAGTGACAGGAACCCTATGAACTCTGCCAGACAAAGGTGAAGTAAAACAAAAAGAGCCAACATACAGGAACATTCTCTACAAGGATGGAGCAGCCATGCTCAATGTAAACATGACCACCACCATACAGTACAAAAATCATGATGCACCCTCAATAATTTTCATATTTAGTGATGTCCATACAAATAATTATTAGATGGTATATACAGGAATCGTTTCAAAGATGTTTATCATGTATGAAATAATAAAATTATACACAGTTTCAAAGATTATGGTAATTTTTTTTCTGTCATCTTTCCTTCAGTAAAATCAAGATAATCACCACCCAAACTGAGTCTAAAAAGTTCTATGCTGTCATGAATGTAGGAAGACAAGTGAACGGTAGTTATGTATATGCCTGTTAACATTTTGTCCAGATAAAATTTTATATACAGATGATAAGTGTGTGTGTGTGTGTGTGTGTATGCAGTATATATATATATATATATATATATATATATATATATATATATGAGAGAGAGAGAGAGAGAACTTGGTAATACATTAATCTCTTCACACACAATGCTCCACATACAATGTACCTGTGCAACGGTGTACACAGATTATGTGCATCAAAACTACTTCACATAAAAATACAAATTATGTACAATCTATAAAATACAGTTAAATTCAAATGCTATTACCTTGCACCAGGGCTTTTTGGTGGATGGATGCCAGATTCCTCATACCCTGAAGCAGCAGAGCCACTGCGAGAGGCACGAGAAGAGGATCTGGAGGGTGCAGCAACAAGGATACTAAAGGTGAGGCTTCTCACCCTCTTTACGTTACACTACAGTCTTTGGCAGAAAGGAAATCTACAAACCTACTGGTGCTCTTCACATGTAAGTAATAGCTAAGCGGTTAGTTATTTAATTAGTTATTTTTACCTTGTCAAACACAGAAAGGTGCATTTTTTCTTTGTAAAAGAAAGGGACTACTCATTCTTAGAAAACCAATACCAGATTTAAGGAAAGTAAGTAAAGGGTACTAAGTAATACTGTGATGACAAAACAATCTACAGTGCTGTATGCAGTATAACAAGGGAAATGCATACCTGAAAATTACACTAAGATTATAATACTGTCTTCTTCCATACACAGGTCAGATAAGAGTATTCTTGCAATCACTTGACAATTTTATTCAGCTTAAGATTGACTCTTCAAACTGGAGTGGCTATAGCACTAAAAAGCCCCTTTCAAAATGTGAGACCTTCCCTGAGCTGAAAGTAAATGTTAGGCAGCCGGAAGAAAAAATTAAAATGGACGTCACCCAGATTCAAGAAGTCAAGGTACTGGGTCAGATGAGGTGTTTTGGAATATCAGTTCTTGATCTGAATTATTCCATGACTTCCATTACAGCAAGTGCATATTTGCTGTAATGTACAGTATTTCCTCATGTAATGCTGTAAATGTTCCTAAAACTACTGTGTTTAGTGAAAACTGCTTTAAGAAGCTTAGTTCAAGCAAGGAAAAAAAAAAATTACATTCAAGACTGCGGATATGTTTAAAAAGATATATGATATGACTGGGTGTACAGTAATATGTATGTACCGTATTCTAGTTCATAAGCAATACAGAAAAACATGGCTAACCATCAATAACAATTCAGGAGATCATACGCAGTTAATATTCTACACAAAGTATTTCAGAACAGCATTTAATAATTCATAAACTGATTTAACTACTGTACTATATCATTGCAGTGCAAAATTCAAAGATAAAAGTACACACACACCTCCTGTTACCAAATTTCTGGGGCCTGGAAAAACTCCTGCCTCAGCACAATCTGCCTAAGGTGAACCATAATTTTTATGGAGAAAAATTATGCTGATACCAGACCCTTTCCTTTATACTCCCTCCAAAATCAATGCTATCCCAGCATTTGTAAAGACAGAAATTCTCTACTTCTGTCTATAGTCAGACACCATGACCCCATAAGGGGTGGCCGTTTGTCTTTGAGTTAGTCATTTTACAGGGAGGGGCACTAACCCTTTGCCAACCCACTTGTTGACATGTGTGGGTTGGTTATATGGTTACCACCTAATGCTGTAAACAGTTTCTTTGCTTACAGGAAACATTAGGCTTGTCACTCACTGTAAAGCCCCTGAAAAGGAAAGAAGGGTAATAAAAAGTGACCGGAAAGATAGGAGAAACAGGAAGAGAAAGGGCAGACAGAGAAAAAGAATGATAAAGGTGAAGGAAGAATAGGCAGCACTACTATCAAGTGAGTGGAAGATGGTCGCCATCACCTACCACCATAAAAATTAAAATTATATAAATAAATTTAGCAATTGCACTTTTTTATCCCAGCCCGTGGTGCGCAAAAAAGAAAGAAAAAAAAGTTTTTTTTTTTAGTTTTTGTTTATTATAAACTTGAAGATAAACATCCAGGGCATCATCTGGTGGAAAAATATAACCTCTCCCTCTCTCCGTCTTTGCGTAGGGCCACATGTAAGTTTACTTACGGGAGTGGCGAAAAAAAAAAAAAAAAAAATTGTTTATTATAAACTTGAAGATCAACATCCAGGGCATCATCTGGTGAAAAGAAAGAAAGAAAGAAAGAAAAAAAACTCTCTCCCTCTCTCCGTCTTTGTGTAGTGCCATGCATAAGTTTGCAAGGGGGTCAAGCTGTTTAGGGTGCTGCACGGCCAGCACAGCCTGAGTTGTGGCTCGCAACACGATGCTACCCAGCCTGAGCTGTGGCTTGCAATCCACGGGATAAGCATGCTAAAAACAGTAGAATATTGCTTGCTAGAATAAAGAAAAGGTTACAGCAGCAAAGCCCTGTAAGGATATCATAAGACCAGTACACATACAAAATATTTAGTTATGACATTTACATACAACTGGCTGCAGCATATTATAACCATATCCATTATTAAACATGCTAGAAACAATATCAAATGTGAGGAACTGACAACAGCAGCAAAGAAAAATAACCAAAATATCAACAAATAATGATGACCCCCGTAAGGAAAAGCTAGGATCGACAAAAAGAAAATACATTTGGATACGATAATTTTGATTACTTTTGTACCTGTATACCTGTATTGTTCTGCAGAGCTGCAAAAGATATATGATTTGTAAGAAATATATGAACCTACTGAATTAAAATCAGAAGTAAAAAATTCTGAATCTATACTTTGTGTTATTATCCTAATGTTTCCAAATGTAACTTGCATAAAGGTGGTTCATGTTTGTGTGACAGGACAACAGGTAGGAATGGGGCAGTCACTTAAAGCTGTGACACACTTGATGAAATATGCAAAGAGGAGGTTCAGTGTACTAATAAATATGCATATATCAAACAATCATGTGTACTGAACATTTAAGGCACAAAAGATGTACATGCCTTCCCTATCAATTACTATCATACTGAATTACCTGCGTGAACCAGGGCGTGATCCACTAGTTGCACGGCTTTCCTTCTGCTCATGAGCCCGCTCTACCTTCTTAAGCTCCAGTGCATATTCCCCTGCCTCCTTCAACCCGAGATCACTGCTTAAACGGATCAGCAGCTTCAGGCCTGAGGGAGAAAGTGGGGGAAAATATCTGTGATGGAGCACGATACAAAAGAGTTTTGGAACTAAGCACAGATCTTCGGATCTGTATGCAAAAATCTGTCACTAGAATTTTTTGACAAAATGTGCAGGGCTGATTTAGAACTAATTTTTACAAATAGCTTATTGGTAAAAACAGAGGCTTAACCCGCCCCGTCCCGACGACGTATGGGTACGTTGCAACGATTTGCATTTGCCAGTCCCGGCGACGTAACAGTACGTCGTGCAATTGCAAGGTCGCTAATTTGCACAATTTTCAATTTTCGCACGTGATTTTTCGTATGTATACACGGGACACCTTCCTCTATTCCTGTACAAGATACCAAGCAGGGACAATGCCTTACACTGCATAATCTCCCCCCTCCCCCCCTCACGCCATTGTCTTGGCAAAGGACCTGTTACCAGTGACCTGGCTAGTAAAGTTATTCAGGGCCAGAGTGATTCCCCAATCGATGACAATGTGGAGGACAATGTTTACATAGCATTAGAAGAAGAAACAGCCAGAAATAATGATCAGGTTGTGTGGCAAAAATAGGTCAGGTATGGTGATTAGTTAGTGAGTGAAACAATGCTTATAATGCCTTTATTACTGCTTGAAAACCAATATACTGTCATACTACATATACATTCGTACCAAGTAAATAAATAAATACCATTTATGAGTGGATAAAATAGTTACCCTCCCATAGAACTCGTTTTCTTTGGTGCCAGCATGTTAGAAAACCCACTCAGGTAAGGAGGAACTCCTGCCTGGATTGGGCACTTTAAACCTCAGGTGAGCGATTTCTCTATGAATTTTCGATGTTTCTTACCAAAAGCGAAGGTTTTAGCCGAAAAAAAAAAATTCGAAAATACCTCGGGACTGGGGGATGTCGGAGGTGCGGAAAACCTCGGGACGTGACGGGTTAAATAAATGAGAAAATGCTAAGACAAAAGGTGTAGACACTGCTGGGACAATATACCAGAATTAACCCATTAATGTCAGATGGCAACTTCGGTAAAATATTCAACTCTGACTGATGCCTATCTTTTCTGTCTCACCCCTATCATACAACATTTATAAAACTTCCAAAAATAGGCAAAAACAATGGATAATGTTGCAAAACAAAATAATTGGAACATACATTCAACATTTTCTGGGAAGCGTCGATTGATCTGTTTATACGTGTTGAGTGCCTGCTGATAGTTGCCTGAGCGGCGGTGGCAGGCAGCTACCATCAAGTGCCACTTGGGTTCATCTGGCTGCATAAGAGCCGCTCGCTCAAAGTAACTGATTGCTTTTTCTGCAACCTGGTGTTCAATGAAGTACGATCCCAGCCAGTCTATTACTTCCAAGTTACTTGGGAAATAGCGGTACGACTGAAAAAGAGAATAAAAAAACAATTCTATGATTTCCAACCCATAATCATACCATGAAAAAGCAACTCCTGAACTGTAGTTGTGTTGTGTTCAGTGCTCCTAAAGACCTTCAGCAGATGTCAAGTTGAAGAACACCATAGTCTATATGCAGCCTACACGGTCAGTGGAGGCAAAATGGGTTATATACAGTACATTATGTTTACACAAGCACACAGATGGGCAGCCACTGATCCCTGGACTCTGGTGGAGTTTTTCTAGGAAGTAATTTTCTGAATGATGTATAGGGCTGGCTCAAATAGGAAGAACTTTGTCTGGATATTCATGATGCCAGTGGTGGCCATATGTCTGATAACACATGTGTGAAATGTAGTGGCTGATGATGGGGGGGAGGGGGGAATATTTTTCAAGGTACTCAGTACAGTGCAATGACACTTAATTTTTTTATTTCCTTGTGCTGGGGGTAATGCAAAACAAAGTTATAAAGTAACATGGGGGGATGGATCTTGTGCTAAGTCAATGAAGTGTGTGCTTGTGATTTTAAAACAGCAAAAAAAGCAGTACCAAATCAATCATCTATAATCTGAACCACAAGCTCTCACACTTTTCCAACTCACATAGCAGGGTGTGTGTTTTTCTACATCCTACAACAGTTCAATATACTTAATGGACTGCCTATTTTCCTTAGGTGAAAATAAAGGTACAAGTATTTTCAAAGTTTCATTGAAATCATATTATCACCATTTTTCCTCTGGAATAAAAAGGAAAAAAAGAAAAAAAAAGGAACAGAAAGCCATACAGCAGTTCCTCTCCTGGAGGTATGAGTAGTATGCATTATGAAACAAATATTTTGGAGTTACAGTATTTTGTCAAACGGTGCAAGGTGCTTTTCAATGAAATGATATCACAAACCAAAGTTTTCTTTCACTTTTGTTGGTCATTAGTATTCACCTAATGGTACAAACTGATCCAATAACCTTTACTTGCTTAGTTATGAACAAAGTATAATAACAGAACTTTAAGTGTCATGCAGGCAGAACTTGACACAATGGAGTCCACCCAAACCAACCCCTAATAAGTGATATAAAAAAGAAAGACCTGGTGGATATCACAGTAAATAAGTATCAAACGATTTTTGAGACTACGTTTTCCACAAATTAGGTATACTGTACACAAGAATGGTAATATTCTTTTCTGAGTGGTACAGCATGACAACTTAAAAGTAACTCTGCTCATGAAGACAATCCATTAGATAGACAGGCACTTGTTTATTATAAACAAGTTCACACACTCACATCAAAATAGTACTGGTAGGCCTGTTGCTTGTCTCCTTCAGAGTCGAAGATCTGGCCAAGACGCTGGTGGATGTGGGAATCAGTTGGCACCAGACCCAGTAGCTGAAGGTACCTGATACAAAAAATACAAGTACTGCTTTTAACCCTTGCCAAGCTGCAGACCTCATATGCTGCTCAATGCAGATTTGCATGGGACAAAGCTGCAAGCCTCAAACATGGTAAAATTTAAACATACTACAAAAACAATGACTCAGGGGAGGTAAACTATCTTACAAAAGTCAACCCGGCAGGGGCTAATCCTCATAGCCTGGGGAAATAGTTTTTACTGTATAACGGTACTTGCTGCCACCAGAAAATTTTATTCAGCTTTGCACAGACTGCAAGTAGTGAAAGGGTAAATGAAGATGTCTAACCTATTCAGCTAAAAAGTCTCTCCAGAGCTGAATATCTTTGTATGGAGAGAACAAGATTAAAATAAAAGATAAATCATCACAATGAAGTGTTTGTACAATATAAATCGCACACACAAACTGTAAGGATGACTATGAATAAAAGACAACAGAACTATGAATAAAGACAACAGAAATGTACCATATATCCATTTCTAATTACATCAGGCAGACATTTCTATGCAGTTATATATAATAAAAGCTAAATATAAAACCAAGCATCAACACACCACTCAGAAGCCTGATCGTTGTCCTCCAACAGTTGGTACAAGTGGGCAATCTGATAAACAACTGGTGGGTAGTTTCGAACAATGGCATGCATCTTCAGGAGTGAATCTAAGGCTTCTTCATAATGGCCCAACTTCTTGTTTGTAAGGCCTGCAAAATATGAAGGATGATTATAGTATTGTGGAGTGATGGAATCATCTCAGCTCTACTGAGTCAGAGATGCTTCATTCCACGATGAAAATTAGTACTGGGATGAATCTGAGCTTACACAGTTTTCAGAACTTTCCATTTCATAAGAGAACATAAGCAGGCTCAGGGGGGGGGGATATTATTTTTTAAAATCTTTCTGGCAGGGTTAAGTGTCCCCCAGATTCCCCTATCCAAAATCACTTAATCATGGGAGTTGTTTCAGAGAGCCTCGGAGGGCCCAATACCTGCCCAGGGCCCCAACCAAATGGGCAGACTCACGTGGCCATGTGGAATGTGAGAGGTGTGAATGAGGGGAGCAAGTGGGTGGAAGTGGTGAATGTGTTTAAGAGTGCGAGATATGCCGTGATGGCATTGTGTGAAATGAAGATGAAAGGGTGTGAAGTGGAGGAGTGGGAGGGTGTGAAATGTGTAAGATCGGGAATGAATGGGCGAGGAAGATGCAAGGAAGGAGTTGCCTTTTTGATGAATGAGGTGTGGCAGGGTGGAATGAAAGACTACAAATGTGTCAGCTCAAGGTGTATGTATGTCAAGTTCAACTTTGAGAAGGTGAAAGTGGCAGTGATTGTAGCACACTCACCGTGTGAGGACAGGAGTGAGAGAGAGAAAGACAGGTTTTGGGATGAGCTGGGTGAAGTAGTGGGAGAAATGCCCAGGAGCTATAAAGTGATTGTGATGGGGGATATGAATGGAAGAGTAGGCACTGGTCCTGAGGAGGACATAATGGGTTGCTATGGAGTACCAGGAGAAAATGATAATGGAAAGAGACTAAAGGATATGTGTCAGGAGAGGAGGCTGTGCATTTGTAACTCGTATTTGCATAAATATACATGGTATAGAAGGAATGGGGATCGTGTTGAAAGAAGCCTGATTGATTACGTGCTCGTAGAGAGATCGATGATGGGAATGGTTGCTGATACAAGGGCTGTGAGAGGACGATGTGGAGGTCTGTCAGATCATATGATTGTGGTATGCAAGATCAAGCTGAGAGGAGTGAGAAGGATCAGGTGAGAGAGAAGCAGTCAGGGAGAAAGACTGAAAGTTGAGAAGCTGAGGATCAAAGAAATGGCAGATGAATACAGGACCAAAGTAGAGGACGAGTTAGAATTACTAAATTGGAATGAAATGGATCTAGACAGACTGTGGAATGCATATAGGGATTGCTTAGTTAGGAATGCTAAAGCAGTGTGTGGTGTGGCAAAAGTAGGAACAAAGAAGAAAGGTATGGCATGGTGGGATGAGGAGGTAAAGAAAGCGGTGGAGGAAAAGAGGAAGAAGTGGCTAAAGTGATTACAGGATAGGGGTTCAGTTGAAATAAGAACTGAATATGTTGAGAACAAGAAGCACGTAAAGAGACTAGTGAAGAGGAAAAAGAAGGAGGTAAATGAGGATCTAGGAAGAAAAATGAATGTGAACTACTCTGAAAATAGAAAGTTATTCTTGAAAGAGGTGTGGAAATGTAGAAGTGAAAGTGGTAAGAAATGGGATGGTGTGAAGGACGCAGGTGGTAGATTACTAACCCATGGAGATGAAGTATGGACCAGTTGGAAAGAATATTTTGAAAGCCTGATGAATGGGGATAGAGAAAGCAGAGCAGCTGTAAACATGATTGGTTTTGGGGGTGTGCAGAGAAGGAATGCAGTGCCAGGAGACGTGACACTCGCACAGGTGAAGAGTGCTGTGAAGCGGCTGAAAAATGGGAAAGCAGCTGGGGTTGATAAGGTGTATGCAGAGATGCTTAAATGTAGTGGAGAGAATGGAATGAAGTGCTTGTTGGAGATATGTAAGAAGGCATGGATGAGTGAAACTGTGCCTGCAGAGTGGAAAAAGGCTGTGATTGTACCCCTGTACAAAAATAAAGGTAAACGAAGTGAGTGCAAGAATTATCGTGGCATAAACTTACTGAGTGTGGTAGGGAAGGTATATGGAAGAATTATTATAGAGAAAGTAAGAGAGATATCAGAAGTCCTAGTGAGTGATGAACAGGGTGGCTT
This sequence comes from Coenobita brevimanus, assembly GCF_032717465.1. Classification (NCBI taxonomy): domain Eukaryota; kingdom Metazoa; phylum Arthropoda; class Malacostraca; order Decapoda; family Coenobitidae; genus Coenobita; species Coenobita brevimanus. Next base: position 56,592,862 of record NC_136977.1, read on the forward strand.
TAGGAGTGGCAAAGGATGTGTGGACCAAATATCTGCAGTGAGACAGATAGTAGAGAAGGCTTGTGAGAAGGACCATAAGGTGTTTATGGCATTCATGGATCTGGAAAAAGCATATGACAACGTAGACAGAGAAGGATTGTGGAAAGTTTTGTGCATGTACGGTGTAAAGGGTAAGCTGTTAGGTGCCGTCAAGAGTTTTTATGATGGTAATGAAGCATGTGTCAGGGTTAATGGGCATCTAAGTGAATAGTTCACAATCAGTGTGGGCGTGTGACAAGGTTGTGTGATGTCCCTTTGGTTGTTCAATGTATATATGGACGGGGTGATGAGAGAAGTGAAAACACGAGTAATGGAGAGAGGGATGGCATTGGTAATGAATGATGATGGATGGAATATCTCAAATTTGTTGTATGCTGATGATGCAGTACTGCTTGCAAGTACCAGACAAGAACTTGGTAGGCTAGTGCAGAGTTTTGCTGATGTCTGTAAGCGTCATTCCTTGAGAGTAAATGTAGAAAAGAGTAAAGTGATGGTTAATGAGAGAGAAGGTGACTCCCAGTGCAATGTAACAGTGAATGAAGAGAGACTGGAATTGGTGAGAGAATTCAAATATCTGGGTACAGAGATAGAAAAGAGAGGGAAATGTGCTAAAGAAGTTGAAAGTAGAGTGACACAAGGAAGAAAAGTAGCTAGTGCAATGAAGGTCTTGATAAGAAACAGAGGCTTGAGTGTTGCAGCTGCACGAGGCTTACATGAAGGGGTGTTAGTGCCAACTTTAACATATGGATGTGAGACTATGGAGCGGCATGAAAATGAAAAGTCAAGAGTAAGAGTATTGGAGATGGGACTGCTGAGGAATGTATGTGGAGTACAGAAGCTGGATAGGATACGAAATAATGTGATTCGTGAAAGATGCGAAGTGAGGAAGTCGGTGGACACCAGAATTGAAGAGACTGTACTGAGATGGTATGCTCATGTGGAGAGAATGGATAACAATAGAGTGGTGAAGAAGGTATATCTGAGAGAATTCGAAGGAGGAAGGAGGCGAGGTAGGCCAAGAAGAAGGTGAAGAGATATGGTGGATGAATGTGTGAGGAAGAAAGGTTTGGAAGTCGGTGAGGCTAGGGAACTGACAGGAGATCGAGCTGGCTAGATGAATTTTGTGAGGAGAAGTGCATGATCAGGGATTTTTGGCACCCCTTTGTAATGTGGCAGCATCTGGATTGATACGATTATGTGAAGCTACAGAACATGGTGAATGTTTTTGGCCTATCCGATAGAGCCAGGACTCTGGGGGCTTGAATGATGAATGAATGGAAGAATGGCCCATTGGATTGGGCAATTTTGGGCTGTCTGGACATTGCTACTCCTCACCCTGCCCTTGGGTAGGAAGGGGGGTCTGGATGATGATGATGATGATGATGTTGATGATGATGCAATACATCTGCCAACATGCTGGCACAGATAACAGTAGTCATGGAGAAGGCTGGGGGGGTGAACCAGCTATAATCACCAAAGAGTGCACGAAGGATAAGAGTCCTTATTTGGCTTGTAAATGTGTAGGGAGCATAGCACGACTATTACCTGATGACTAACAGTCTGCTTCGGTTAGCTTTTAATAAAAAAACAAGAGTGCTGAAAAAATAACATTTTACTTAGCATGACTTTACTGCAACATATCTATCTATCTATCTATTGCCAGATGCCATAATCCCGTACGGGGTGGCCATTTGACTCTGAGTTATTTGTTTTGCAGGGAGGGGCACTAACCCTCCATCAACCCACTTGACACGTATGGAGCACGTATGGTTTGGCTATATGGTTACCACCCAGCATTGTAAATGGTTTCTTGGCTTACAGGAAACCATTTGGCCTGTCACTCAATGTAAAGCCACCTGTAACGGAAAGAAAAGCAATAAGTAGTGACAGAAAAGATGGGAGAAATAGGAAGAGAGGAGGGCAGGCACAGAAAAAGAATGATAAAGGCTAAGGAAAAAGTAGGCAGCACTACATCAAATGAGTGGATGATGGTTGCCACCACCTAGAAAGAAAAAAATAACACGTGGCACATTCTACTCATTAATTACCTTCCGTACTGTCATACCACCTTACTTAATATCATTATTATAAGCAAGATAGTCACCTAGGTAAAAAGGTAGAGTGGTTGCTTGAAACCTTGTTGAGAATCACTTTTGGAAGAAATGATTTTTTGCTGTTTTAACGAATGAATTTTGTTATCATCATTACAAACATCTCTTACAACACGAAATATTTTTTGTTGTTTTAATGAATGAATTTTGTTATCATCATTACAAATATCTCTTACAACACGAATTATTTTTTGCTGTTTTAATGAATGAATTTTATTATCATCATTACAAATATCTCTTACAACAAGAAATAGCATCTCAGTACTGTATACATTTATTCTGGTTACAGAACATCACAGGGAACTAAAAACCTGGAGAAAAGGATAGGAAGAAAGAACACAATAATATTCTTGAAAGCACTGCTCGACATCACTCAGAGGTACTGCACCACTACACTCCCCTGACAATTGTCACTTTTGCAATAAAAATTTTGAGTATACTATAGCCTATTGTGGCAGTACTGACAATGATTCACTGCCAGAATACAATACTTTATCAATATCAGCAATTTTTTCTAAATTACGTGTACTGTACATGTAATAAGGCCATACAAAGTGAAATACCGTACCATCACCTTCACCAATTTCTCATTATTTCTGATTAAGCAGAACATACAGTAGCTTCATATTCACCAGATGGCAACACAATAATAACTTTACGCTCTTCTCCCACATGGAATGGGATGCATTATCCTTCCTACACTACCTGCTTGCACTAAAATGTGGTCAATGAACCAAATATGGTGTTATTATATTTTGTAAGTGTGCAATTATGGCAGGATGATGGTAACTATATATGGAGAGAATAACTGTATAATTTTTATGAGAACACAATGACTATAATTGAGATAAGTTTTATAGTGACTTATAAGACAAAGAAACCTTCACTACTGGCAGCTACATATTTACAAAGAATTCATGCATGTTACTTGAACAACGTACAGGCTGATGTAACATGATAATGCATGGCAAATACTTTTCTCCTGTCAGGTTTGCAGTAATAATTCAATTTTACTGAACTCTAAAAAACAAAATAATAATACTAATTACCAGAAAGCACTCAGAGACCACATACCTCTGCCAAAGCCATCACCATTAAAAAGAATCCAGATCTGGATCTGTGGATATAGGATCCCAATCTACCCCCAAATTTAATCAATTCTTTCTTGGTCCATGACCCACCTTTCCACAACATTTCATTGAAATTTGATAAGAACTTTTGGAGATGTTGTGTGGAATACTCCGGATCCAGCCCAATATTTAATAATTTCTTCCTTGGCTCATGGAACACCCTTCCACAAATTTCATCAAAATCTGGTCATAACTTTTTGAGTAATTCTACTAACAGACAGACAGACAAACAAACCAATGCAGTGTATAACATAACCTCCTTGGCAGAGGTCTATCTATCTATCTATCTATAGCCCGACGCCCTAATCCCGCAAAGGGTGGCTGCAGACAAAACGCCTCCAAGTCACTCTGTCACCCACCATTTGACTCCCCTCCCCCCAACTCATCCCCCCCTCCCTCATATACCTCTCAACTCCATCCCTCCAACTCATCCTCGGTCTACCCCTCCCTCTCCCTCCCTCCACCTCACCTACATACACCCTCTTAGTCAGTCTTTCATTCTCCATCCTCTCCACATGTCCAAACCACCTCAGTGTATTTCTCCTAATCTTTTCAACCACATCCACATCTACCCCACAACGTTCCTTCACTTCTTCATTCGTCAACCTGTCCCTCCACGTCACTCCACATGCTCCTCTCAAGTAACTCATTTCCACTGCTCTCACTCTTGACTTGTTCCCCTCCTGCAAGGTCCACACCTCGCTTCCATACATCAGGGTAGGGATCACAATACCATCATGCAGTGACTTCTTAACTTCCATACTCACCTCCCTATTTCTCATCACTGCTTTCAGTGTGCCAACAACCTTCCTTCCCTGCTGTACCCTTTCACGTACTTCATCCCCCAAAGTTCCATCCTTACTCATCACACTACCCAAGTACTTGAATGCACTCACATTCTCCATATCCTCACCATCCAACCTCACTGCACACTCTGTGACTTCATTCCTCTCAAACACCATAACTTTACTTTTGTTTACATTAACTTTCAGATTCCTCCTCCTACACACTGTCCCAAATTCATTCACCAAACCTTGCAACTCCCATTCATCTTCACTCAACAATACTGTATCATAAGCAAACAGCAACACCGGAAGCTTCCAAATCTCACCCTCATTCATTAGGTCCACCCCCACATCCACTGCCCTACCTTGTACCTCCTTTACAACCCCATCCATATATATATTAAACAGCCATGGAGACATTACACACCCCTGTTTCAGTCCCACATTGAGATCAAAGAACTCACTCAGCTCACCATCCACTCGCACCGTAGCCCTAGCTCCCTCGTACATACTCTTCACAGCACTCAACAATTTCCCCTCCACTCCATATATTCTTAATACCTTCCACATACCTTTCCTATCTATTCTGTCATAAGCTTTCTCCAAGTCCATGAAGGCAGCATACACTTTCCTTCCCTTCTCTAGATACTTCTCCACTAATCATCTTAGAACAAATATCTGATCTACACACCCTTTTCCCTTCCTAAATCCCCCTTGTTCTTCTCCAACTAGCTCCTCTGTCATATGCCTAACCCTATCAATGAGTATTCTACCATATATTTTACCAGTCACACTAAGAAGGCAAATACCCCTATGGTTACCACATACTTCTCTCTCCCCTTTTCCTTTGTACAGAGGAACAATTATACCTGATTTCCAGTCCTCTGGAACCCTTCCCTCTTCCCAAGCCAATCTACACAACTTCCATATCCACTCCACAACAATCTCACCCCCATACCTAAGCATTTCACCACACACTCCATCAATTCCTGGGGCCTTTCCCAGCTTAATCTTCTTCATCGCTTCCACTACTTCCGACCTACTGATCTCTTCCTCCCTCCTCTCATCTCTTCTTCTCCCAGCCATTCCCCAACCACTTATACTGGCACTGCTCTCACTCTCTACATTCAACAAATCCTCAAAGTGCTCCTTCCATCTCCTCAATTTCTCTCTCTTCTCCACCAACAATCTATTATTCCTATCTTTCACTCCCCTACTATTTCCCCTTTCACACTGCCTTACTTTCCAAAACAATTTCTTACTCTTCCTCCATTTCACACTCAGATTCCTCCCAAACTCTTCATCCACTTTCTTCTTACTCTCCTTCACCAGTCTCTTAACCTCCCTTCTCCTGCTCACATATACCTCTCTCTTCTCTCTCTCATCTTCTCCCCTACCTCTACTCGCCAACCATTCACCATATGCCTTCTTCTTTTGTTCCACAGCTCGTTTCACCTCATCATTCCACCATGCTGTCCCTTGCATCTCCTCCTCACTCCACAAACCGCCTCACACACTGCGCTTATCTCTTCCGTGAATATCTTACATACGTCTTCCACCCCTTCCATCTGCTCTAGCTCATACCTTCCCAATCTTTCTTCCACTATGCTCTTATACTCTGTCCTCTTCTCACTATCTTGCCATTTCTCCACTCTTCTCACAGGAGCTGCTTCCTCCTGTCTTCCCCTTCGCCTCCTCAACCACTTTCTTTGCAGCTCTACCTTGGCCATCACTAAGTGATGGTCCAAGACTCCATTCCCCCACCCTCTCCACACCCTTGCATCCAACACTTGTCTTCTCATTCGCTCATCCACACACACGTAGTCTATCATTGCCTTTCGTTCAACAAGTTCACCATCCATCCTCCTCATTACTCTCCATGTATACCGGTGGATCATCTTATGACGAAAGTAGGTGTTGGCTATTGCCAACCCCTTACCAGCACAGATGTCCACCAAAGCACTACCATTCCCATCTACTTCAGCTGGCACACCCCACTGACCAACCACTCCATCCACTCGTACATTCCCAACTTTGCCATTCATGTCTCCAATCAACAGCACTCTCTCGCTCCTCTCAGACAAACAAACCAATGCAGTGTATAACATAACCTCCTTGGCAGAGGTAATAATAATAATACAGTATATAATACTAATATTAATACTGTAATAATAAAACTACAAAATGCAAGATATCTGGCTTTCAAGATATTAAACTCATATCCAATCATTCAGCATTGATCATGGCACACTGTAGGATGGAGCAGAATCAACTCTTAAAAAACTATCATCATCATCATCATCCAAATCCCTTTTTCCATCAAGAATGAGGGTGAAGTGGGGGGGGGGAGGGAGGGAGGGAGGGAGGGAGGGAGGGAGAGAGAGAGAGAGAGAGAGAGAGAGAGAGAGAGAGAGAGATTAGGGAAGACAAAAAAATATATATATTATCTGCAAGCATACAGATAACCAAATGAGGTAAACATGGCCTTAACATAACAGATACGGAGATATTGGCAACAGAATATCCTTCTGATCACAGCAAAGTCCAAAAATAAGAAAAAGAGCTATGTTAAAATCTGCGGTCACATCACTGCCACTTCAAGTGTTATAATACACAGTTAAATGTCCGTACTCACCAAGATTATACAGTGCTTCGACACAGGAGGCATCTATATCAAGGGCAGCGATGTAGTGTTCTCGAGCCTTCTCATAATCCTCCCTCTTGTAGCAGCAGTTGCCCAAGTTGACCAAAGCAGCATCATTGTACCCATTGGAATCTCGGGCCATCAAGGCATATTTTTCCGCAAGGTCAGTTTCATTTTGCTGTTGAATTTATTGCAGTTATTAATACAGTTTAAATCATCACTATCATCATCCAAGCCTGTGTTGCCCCATGAGGAGTGTGGGAGCCCAGGGCTAGGAAAGTTGGTCCTGACATATAAGATGAAAGCGATTAGCTGATTAGATGATGACAGATGGATCTCTGAGTGGCATTACGTGAGCAACAAACCCCAATCATCCCTTGGATATAAACCTGCCCACGCTCAATCCAACTGAAATCCCTTAATTACCCACTAAACCACCAGGCGCCATAATTTGGTTAAATGGTTTCCACCCAGCGTGGTAAATGGTTTCCTGGTGTACAGGAAACAATCTGACTTGCCATTCAGTGTAGAGTCATCCGGAGACAGAAGAAGGAAGAAAGAATGAAGGAATGAAAGATAGAAGAGAAAGGAAAGAAAGAAGGAAGGAAGAGAGGAAAGGGCAGTCACAAGAAAGCACCACAACATAAAGTGAGTGGATACAATAAAAAAATGCAATGAAATAACATATTACACCAATATTTATTCACAAAAATTCTAGGTTACTGACAATAAAAATAAGCATACTCCTACTAGCTGGTGATCTGAGAAATCCAATCTGTATGAGAGTATATTTGTCATAATTTTTACAAAAGTACAGTAACTTGTAGTAGGTGTGGGTATTCACCATCCACTTACTTGGTGTAGTGGTACAAAAAGTTATTCGTACAGTGAAAAGCTGAATGGTTCCCTTTACATTAGGATTGTCTATTTTATGCCTGGGTAGTTACCCATAAAACTTATCGCCTGGGTAGGAAATAAAGTATATTGTTGTCACATACAGTACTCGTCAAAATTATCGAGCGCTTACCGCCGGGCGCGCAATACTTATGGCCAAAAAAGAATCACTCATTTCAGGGGATAAAAATTGAGCCACAAGTTTGCGGCGTAGCATGATGTCACGGTACCCTGAGGCCTTCCGACACGCTGGTTGGTTCCCGCCTCAGTCGCCCATGGGCTGCCTGAGAGAGAGGAACTCTGCCGCGTCTCCCTCTCAAATTGCGCCATTTTTTACCGAGTGTCCCGCAGTGTTTTGGCCTTCACCACTTTGTTACAGCACCTACCCGTGAACTTCCAAGTGAAATCATATCCCAGATCATTGCTCTAAAGGAGGCAGGCCACCAGACAAAGGAAGTTAGTGAATTGGTTGGTGTGGCACGATCGACAGTGCGTCGTTGGTGTGCGCGGTTTCGGTTGGAAAACAGTGGTGAAGTTCCCACAAAGAAACGACGGTCTGGTAGGCCTAGGAAAACTTCCCCAAGGTCTGTTAATGTTTTAAAACGTGCAGTGGAGTTTCATCCTCATGTGAGTGCAAGGAAAATAAAGGAGAGCAACCCGGAAGTGTTTGGTGAGGTGTCTGTGAGAACAGTGTCTCGTAGGGTCCATGAACTTGGTTACACAAGTCACGGGCCTGTGAGAAAGCCTCTTCTCACCAAGAGCCAGAGAATTCGTAGGCTTGCCTTTGCTAATAAATATCTAAACTGGGGTGAGGAGCAATGGTTGTCAGTGTTGTGGTCTGATGAGGCAACGTTTAGTTTCACCTGTAACAGAGGAGCACATGTGTATCGATGCAAAGGTAGTGACCCACTTGACCCACGGTATGTAGAAAGCACAGTTAAACATCCCGATTCACTCATGGTATGGGCTTGTTTCTCTGGTCAAGGTTTGGGGAAGCTTGTTGTGCTTCCCAAGAATGTTAGAGTGAATCAGGATGTTTACCAGGAGCTTCTGTGTGATCATTTACCAGGCTCATTCGAGCTAACAGGTGCATGAGTGTTTCAGCAGGATGGTGCACCTGCTCACAAGGCCAAATCGGTCACCAATTGGCTTCGTGACTGCGAGGTATCACTCATGAAGGACTGGCCAGGAAATAGCCCAGACCTCAACCCGATTGAAAACCTCTGGTACCTCGTAAAGAAGAGTCTCCAAGGGAAGGATGTGAGCTCTCTGCCTAAGCTGGATGCCGCCATTCGTGACTCCTGGGACAAAGTACCCTTCCAGCACCTCAGGAGCTTCGCCCTTTCACTTCCAAGATGTCTCAGATCCGTGAAGAAACGTAAAGGCTACCCTACGAAGCACTAAAGGTAAATAAAATGCATTATATATATGTTTTTTCAATGTTGAAAAGTTTGTTTCTTAGGAGGGATGCAGGGCGCTCGATACTTCTGACGAGCACTGTACATATATCGGTAAGTAATGTTTGGATCTGGGGTCCCTTAACCCATTATATCTCTCTCACAATTGACCTAATGGTCTCAGATCTACGTCCTATGTTACCAAGGGCTCAAGAAAACTTGGAAGGCTAATATGAATGTGTAGAATGAGAGGGGTGTCAAAAAACAATATTGAATAGAAGCATAAAAGTTTTTAAGGATGTAAGGTACCCTATGATGTGAAGGCACTGTGCAAGACAAGGATGAGACAAAGTGAGGTTTATGAATGAGAGGGTTTGACATACTGGGTATGTAACAAATAATATAAGCATGTGTGGCCAAAGTAATGATGGGGTTGTTTGCTGGTGATAAACAATGATGGACAGAGAGGAATGAATGTTTATAAATGTGTCACCTGAATGTTTTTATGAATGTGGTGCTGATTACTGATTACAAGTATGCACTTTGTAATGACAGGTGTGGAAGAAAAGGACATGTTTTGAAACCAACTAGATCATGAGATTGGATAAATGCCAAGCAGTTACAGAGCACTTGAGATAAGAGACTAAACTAAGTTAGTTACCAGTACCTATATTAAACTTTAAACCCTTGACCTCCATGACATCTCACCACTTCTCAAACTTTCCCTCCACTATATAAATAATATGCCTCTAGAATTATAATAAGAATGTATGACTGGCCAAAAGATGGTTGGCTACCACTGACCTGCAAGATACTACATTAGAATGAAGTGTGGCCACAAGCTTAGTACCAGTAACTAGCCATTAAAATTATTTCATTCAGGCTGAGAACTCAGCCACAAGTACATTGGATTAGACCCATGATGAGGTTCACACAAACATTTACTTCTACACTGCTTATTTTTTTTTCTGTTTTCAGAACATTATTAAAATTTTAACTTACCAAAAAATACAGAAAGGAGAGGTTGGTTGCTGCTGTGCTAGCAACTTTGGTCTCTTTCTTCTCAAACATTTTTAAAGTCTCCACTGCATCTTTAAAATTTTTCTGTCTCAGGTACATGACTGCCTTATTAATTTCCAAGTCATTTGCCAGGTCAGCATATTGAGAGTTCTTTATGGCATCCACGCACCTGTAATATAGCACCCATTTAGCCAACATACAATATAATAATTCATTAGTCATCCCCACCCTCATCATGTCAGCCTTATTTTCCCACCTAAGGATGGAGTGAGGTAGGATTCAGAACACAAAAAAAAGTGAAAGGACCAAATGAGAGAGAACTTTCAGCATCACGCACAGTGAAATGGGCCATGCAATCAGGGTAAGAAAGTAGTAAAATTAAACAAGCAGCCCACCATACTACCAGCTTTTGAAAATGAACAGTTTACCAGAATTTCAGGTAGTACAAATGTATAAATGCTATCTGAATTTATGCTGAACCTAAAACATACAATCAGGGTATTAAATATTATTTACTGTATACAGTACTATGAAACATAGCATATGAATGATTACAAGCTCATAACTACCAGTAATATTTTATTTTGCTCTACTGTGGGCATGGAACTGCACTGTTCTGGTAGTACATCAGATTGACAGTTAGGAAAATTCTGTAGTCAGTCATCATTGTTGGTAGTACGGTACCCTGTACCAGATGAATGGATTACCAGCAATCATTCACAAATCACTGATGCCCAAAAAATCTTGGCTCCACTTTACAGGCCTGATCATCTGCACTCTTTTTTTTAATGCCCTTCACATACACCTGCTATAATGAGTCAATCCAACAGCTATCAAGTCATGTGTTCCTCCTGACCATCAGCACATTTTTCTTTTTGTATATATGCACTTCACATACACCTGCCATAAGGTCGATCCAAATCTTCATTATGTGCCCCTCCATATGTAATTTATCTAACCAACAGTGCAGAGAGCCACCATTAGGTTACCAAGCCTTTATAAAAGATATGATACGAACTCAGCCTCATCAATTCCCACTCCACATCAGTTTCCATAACTCACTTTCTTACACTCCTATTTATACTATCTACCTACCTTCTTCTTAGCCTGGCATGCTTTGTCAAACTCACTCAGATATACCCATGACATAGCTACTGTATCTCTTCTCTCCACATAACCATACCACTCAAGCACACTCTCTTCTAACCTATTATTAACTGACTTCCTTAATCCACATCTTCCACAGACCATGAGCTCTCTTTTCCTATCCATTCTACGCACTCTACACACATTTCTCAGTAATTCCATTTCCAATTCTGTTACTACTGCCTTGTTACTCTCATGCCATACCAAAGTTGCACACTTGTACTGTACACTGACATTGAAACACTGGAACTAGATACAGTAACTGATGGCTTTCTGTCAAATTTAATATTTTATATAATCATTCATCACTCTTCCAATGTTACACTAAACATGAAATCTATATGATAAATATGCATATCCTTACCAGTTGTAGCCAGCACTGAAAGAGTTCTCAATGACTGGTGAGATAAGTTTGGCAGCAGTGAGTATCGAACGTTCTGCCTCCTGCTTCATCTGACGCTCAATTTTGCGCAAGGGATCATTGCGAATTACTTCCAATATGAGATTTGCCTGGGTATCATCCTGAAACACACATAACAATAATGAATGTCTCTGTAACCAATCAGTACATTCCTTACTGACTTATGGGATGTTACATATCCTGATTACAATTTTCCTGTTGATGCAGCAATGTAAAGCCAAAAGCCACAAGGCATCACGCAGGAAGAGCAATGATGGTGGGTCCTATTCACACTTAGGAAGGAGGAGGAGGAGAAGAAATGTAGCTATGGTTCTGCCCACTCCGTGGTTTCTCTCTGTAAATGCATCCCTCCACCTTCCTGGGTGGAGGAACAACAAATCACAAGAGAAAACAGGCTTTTGCAGAGCCATCAAATTATTTGTCTCCTGCAGTAGGTCTGTGGAGACAAATATTTGGGCAATCCAACCAAAGGTTCTTTCGATTCATTCTTCCTTCCCGTCGAACACACTCATCAAGGATCAATATTTATACTAAAGCAGATGAAATAAGGCTTCACATTACTGGGTTGTGGGTCTGGTTTGGCTCACTGACTAGCTAGGGCTGCTTCTCTTAAGAGTACAACAATAAATTTTCCTATGTAACTGAATGTTAGAAATTCATTATTCAATGGAATTAAGTGCACATTCTACCTGCTCTTCAAATGTGAGCCAAGATGGTCTTACCAGACCAACTGAGATTTGGGGAAAAGTAGTCATAAAAACATCTGGAACTGATCTTCCTAAGTGCCTCAAAATTTTCCCACAGTGCTTTGGGTCTGCAAAAGCCCTTTAGTTAAGTGTAAGAAAATAAGTACAGTACCTCTGGATATGAACTGACATTTTATATTTAAAATGCATTCTACCTATATATATATATTTTTTTAATGAAAAAGAAACCTGACTATGAATGAAGTACTGTAATACAAGGTGCAGCTATCTTTACACAGAGCTCAACAGAAAAAACTGATAAGCATTGTGCAGTTGCTTCTTTCTGTGCCTAGAAGATACACTGTATACAGTGTTAATGATGATGATGATTATAATGTCATCATCACTGTAACAGAGGAGTTTCATTACTGACCGATGAAGCTGTATATTTCTCATCATCATCAATATCCAGCTGACACTCCAGGAGACGCAGGAATCCCTTTTTCATCTTTTCTTTGTCTCCAAGGGCATAATAGGCTGTCACCAAGTCCAGGCCAGTCTTGAAGTTTGCCTCTTCCTGCATGATGTACTCAAAGCTGGTGCACGCCTCTGAGTACTGGCCCATACGTACAAACACCAGGCCAATGTTATGCATGATCTTGATCCTGTAGAATAAAATCCACAGATATAGAGTAGACTAGAAAGACACCATTATCATCCTAATTTCCTGCTAGCACACAGGATGGGAAGAACCAAAGCAAAGCTCTGTGACCTCTCTGGGGACGTAAATCTGAGGAAATGGGTGCTCTTATAAAATATTCACTATGTAAGTTAAAGGCTTCTTGCAATTCAGGTGCTGATGAATTCATCAGAATAATGAAAAGTACACTGCACTGAACTGTTCTGTTAAATTACAGTCTTAAGTAAGAAGTAAATAATACAGCTAAAGCATCAACATGTACAGTGATATCATAGTACAACACAAATTTGGAAACTATGATACAGCATATCAGTAGTAAAAGATAAAGATTTTCACCCTTTTGCAGCTTATTTCATGTAGTTCCACAACAGAAGACAATGCTACAGCTCTAGATCTTTTTCACAGGACTTCCTTATGAAAAGCACAATATTCAACTGTTAATCTCTGGCTACAGCTCGGCACGTAAGATGAAGAGATGGAAAATTTGGGTCGAGTTAAAGTGAAAAGAGTATAATGCAGTTGTAATTTTTTGCTATTTACAGTACCTCATACTTTTGTGGGTATTTGGTACTTGATCCAGTGCCATCCTATAAAATTTTATTGCTTTGTTGTACTGGCCCATCTTGTAATGAATGTTGCCCATGTTGACACGGAGCCGACCAGAGTTATTGAACATCCTGTCTTTGGTGATGACTTGGTAGGTATTCAGGGCCTCTGTATACATGTCATTGGCAGCATACTGGTTGGCAAGATTGAACAGCACCTGAAAGTAAGTTACAACATATTTCTGACATCACTATCATCTTCATCATCATTCCAACCATAATTCCTACCTAAGAGACACAGTGAGGTACGATCAAAGTACAATGAAACTGAAAGCATCATCATCATCATTATCAAAGTTTTATCTGATATGGGGAACAGATGAATGTCAGAAATATGATCACAGGCTGCCTAGTTAACAGATGAACAAATGGGATAAATTGTTGGAACATACTGAGAGCAACAGTTAGGCACCAAAACGGTAGAATGATGAAATACGTAAAATTTCAAATATCGAATGAAATAAGGCTAGAGTAAATCAGATGAAGCCTTTGCATTGCAACAGACTTTACCTAATAAAAATTACTTGGTATAGGTAATTACAGAGAAAGTGAGGTCGAGGTTGTGCCCATCTGAAAGTCCAGCCTGTTCTCGCTGACGTATAAGAGAGCGTTCTTTGCTGGATGCCTCCTTGGCTCGATCTAATGCCAAACGTACTTCACCACGAGATGCTGCCAAACATGACTCCTCTATCAGGCCCATCACTCTCCGTTCAAGAGCTTTTATCTTCTCTTCTGGGCTGCAAAATATATACTGTATATGACATAACAAGGAAATTTAAGCACAGAATTTAGATACTGTACTTTATAATACAACACATAGAGAAATATAAATAAATCAGAATAAGCAACAAATCCCAATCACCCGTTGGTGCACACTAATTTAATCTGACACAATATAAAGCATATCAAATCATAGAAAACTAAGATTAAATATATATCTATCTATCTATCTATCGCCAGATGCCATAATCCCGTAAAGGGTGGCCATTTGACTTTGAGTTATTTGTTTTACAGGGAGGGTCACTAACCCTCCACCAACCCACTTGCTGACATGTAGGGAGCTAAGTATACATACATACATATACAGTATTTGCATAAATATGTATATATCCAAATATCAGTGTGTCAGAATAACAGGGATAGTCTGTAAAATTACTGATGTTAAAAAACACAACATGGAAATGGCCCACCTGAATGTAAGATGGATGAATGGACAAGGTAGTGTATGTATGACTACAATACTTGATGTGCAAAATGATGGCACAAGCTACAGATGCAACATGAATGAGGATGGGAAAGAATTATGTTATAACACTCATGGATGGGTACAACAACACAGTAATAATTGTGGACAAAAATACATATTACTGTAATATAGGCAGATGCATAGTGTCCTTACCATTTCTCTTCCTAAAAATAAAAAGGTCCACAAGACAATTTAAGTTACAGTAAATGCACACAGTGATGTGATGGGGTTCCCACCAACCAAACTCCCTCATGAACATCATCAGTTGAGTGATGTATTTCTCATTCTACTTAAGCCACCACCACAGATTCTGTTCATTAGGATGGACCTCCAACGATGAAAGGGTAAAGTAGTTTCTAACCTCACCAATTAAAAAAAAGTCTCTTTTAAGCCAAAAGGCCTTTCCAGAGACAGTAAGTACAAAATAAAACCTGTCACCAAACTGAAGGGGTTAAAAACACACCTTTCCTCTGTTTTTGAGATTAGAGGTGGAGCAGGGCCCTTGCTGGCCTGGTTGAGAGGGTCAAATATTGCACCCTGAGAGGAGTACCCAGTGCCCCTCATGCTTGTCATGGGCCGTCTCAGTCCATCGCTTGACCCTCCTCCACCTACTTGCCCTAATGAGCTGTGTAGAGGAACCTGGGAAAAGTGAATAAAAACAATGAATTAAATGAGTTACTCTCAGGCAAGAGAAAATAAATAGGAACAATGAATTAACTCTATCTGAGGAAAATGAATTACAGTAACTGCAGCCTGAGGAAAATTATTTGAGGCAATGAATTAACTCCAAACTTCAGAAAATGGTCAACACTGAATTAACCCCAACCTGAGAAAAATGAATATGGACAACGAATTAAATCCAGCCTGAGGAAAATGAATAGGAAAAATGAATTAACTCCAGGCTGGGGAAAATGAATAGGAAAAATGAATTAACTCCAGGCTGGGGAAAATAAATTGGAACAATGAATTAGGCCTAATCATGTCAGTCTGATGATGTATTTTGCATTTCATTCTTGTTATCTAATTTTTAAAATCTTTGGATTGATATTTCAAAGTGATGAGGATAGATATAGTCTTAATCTACCCCTGAACTACATGAGGTCTCCCAAAAACTGTTTGGATATAGCAAGAATAAAAATAATTGAAACATCACTGGCACCTGGTGGTTTAGTGGGTAATTATTGTGCTCCAATCGGATTGAGCCGGTGAAGGTTTATATCCAAAGGGTGGTTGGGGCTGACTGCTCATGTAATGCCACTCAGGGATGAGTGAGGCTGGCCACTCTCATCTTAAATATCGGTGACCAACTGCCTAGCCCCGGGCTCCTACGCTCCTCATGGGGCAATGTAGGATTGGATGATGAATGGAGGGATGAAACACATCATCAGATGAAGTGGTTCATTAGATAAGCATCTGAGTGTACTATACAAAATGCAGTGCATAACTTGAATCACAGGTACCGGTATCGTACTGTATATGCACAGCTAAACGGCGACATACTAATACAGTATTGTAATTCAACCAATTACTGTGCTAGGTCCTGCAAGCAGAGAGCTATCAAGTTCAGAACTGAACATCTTTACAGAATCATAAACTACTACAGTATATATTCCTTTCCACCTGCCCATCCTCTTATTAGCATCTAAAGATGAGGTGAAGTGGGATCCAGACACAAAGAATGAGAAAGCAAAAAAGCTGGAGAACTATCAAAAGGATGCCTTGTGAAATGGGTTGCACAATCATTCACAAATCATCTAAGCCTTCAGAATCTTGGCTCCACTTCAACACCATAACCATATATGCATATTTATTTGTGTTTTCATTTTACATGAACTTTATATACACCTGATGGATAGTAATGTAGCTGACTACCAAGTTACAAAAAGGGATACCAAACCCTTGCTGTGTGCTTTTCTGTACAAGCATTCATGCACTTAAATCCACTGTTAGTTCCTTAGCTTCATCAGATTCCATAGCACACTTTCTCACATATTAATTTACCATTACTTTCAACTTTGAAGCCTATCATGCCTCCTCCCACTTCAGACTCACTCACATATTCCAGTTTCAGCCTATCTATTCTCTCAATATGGCTATACTATTGGAGCACACAACTTGTAAAAAATTAAATCAAATAGGCCAAGCAGTGTATTAATGCAACAGATTCATGCTAACTAGTTGAAGGGGTTAGAGAACACAAAAAAACACAAATAAAGAATCTCTGCAAAGAATTAAAACCTTTCTAAATGGGTCCCTACAACCATAATTTAATTACACGATAACCTAAAAATTCTTTGTCGTCTTCCCAAACAGCACCGGACATTAGAATCTACTGTTTAATGTGTATGTTCAGATGATTTAACGACACAGGTTATTAAATCATCCCATAATACATTTTCAACGAGTGTTTTTTGAGATGGTTTAGTTACATATGAATGACCAAAAACAGCAAGATCGAAACTGTGAAGTGGAGGATGACTGAATCTGGTTTAAATTATCATAAAATATAAAACACCACAGAAGTTTTCAAAATTCAACAAAATAGTTTTAATAAGCACTTAGGAAATATCAAGATACAGAACTGTAAATATAGCTTTACGTTACCCCTGTCCCTTGAGAGGTACCCAGTCGTGGCACTGCCGCTGAAGTTAGGCGTGCTGCAGTGCCTGGGCCTCGACTCTGTGTCTAGTGGAAAACATCACCTGCATTAGTAACTATACATGCCAGTCTCAGGGACATTAATACATTACTCTTCATACTTACTTCACACAAATTCCAGTTTAGTGTATGACTCAGTTCCTAACTACAGCAAAATAAGAACTGTACAAAATGTCTAATCAGAGAAATTTAACTCAGCTACCAAAAGCAAAATTATACAGTACAGTATTGTACATTCACGTCACTGAAGGTATCTAGCATAATATAGTGTAACTATAAAACACTACTGCACACTGCAATTCATTCATTAATTCATTGCCAGACGCCATGTATCCCAAACGGGGTGGCCAAGGGCTTAGAGTTAATTGTTTTACAAGGACACTACAATACTGTATATTATTCAGGCTTAATATCAGCACGTATATATGCAGAGACTGCACTGTTCTGATTATAAAACATACTGTTTACAGATGCTAAAAAAAAACTATTACTTACTGGAGGTCTGCGTCCATGGCTGGTGCGCACAGCTTCCTGAAACCCCTGGTCATTCTGCAGGTGACGGGTATCAAGAGCTGGGTGAACTTCGTTGAAGCCAGAGTATAAGTCATCATCATCCTCCCCAGCAAATCTTAAGGTTTCCATGGTCTTTGATCTTCGCAGTTTTAATCCAAAGACTCACTTCTCTGAAATTCACCACTGCAGGTCCTTGGACTAAAGAATAACAAATGTATATAAACAGCTATATATAAAGTATACCTGTACACATACAGTAAGTTCATACTGCTGTATCATACAACATACTGGACATAATAAATAAAAACAAATCAGCATTATGAAGCTTCAAGAAATGCACAGGACTTTACACAGACCTACAAAGATTTGATGATACTGTGAAGAACAAAAATAATTCTGGTTATCATATCACTTGTCTAGTTTTCCCTAATTTAAATCATATTATGACTGTATTCCAAACTCAGCATTCTTGGAAGAAATCTGATGGTACTTGATGATAAAAAAAAGGACTATATACTGTATCAAGCAACCTAAGCTTACTGTAGCTGTTTCATAGGTCTTCTTTAAAACACTGTAATCCTTTGCTCTAAGAGGTCTCCTAAGCTACATCCAATTATCTTGTGACAGAAAAGTTTAAGGTATTTACATACTGGTACGAAAGTGAGGGAGGACTGTGCATAGAAGTGAAAATACTGTGCAAGTGTCGATTCCCGATTAGATATGATTAGCTGTACCTTACAGAAGGACAAGTTAAGAAGCTGGATATGGCCCAAAATACGATCATGAGAACCAGATGGATGCAACTATACAACAAGGGAAGTGATACAAAGAGAAATGGGATAGAATAGTTTTGAAGATAGAAAGACAAAGCTTTAATATTAAATGAGGTCAGATGCCAAGGGCAAAAGAACACTGACCAAAGAGAGCATTTGAGTAGGCAAAGTGGTGGTCGGCACACAGCACTGCTGGTCTCACAGAACAAACTATCTCATTTAGGCTATACCGTACCTTCACACATAAAAATGAGAAAAGTACAGGAGTGCTGCAGAATGATGAGGAAAACAGGAAGAGAACAATACTGTATATAGTACATCTGGAAGCAAGTCTGAAAGTACAGGTGATAGCTGAAATGTACAAATTGGCAAGGACAAAGAATGCATAATGGCATTATACAAAAGAGTAGCAAAGAAAGCATTGCAGGACTGGAAAAATGGCATGGGAGGGAAGGGATCAGTAAAACATTCTCAGAATGTGAACAGTTAAAAAGGAAGGAAGGAGAATGACCCTTAAAACTGTTGCTTAAGACAAAGATGGACTCTCTTAAAGTGAAAGGGTGAGTGGGAAAAATGACTGGTGATGATATGGTGTGAAAGATGTGTGCACGGTGGAGGTTCAGTGAAATAATGAGTGAACATCTGATAACAGAATGCAAGTACTGTACTATGGAGAACCAAGAAGACGGCTTGAGACAGACAGCACAGAATGTGTAGCTGAGACATAATGGAAGGAAATTGCTCCTTTAGTGCAAAGTACCCTCCATCAAGGATGGCATCTGACAGTCTTCAAAATTACTTAAAAGGGGAACATATAAGTACGGACCAAGCAGATGGGCAAAATGTGGAATACTAAGTACAGTATATCGCTACGGTACCTCTCCAGCATTACAGTTTATCTCACTAGCAGTAATTTCATGCAGTAGTTATTTAACTCATTCACTCTGATGGCAAATAATCCTTACTACGGTAAGAGGCTGATATTCACCTTCAGTGATTTTTTGCACTGGAGAAGTTAGATATAGCCTTCACTTACCCATCCACTACAACAAAGTTGCTCTAAATACAACAATCTGGAAACAGGAGAAATTAATTGGAAAAATATCACCAAAGTCAAAAAGTCATTTAATGTGCTGGGTCCTTCATAGAGGATGGCATTGGATATACAAACTTAAATAAAGAAAAAAACCCATAATCTGAACCTCTGAGCTTCATGACTAGGTGCAATTAAGCAAAGGGTGATCCATAAAGAACCTGCCTGCATGCTCCAACGCTGTAATTCGTGTAGTAACGAAATAAGAAGAAGGGAGAATGAGATACCAGTAGATGCTGTGTTGGGATATGAGTGAAGCAGAGGAAAATTTAACCTAATTTTCACATTATGGCTTACATTATGACTATCTCTGTGATGGTACACTTACTGAGAATCAACAGTTCCTTTAATTACTAGAGCAGGAGTTGAATTCCTTTTAAGTTAAATTTTCAGCCCAAAACATGGCAAACACCAGAAGAGACTCATCTGACACCTATCCCAGAGATCAATCAGACTCTTATCATCTTTCCATTACCACCTACATAACCATATTCTATCACCCCTCAACAGTATGCTGAATCTGGCTACTATGGTACTTTTTTACTAGTTCTTTTGGTTTATTCTCTCTATACTCGGTTTTTAAAACTTATTCTAACCACAAGGAACAGGAATAAGTTTCTACATTTTACACATTTCATTTCAGTTTATACTGCCAAAAACATCACCAAAAACTTCGCATCCAGACCAAGTTACATATCATGTCCCTCTATTGGGTTTTCTGGTTATGGATTCGCGTTAGTCAATGTACGTAATGCTAGAGTATTATGGACAATAAAGACTGTCACTTTCGTTTGTTGTTACCTGCAGAAATATCCAAATACTTAATTCGACTGAAATTCTTTTATGAAATCGCTCTTCGCAGGTTTGACAGCTGAACCACACTTGACGTTTGAAGTTTTTCGCTCCTGGAATGTTGTTGACGCAGTCGCAGTGTTCACTTCATAACTATATTAAGGAAATTACAATAGCATGTCTTTATTATCTAGCCCTGGATTTAATTATATTATTGATTTTTTTTACATTAAACATTATGTTTATGCTACAAAAAAATAGCTTCATCAATATTCAAATGAGCGTCATTTAAAAATAATTTCTATGTTTAAAATATCAATTTTACATGGCTTTTTTAGCTTTATAATTATGCGTCATTATACGCGTTTGTGAATGTTTAAAATGTAAAAAAAAACTAGACACCAATACCTCATTTGATCCCTTGCACCATCCCTGTGCGCCAGCAGCTGATGTCTCACGAGTGGCTCAGTTATCTTATTTGCTCTGCTCTGTATACCATAAGACAAAATGCCCAAGAATAAAGGTACGTGCATTTTAATGCTTCATAAATTGCTTTTTGCCTGTGAGGGGTTGCTCAGGCTCTGTAGAAAAAGGCATACCGTTAAATGATCTACTGAAGGGAACAATGGTCGTGCAACGTAGTCCTATTTTTCCATGATGACCAGTGAATATTGTCTTAGCCAGAATTCTGCTTGTGTGTCGGCTGTGTGATACTGTTAGTCCCAGTATTACAGTATTTTGTTTTTGAAGTTCATAGAAGAGTTAGTCTAAGACAGTTATTGGAAAGCATTTGTTTTTTATACTCTGGTACCGTAGAAAGCAAATTGATATTCTTGCGTGATTTTGGGGTTGGTGCCCATTTTAGTCTCATTTATTGGAATGTACGATAAAATTGTGGTTTAGGGACATCATCAGAAGGACTTTTTCAGTTGTTTATTGTAGTTTCTCATTGTTTTGTTTATTTTTCATCCCTATTCAACAGTTGTTTTGATGGGTAAATATTTTTCAAATAAATTTCCAATCGCCATACATTTAAACAGAGGAGCTAGTTTTAATGACAGTGGAGTCCTTCCAAAACCTGCTAGGGGGCTAGTATTTATCTGTGTGTTTAGGTTTGCATAGATTGTTAGGTTAGGGTAGGTCAGTTCTCAGCAAGTAGTGCACACATGGCTTGTCAGTCTGTCCTGCACCTTTGACCTGTGATCATTACTCAGCTTCTCAGTGAGATCAATGCAGTGTACTTTTATCTTCACACTGTACTGTAAACCTGTCATCTGTGGTTTTTGACTCCTCAGCATTGTGTTAGACCTCATACTGGTAAGTCTCATTTTAAAATTAAGCTGTGCAGAAAAAATATGTATTATTTGAGCGGTTTTATCATCAAATGGTTATTACAACCCTCATGATAAAAAAAAAATATAGGTAATTCTTAACCACCACATGCTGGGCAATATTTAACAATATCGTCACCTCATTTTATGGGCGATTTTTTGGAAACTGCAGAAAATGGTTTGTTTTCAAGCCTTAATATCTTGGAAACTATAACAGTTAGGGAAACAGATTAATGGCCATTTTACTCATCAACTCATCCTCTTGCATATGAAAGTATCCCCAGGTCTGTAGGTTGTTGGGTTGATGAGTTATGATGTGGGGAAGAGAACTAATTTTCACTTCAAGAGCTGGACATGTTCGTGCATTTGCCTGTGGCGCTGACTATGGCCTAGCTCTCAGCATGATAATTTACTGCACCATAGATAAACTAGACCCTGTTGCATACAAGGCATACCTTATGGCACTATCACAGCCCTATTCTAGTATATATAATTGGAAAGAGGCTGTCAGGGGTGGACGATGCAATTGGCTACAGGCAGCGCAGATGGAATCAGACAAAGAGGAACCTGAAGAAAGCATTTTACACCTGGCGCAGACTAGAGACAAAGTGACTCGCCTGTGTGGTATAGAGGGGTTCCGTCCTTACCCGTTGGTGGCGAGATGAAATGGTGGCTGGATCAAAAGGTGGCGGGAAGACACTTCTGTGTGTAGCCACTACCTGGAGGTAGTGGCTACACACCCTGATTGTGACGTGTATACATGGTACCTGGTGGATGGGGGTTAAGGAGACCTAAGACCATCTCTTAAAAATTTGCAGAAATTTATACGTACCTGTGGATCTACTCAGAGATTTGATGAAGGTGTACAGAAATACATTTTCGAGTAAGAATAGGATCCATCAGCAAATGAGGAAAAGACAGTATACAATAAGGAACATGAATTGCATGACAAGGATGCCATTCGTGATCTGTTATATTCATGTCACAATTTTATAGGTACCGAAAAGGCATGCGTTGTCAAACCCGATACTCTAGTTGTTGGAGTCGATCCTCTGTTTTGGGGGATTTTGTGTATTTGATACTACTGTATTTTGTATTTTATTGATTCCATGTTCGTCTTGAAGATCGATTTCATGTCTGCCTTACACTGGTGGGAAGGCAGTAAGGTGTGGTATGGTATGTTAGGTTAATTTTGGGTAGGTTAGGTTGGAACTGATTAGGTTAAATTTAATTTAGGTTGGTTCATTTGAGATAAGTTAGTTTGGTTAACATGAAATAAGGTAATTTATAATAGATTAGGATAATTTAAGTTAGCTTTGGTTAAATTTGCGCAGACAAGGTTAGATTAATGCAGGATAATTTGTTAGCTTTGGTTAAATTTGCACAGATGAGGTTGGATTAGTACCAAAAAAAACTTTGAAATGGTGCTCGTTTGTCTCTAGCACATTGCAATGTAAAACAAAGATCTCTTATGAAATGTGATACGCCACAGTACTTATATAATAAGTTATAAAAAACATTGAAACTTAAACACGTGCTGAGTGTGTGTGTGTGCGCATTTTAATAAATAAGTTGTGGAGTGTTTAAAATGCAGTCTTTGTTTTTCATTCCTGAGTGGCACCGAAGACAGATGGACGCCATCTTGTCGTGCTCCACAGACAGATGCACACTATCTTAGCGCACAATTTGTTTGCATGAAGTTAAACTTATTAGTGTTCATTATCAAACCTAATGTAAGTTTTCTTAACCAAACTTAGTCTAATCCAACTCAACCTATGTTACGCAGACGTAACCTAACCCATCTTTTATATACAGTGTTACCCGTATGATAAGACATTTTTTCCCCCAGAAATGTGCACTCAAAAATCACCCTGCTTCTAAGTTGTAGCAAGGAGTTTGCCAACCCTCACGAACCCCAGTTACGAGATACAACCTCTCACAAACCCCAGTCATGAGATACAAGCATTCGTGAATACCGGTCAAGAGTTAAACGCACTCATGATCCCCAGTCACGAGAAATAGAGTATGCTAAACAACACGGCAGCAGGGCAGCTGAGAGGCATCATGGATCTTTTATACAATAAATATACTGTAGTATCTGGTGACTGGTTGTATGGTATTTTAAAATGGAATCTGTCAATATGTACTGATATACCGTATTAGTAATAAAGCAATAGTACGATAATGACTTTGTTGGCTGAATTGAGTGAATTCTGTCAGGGATGTGGGTTGTAAAGGTTCATTTGAACTGGTGAACATAAAAACATCAGCTGATGGGAGCTGGATGTAAACACACTGTCGCCAGTGTGTTTACACGCCTTGTAATGGCAACTATTAGTTGTTGCTGATGTGCGATGTGAATAGGTATAAAATTGCGCTGAACTAGGTACAGTACATCTAATTAATAATAACCACAAATATTTGATAACAGGTCCAATATGTGATAATTTGCTGTGCCAGAAAGAAAAATGACACCATACTGTAGAGTTGGCACCTTAGACTTACTGCTACAGTAAGCTAATAAATCCTCAATCCCCCCCCCCCCAAAAAAAAAAAAAAAAAAAAAAACTAGCATATTATAGGATATGTCTTAGGACTTGTACCGTCTTATCATACCGGTACAGGAAATACGGTAATAAAATTTTCTTTCTTTGAAAACATACTTCTGTACACACATATAATGACACAGTTCACGGGTATGTAAGAGTTTCTAAACAAAATTTTGAAGAGGCTGTTCTGTCTCTCCTTAAGGATTACCAGAATATTTAAGACACATCATTACTAATGAATGCACTTAGATGGCCAATCAGCTGCTAGCTTTCAAAGGCTTAAGGCTCTTCTTTTCTCAGATGAGATCAAATAGGCTATAGCAAGATTGACCCCAGTCTGACTGCTGTTGACCGTCAACTGAGCAGAAAGTGGTTAGGGATCTTGTTCAGATTAGAAAAAATTGCACGAAGGCCAATACATGCAGTACAGCATGATGTAAACGATATGATACCGTGCTGTATGGTACTCAACCTTTCTGTACTGATAGCATCCATGGGTGCCAACCAGTGTCAGTGTTGACAGTCTGTGTTTAGTGTGGACTGTAGATTCACTCCCCTGGTTATTAATTTCCTTTACTCACACTCTGGTAATGAACACCAAGGTTAATTTACCTTTTTAACCCCAAGGGTAATTACTACTTTCTTGACCTTCCACCTAGGATCTTCAAGTACCATTATTAAATTCTTATATTTATGGTTAACCTCACATTTTCCTTTCACATAGTTTATTAGGAGGTAATATCCATTAATTATCCTTCCAGGAAAGGGAGGAAAGAACAGGAGACGTGGTAAGAATGAGAATGAAGCAGAGAAGCGTGAATTGATCTTCAAAGAAGAAGGGCAAGAATATGCTCAGGTAATGAAATGAAACTGTACAATTCCCATTAAAACAGCATGAGGTTAGACAACAAAAGACAGAAAAAAGGAAGTTCAGGATAGGCCTCATCATCAGCATCTGCATTTCTTGCACTTCCCTAAGTTTTCATTCTGAAGACATTGTTAGATTCTAGGTTTCTGATTTATAGGTTAGAATGAAAAGAACACAGTGAATTTAGACCTTTCTCCTTTTCAGATGGAGATATATTGCTGCTTTTATAATATTGTTTTGTTGTTCATTCAGATGGCTTTTCTGATCATCCCATCATATTGATTGGAGTATGATTATTTTTTTTCCCCTTATCAAATTCAGTTGCTATATCTTATAACTGCACAGTCAGTCACAGCACAAATGGTATCCCTTAGGTTAAAGCACATAATTATACATTTGTGTGGGCTTATATTCCTTTTCCCATGATCTTTCTTGGAAAATTTAGTTTAAGTCAATGAGGTTTTCTTCAGTACTAATATTGTTGGTACCTACACCTCACACAGAGTAATATGGGACTCTTGTTACAAATTTCATGTTGGCCATGTTTACTTACCATTGTTTCAATATTTTCAGGTCACAAAAATGCTTGGAAATGGACGACTGGAGGCACTCTGCTTTACAGATGGCATGAAGCGACTGTGTCATATCCGAGGAAAGCTTCGGAAGAAGGTACTGTTTGTGTAAGGATACCGGTATATACATCACATAGCAAGTCTTGTCGGTGGGAATGAACAAATGTTAGTTATGGTTTCTCATATAGATACAACGTACCGTATGTCAGCAACCAGTTTACAAAAAGAATGTTCCATCTTTGTCACTTTCTTTGTCATGTATGAAATTCATGTACCATCTTGCCCTGTCATGCCTCCTCCAACCTTTGGACTCACATACAGTGCACCCTTTTCACAAGGCTGTTCATAGGCCTAACCATTCTCTCAAAATAACCATAACTATAGGCAAGCATACATTTGCTCTCTTATCAGTAGACTTATTATTTCCATGGAATTTCTGTTACCACCATGGGTAATTCTGTACTGAACACCTAGTTCATGTTTTGCTATTCCTTCTTGACCCTCCATTCTCTTTTGGCAAGGGATGGTAACAGTATAAGTTTCTGTTGGTTACATTATCTTTTCATTTGTCTACCACCAAGAGTCAGTTCTCCTTCCATCTGCCACTGTGTACCGTACCACTTTTGAGCACATTACCTCTTAAACCTTGGCAAGCTGTATACCTCATATGAAACACAGTGGAGGTCTGCATGGACCGAGCTGCAAGAATTATAAGCTGTGGGATAAAATTTTCATTGGTTATAAAATAATGACTTGGGGGAGGTAAACTGCCCTAAAAAGAATCAGCCCGGCAGAGGTTACTCCTCCACTGATACCATCAGGTTTCCTGTCAGAAGTTCTCATCAGCATCATCCTCCATGCATTCGTTTAGATTGATAGTACCTCAGTATATTCTTGTTTGTATATCTCTCTGTCATATCTTACTCCTTTGGTTTTTCCTATTCCAGTAGATTCCTCATACAGAGCAATTTCTTTTCATCTTCCATTCCTCCAAGTTTTTCTTGGCTTTCTTCTTGCCACATGTCTCTGTGTTATTATTTGCATCATCTAGTTTGCTTGTGTTAGGATCTGTTTTGAGAAAAGGTTATTGTTACAGCCTCAGTCCTTGAAAACAGTCTTATCCCTTGCCCAGCTGTCACTTATAAAAGATTGTCAGCAGCAGCAGCACAACATGCTCTTAGAGAATTCATTTTACTCCACCTGACCACTGGTTGTTGATCTAGTTACGTTACATTTTGCTCTGCAGTGCCCTTCATGGTCATCATGGTGTATGATATCCGTTCAGAAAGTATCTGACCGGAGGCTGTAAAAAAACAAATAGCTAACATTAGGACAATAATCTCCTTCAAGGTGTGCCCCTTCTGACTTGATACATGTATCCCGCATTCTTTCCACTGCCTGAAACATTTTTCAGAGTTGGTTTTCGGTAGCTCCTGCAGATGCTTCGTCGCATTCGTCATGATTTCTTCTCTCGTCTGAAATCAGGAACTCTTCAGAAGAGTTTTGAGCTTGGGGAATAACCAAAAGTTGCACGGAACGATGTCTAGTGAGTAGGGAGCCTGCTGTACCTGCGGGATGTTGTGCTTGGCCAAAAATTCCTGAATCAGTGGAGGAGAATGGGCAGGGGCCTTGTCATGCTGCAGCTTCCAACTTGATGCTCTCCAAAGGTCTGGTCACTTCTGTCGAACTGCATCACGAAGACTAACGCTGGGGTAGTAATGTTTGTTGACCTTCTGACCTTGTGGAGTGCATTCCAGATGCACATTACTATGGCAGTTGAAAAAAAACTGTCAACATGCGAGTGCATTTCAACTTGCTGCAGACGTGTCATGCCTTTTTTTTTTTTTTTTTTTTTTTTTTTTTTTAAAGGCAATCCTGCATGCTTCCGCTGAGACGACCATGCTTTGATTTCTAGATCCTACCCATACACCCAAGTCTCATCTCCAGTGATAATAGTCTTCAGGATGTCTAGATTGCAATTTGCACACTGCAACATATATTGAGCAACATTCATCCAAGAAAAGAGATCATGACGAGTGCGACGAAGCACCTGGAGGAGATACCGAAAACCAACTTTGAAACACGTTTCAGGCAGTGGAAAGAGTGCTGGGCTACCTGTGTCAGGTCAGAAGGGGTCTGCTCTGAGGGGGATTAGTGTTCTAGTTCAACTGGTAAGTTTTTTTTTTTTTTTACCTAAGGTCGGATATTTTCTGAACAGACCTCATAGACATTCATACTGGTACAGTACTTTCAGTATGTGCAGGCTAGCTGTTATTTGTGTTGGTGTACAAGTATGCAGGTACCAGTATATATTTTTGTGTGTGTGTGTGTGTGTGTGTGTGTGTAAAGAAAATACTACAGTACACATTATATATATATACAGCATACTGAATGTATATGTCATCGTCATTTCAGTCACTTGACCAGCATAGTGCTCCGTTCTTTGGTAGTTTTTAGAATTTCAGACAGATCCTCATAGAACAGATTTTGAAAAGATTAACCTTTTATTTTTATTATTATTATTATTTTTTTTTTTTTGTGGACTGGAATTATGTTATAAATAATTTAATGTGTATATGGGAAGATTGATAATAACTTCTGGGTTGCCATGGACAGACTTCGAAATTATATTTAGGTAACATGGCAGTGGAAATTGTATTTAGGTAACATGGCAGTATTTTTCAGCTAGAGAAATCTTTACAGCTATAGGGTAAAGAGTTTCATTTAACCTTCTCTTTACTATGAATGCATAAATTTATTCAGATTAACTTCAGACCATAATTTTCTTGAGAAAAATCCAAATAGCCAAATAGTTATGGACTGAACTGACTGATGCATTGCATATACAACTTTCAGGTGTGGATCAACCAGGGTGATATCATTCTTCTTGGACTGAGAGACTACCAGGACAAAAAAGCTGATGTGATTCTTAAATACAATGCTGATGAGGCTCGAAATCTGAAGTCATATGGCGAGATCCCAGAATCAGGTATTTATATTCCATACACGGTACAGTCTGTTTAGAATGTGTGTGTGTGTGTGTGTGTGTGTGTGTGTGTGTGTGTGTGTGTGTGTGTGTGTTTTTGCACACGCACTCATGCACACACGTACACATGGGTGCATTAGTGCGGGTATAATTAGTAGGAATGATAGTAACGTAGCTACCTTTTGCCAAATTTTCCATTCCAGAATTCATCAACAGTGATTAGGGCACCATATTTATTGAAATAGTTTCTGTTGGGATTTGGAATGTGTGATTTAGGGAATTATTGAAATAAAGGTGAAAGAAAAAGACATTGATACAGCATTGTCTTGGAATGAATGATGGTTTGACAGTGTGTTTCTGCAGATTTTTATACCTGGAATGATTGGTAATTTGGAAATGGGAGCAGTGATCCAGGTCAGGAAAGCTGCAGGTGTTAAGAAGAGGTATTAATGGATAGAAGTATGAGTAGCTGTGAAAGAAATGCTTTTTATGACAAAGATTCTGTTACCAACTACAGTAATGTGTTATGTATGCGGCTGACAGACTGGCGGTGTTGGGTGACTAATCATAATTGCGAACAGTGTAGTTAAGGTATCTGGAGGCATGTGGAGCTGATTAGAGATAGCTAAACAAATGATCAAACTTAGACATAATAGAGTGGAAATTGAGATAATAGATGATTCAGAATGCTTGTTGAGCAAAGGGAGTGCATGGAGATACTGGAAATGACACTGATAGAAGGAGAGGAACATGAAGTATGTGAGAGAGGAGTGATTATTTTGATAGTGATGAAACATGTGGCTGTTGTACTGTATGTTAAACTCTTTGGATCCTTTGTAAATGCAGTGTCAACTATAAATTACTTCATTCCCTTAGATTCTTTGTAGATGCTGTGGTAACTAAATATTTCCTCATGCCCTTAGATTCTTTCAGTAGCATACAAAGTGATAACTCTTTTTCAAAGTATGAGAGTCCCAAGAGACAGTAAAGATTATAATCAACCTATTTATTTTTGTCACTATTAGCAGAGGCTGTCAGAGCACACCAACACTGTGTTATCACATGGGTTTTAATATCAAATACCGTACAGCAGTATGCATTGATACATATTCAAATACTGTTTTCCTATTCAGGTATGTTTTGGTGGTATTATAGGATTGCTCATGTAACATTTTTGGATATTAAAAGAGCAGTTAAGGCTGTTTTATTGAAATTCAGTTATCCAACTATCCTTTGCCATTGTTGTGATTGAAACCACCCTCATTGATCAATAGTCCACTTATCAAAGGGAGGGTCATTCTTCTCAAACTACTGTAGGTGCATTAGTTATTAGTGGGTTTTCTCAAGCCCAGTAGTATGTAGATAGATAGATAGATAGATAGATATGCCAATTGGATTGAGCCGGTGAAGGTTTATACCTGAGGGGTGGTTGGGTTTTATTGCTCACGTAATGCCACTCAGGGATAAGTGAGGCTGGTCACTCTCATCTTAAATGTCAGGACCAACTTGCATAGCCCCGGGCTTCTATGCTCCTAATGGGGCAACGTAGGATTTAATGATGATGATGTGTACTTTCTTATGATTTACTGAATGATTGTTTCATCATGCTAACAACAGCGCAAGTGTTGAGAGGACTGTAAGTTTTATATGTATTTGAGTAATGAGTATCACTTTTTAGAAATTGTGAATTAAAAAAAACAATTTCCCAATCAGTCAAGGTCAACGAGAATGCAACATTCGTCGAAGATGGCATGGATGATGACATTGAGTTTGATGACTACTCAGAAGAGGAAGAGGATGTTGTTGCTGATATTGATGCGGTAAGTTTTAAGGGGTTATTTATAGAATAAAGCACTTACACTTGTATCTAAACTTCATTAGTGTTTGAGAAAGTATATCATCACATTCATTATTTTGACCCAGTTTCCCTTGTGTTGGGTGGAAAGACCAGAGCACTTTTGTTTCATATTGTGGGACAAAAATCACAGGATGAAGGAAATTTAAAGGTAGATCCCCTTTCTTTGTTGTCAGAGCTGTGGGG
Organism: Coenobita brevimanus; assembly: GCF_032717465.1. NCBI lineage: Eukaryota > Metazoa > Arthropoda > Malacostraca > Decapoda > Coenobitidae > Coenobita > Coenobita brevimanus. Next base: position 56,623,862 of record NC_136977.1, read on the forward strand.
ATGCCTGCAGCATAAGTATTGGTGAATGGTATTGTTACATTCCTATGCTAGTACAAGGTAGGAGTTTCCAGTACCCTGCCACTGCCCTTTTTAGTACAGCTATTTTATCTTCCTTGTTCTTCACCCCATTCTTGAGTGGAAGAGAGCTCAGAATGATAAAGTAAATGGAGTTTATAAAAATCAAAATTGAGATCAGAATGTAATTCCAGTACTGGTAAATAATTTTCCATAAATAGTCAATCACCCTAACCCACTAATAGGTGGGGTAGGAATGAAGATGAATCACAAGTAGGAGTGCTTAAAGGTAGAAGTATTAATAGGAGGGCCAGTGAAATGGGTCACACATTCATTTACTTGTCATTCAAGTCTTGGGAAGGGTTAGCTCCCACCTCACACAGTCCCCCCCCCCCTTTTTTTTTCTTTTCTTTTTTTTTCCAAGTTCAGCAATGAGTGCATCTCAATCCTTGTGAACACTAGATACTTCCATTTCCATATCTTGTCAGTTCTTTTGCCTCCATACCTAAATCCTTTACATATTCACTTGACATATCAAGCCATCTTCTTGGTCTTCCACCCGTCTTCCCACGCTTGTTTACAAGTACACTTCCATCTTCCTATTCTTAGCCATTCTTTTCATATGATTACTCTTATGCCTGTAAGCACATTCCATCAAGCTTTTGATCATTAAACTCCTTCAAATATCATTTTTTGTGGATCTGTATAGGTTATTCTCACCAACTTTTGCAACCCACACCCATGCTTGAACAGTCATATTTTCACTGCCCTCTCTCATGACTGTCAAACTTACCCGTATGTTGGGTGCACTAGCACACCATGAATTCCTCCTGCGGCACTCTGCATTGTTGAGTCCAGTGTCATAAGTGGCTACTTCCCCCCCCCCCCCATTGCTGTTGTCTACTTCCTTTGGGAATTAACCAGTTTTTGTGTCATTATACCAGGGTATTTAGAATAGTCACCATTTCAAGTCTTGTCACTCACCGGTACCTTGAATCAACCATCTCCCAGGAAATATCACTTTAATATTAAATGCATTTATTTTCACACCATGTTACTCAGATACCCGTGAAATGACACTGATCTTCATGGGTCCTTTTAACATTCGTCAAGCAGCATGATGTTACATACAGTACATAGTCAGGTCTGAAGTACTCCAGTCCTTCCATATTCATCATCATCTTTACTCCTGTTTTCACTTCTCACAACCTTGTCCTCATAATATAATGTTCTGAACAACTGTAGGTACATTTCACATTGTTATCTCACCCCAGCATTGATATGGAATGGCTCACTGTATTATGTTCTGTGGCTGAAATGTACAGCTCATTATAACCTCCGCCAAAGAGGTTATGTTTTACCCTGAGTTTTAGTTTGTTTGTTTGTTTGTCTGTTAGCAGGATCACTCCTAAAGTTATGAACAGATTTTGATGAAATTTTGTGGAAGGGTGGGCCATGGTCCAAGGTCCAAGGAAGAAGTGATTAAATATGGGGACAGACCTGGAGTATCCCACACAATGTCTCCAAAAGTTCTCATTTAATTTCCATGAAATTTTGTGGAAAGTTGGGCCATAGACCAAGAAAGAATTGATTAAATTTTGGGGTGGATCCGAATCCGGGATCACCAGTACTCTGAAAGTTATGAATGGGTTTTGATGAAATTTTGTGGAAGGATGGTCAATGGGCTAAGGAAGAAATTTTTACCTTTGGGGACAGATCTGGATTCAGAGTATACCACACATTGTCTCCAAAAGTTCTCAATGAAATTTTGAGGAAAGGTGGGCCATGGACCAAGAAAGAACTGATTACATTTTGGGGCAGATCCAGATCCTTTTGAATAGCAGTTGCATTGGTGGAGGTATGCACTCCCTGAGTGCTTTCTAGTTTCTGATATTTTTTATTCTTTTTCAGATATGAGAGTTCCTCCACATAGAGATGTTTGGTGGGTGCAGTTGGAAGCAGGCCTGTCATCAGATTTGTAGCCTAGGAGGGGCATGATTCTTTATTAACAGCTTTACTATATGAAACATTATTAAATGTTTTATGGAATCAGACCTCTTGAAAATATAAAACAGTTATGCAGTAGAACACCAAATCTTCATTATAACTGATAAATCACCTCATAGTAGTTTACAAGTGGCTTTATATAAGCCACTTGTGAATTACAAAGCTACATATGAATGTGATTGTAATGCAGGCAGCATGAGAGAATTATGTAAATTTAAGTATAGGAAGAAATAGTTGGTACAAATAAATTTTTCTCAACCAACAATGCATTAATGATAATTGATTGCAACACAGGTTGAAATCTCATTAAAAAAAGGGAATGTGATTCTCAGGTGTGGCATGCTTAGTGAGAAGTATGTCACATACTGAAATAATCTTCTTCCTTAAGTTTCACTTTTACAGTCACCTTGGAATAATTTATAATCAAATTATATCCCTGCAAGGTCTTTCAGTAAAATGCCTGAAAAAATTTTCATCTGTGTGAAGCACAAGCAAAGATGTTACACTGTATACAGAATTTTAGAAAGCGGGTTTTGATTTCACAAGTACCATAGGTTGACTTGCAGTCTGTTTTGAGATGGGGCAGCAGGTTGGGGGGTGGGTGGGGAGAGGGTAAAAATGATGGGCCTGCTTGGAAGAAACATCTCACTTATCGCTTGCTTAAACCAGCAAAAGTATAGCTAACATCTAATAAAGAATTTTATTTATCTTATTACATACCCACCTGGTAGTTGCTAACATTCACTGTGTAGAGACATGCACTTCCAAGCATTGTTATATAAGGAAACTTTAAATTTTTTTTTTTTTTTTTTTTTTTTTTTTTTTTTTAGGAATATATTTAGTTCTGTACAGTATTTCCACCTTTCTGTACCCATTGTTGTTAGGATACTTTTCAAGTATGTATCAGTCTCAGCATAAGATAAATTTATCATATCTATTGTAACTTTCAGTGTTATTGCAAGATATTCAGTAGTAGGTGGAAAATTGGTAAGTTCTGTTCCCTGTACAAGTGAAGTATTTGTCACAGTGATATTCAAGACTTTTAATTATTTTTTAATATAAAGCTTAATAATATCCTATGGGTTTTTCACTACAATGCAGTACCTTGTAGAGTTAAGAACTTAAGCTTATACCGGTATATCTATTGTACTTTGCTATTGACGTTCAGTGAATATGACTGCTGAAATTTTTAATAATATTCATCACTAACCTAATCCTTTATTTCATCTGGAATTGGGTCAGGGTACGTGAAGTTACGGAACATGTCAGAATTTTGGAATCAGCAGAATACTGTACCAGTAAATCAAAGACATGATGAATTCATTCTCAAGGGGACGGAGATCATTCCTCACTAAACCATGCCAATGGCCTGCAGTTAGAGCTGTTGTCTCGTGATTTTATGGTATGTGTCAGTCATAGTTAAAATGTCATACCAAATCTGAATTCAGGAAAAATACATGTATACTTAACACTACTGTATTTACAATTTTATCAACTTCAGAAATGTAGGGTATGTTCTTTGTAAACCAGAAAATGAGGGGGGGGATTTGCATAAATCCATAACTTTGGACCCTTATGTGTTTTTCACCACCTTACCCATGTGTCAAGTTGGTAGTCAAAGACTGCAAAATTTATCTGTCTACCTACATACAGCCAGACATCATAGTACCAGAAGGGGTGGGTGCAGGTGAATTGCTTCCTTGTGATCTGGCCTCTCATTAGGCCATCCTCTACTCAACTGACACCTCCCACATTCATTTACCTTTCCATCTCATCCTCAGTCTCCCCTTTCCTCTTCCCCCCTCCATCTGACTCGCTGACAAGTCTGAACATGATTTGCTGAATTTCTTTGGGAGACAATAAGGTTAACCCCCAGCATGGGAGATCTGAGCTGAAGGAATTTTTATTGGCTGGAAGATAAAGTAGTATCCCCAGGCAAAGGGATCAGCTGAAGAGTTGAATCAAATCATGGATAAATGGCAGCAGCATAGTACAGGGGTTCTGTGTTTCTTCATTGTCCTTTGTTTTATAAGAGGAGGACAAGTTTGTCCCATCCTCATGAAGTCTACTTGATATATTGTAATGAGCTGCAAGCCATAAATAGGGGGCCCTCTTCTGTACTCATGAAAACTAATGCAGTAATTGTTGGTTGAAAAGTCATGCTCATACCTCTCTTGGAGAATCTGCAAGTTGGTAGTGATAATGTAATGCCATTTTCATGATTGTAGTAGTTTTGAGACATGATCATGGTAATGAGATGATGCACTTCATTTATCCGTCTTGCAGTTATCTTGCTCCCTCCCTGGAACTCCCAGGCAGCTTTACCTTTTCACATCTCTTTGTGCTATATCAACCAGTCTTCCATTCCCAACTCTGTCATCATGATTTTATAAGTTCTCTTCTCCCATATAACTGGAGAACTTCCGCTTTCAGCATTACCAAATATCTCACTCTGAAGCACCATCCTTTACACTTATTTTCTTCTAGCGTTATGTCCACACATCAATGCCACTTGTGTTTCTCTTCAACCACTTCACAGCATTTCATAGTTTCTAAATGGAAAGTGTTATATTCTTTCTTAGCTCTGATTTACTGTATGCAACTAATAGTTTTTTATTTATTCTCTACAGTTCAGTCGTCCAGATAATGTTTTGGAGTTTATGGAATGTGGTGCTAGGTACAGTACTCTCTCTCTCTCTCTCTCTCTCTCTATCTCTCTCTGATGCATAGATCTGTGGCTAATAGGATTTGTAAGTTTTTTTTTTTTTGTTAATTTGAAAGTTATTAAAATGTTATGTAATAAGTTCTCACACCAAGTCAAGGATGTGTGCAAAGTACTATATTTTAGTGGAACAACTTTGAGACATTCTAATAGTTTTGTTATTGAGGGGTTATTACACAAAACACTAACTTTTGGTTTCAAAACTTTATAGTGAATCAAAAAGTGTCAAGTGATACTAGGTGTTAATTCATCAATAATAATAATATACCAAATTTAAGTGAAATACTTCGAGTGATGACTGCCTCTACCTGTATACTCTGTCTTCACTTTGTATGTTCTATCACTTTTATGTTCTGCCGTGCTAATAGGTAATGCTAGATATCCCTGGTTTAATCTAACCACACTTCAAACTCTCAAGTTCTGTCATCAACCTAGAGGCATTTTCCTATTCCTAGAGCATACCTTAAACCGGATTGCATTTGCTACCCCTTGAACCCAGGGGATGTCCTTTTTGTAGTTTACTCATACTGTTATGAGACATTTTTTTAATTTTGGGGAATGCCTCACTGAAGAGTTTTGTTAAATTTATATTTAACCCCTCTCATGTCCAAATATTTTATCCGCAGTTGAATAAAATCACCAGATGAGAACAGTAATATGAAAAAGACATCCCCACACTCAGTGGGTTATATCCTGTTAAGTATTTTATCACACGTTGAAGGTGTTGGAAAGGGACACCTTCGTGTGGTGACACCAGTACAGTATAACCAGGCAGCTTCACTTCCCAGTTATACAAAGGTTCCTCAACTGCCCCATCCCCTGAAAGGTGGATGATGGGCTGCAGGAGGGCAGCTTCAGCCTGCAGTCCATTGGGTTCATGTTTCAGATAAACCTGGGGCTACATTACAATTATTACTTATGCACCAATTGTATAGAGATTGGCAATAACCCTGTCATGCTGTAAGTGACATTTCATTGTCTATAATAAAACCATCCAAAACACAACTTGGTTTCTGGTCCTACCACTCCAAAATGCACTGTTCACAAGCTTCTTGTAGGAAGCCTGTTAAGCAGACTTACTCAAAGAACACTTAAGCAACAATAGATACAGGTAAGTTTTCAGTGATATTCGATGCGTCCACCTTGCAAGCCAAAAATGGATGACAAAAATATGACCTCGAGATAGACTGACAAAAATCAGCCGGACATGCAGAACAGCAGAATCGCCATCTTTTATTTCCTGTTATTCTTATGGACCTAACATAACAGAAACCGCGCCTCTTTGGTTGCTTATGTTCCTTCCAGTAATAATCTATTGCTGCCCATAATAGGCCTACGCCCACTGTATCAGGAACGTTAAAGTCAATCTTGTAGCCTTATAAATCATGCATCCACAATTTTCTGCATAATTGTGCTCTTCATTAGTTGCCCTCAAGTCCCTACTTCTGCCTCCACATCATTTTATTTAGAATCTTGTTTTACTTTTCGTCTCATATCAATTATTATAACCATTCTGTCTCATTACTGTAACTGAATACTGCTGTGTAAGAGGAATTCCCTACAGTATGGCGTACCCTACTCTGTCCCTGCCATGTGCGGTATCATCACATCATTGGCGATAGGGGATACTACCTAACAACGACATTCTTTGGTTACTAGAATCATTCCTTTATTCATAATTTTTGTTATTTATAATGTCAGAGGTTGTACCCATGACCTTCTAACTCGGCACAGTAAAACTGCCAGGATTTTATTAGTGGGAGCTGAATTTTGCTTGTCAGTATTCTTGGGGATAGGCTACGGCTAATTTATACTTTGAGAGCATTATAGGAGTGGGCCTATCAACATTAATAAAATGTATGTAGTGATAAACAGGAATCAACCCAGAAAACAATAATTGATACCCGAATAAATACATAATAAATGAATGACCACCTTCCCGTTCAGTGTATCCTGTTAGAAAGGGGAGATTAAAATTGGAATATGATGCTAATCACAATGAGGTGCTATGGAAAGGAGGATGAGCCAAAGCATTGTCTTAAACTACTGTACAGCTGCGTGATTTTCGCCCCAAAGAGACGAATATCTGGCCAAGGTAATGTGAAAGAACTATGAAAATACGGGTCTAGTTAGCAAACAGAGGTTTTGGTTGGTTAGTACAACAAGGGCATGGTAACCGCTCCTATCACATAGCACCACTCCTGATGCCATAGGGAGCTTCGTAGTGTTTTCATTAGCGATTTATTTAACATATTACAACTACAGATCACTAACGAGAATTGTTACAAAATCTTTAGAGTCATTTAGGTAATGAACCATATGGTCTTGGGATTCGTGTGGCGTTTGTGTAATCTGAAGCACACATGGCTAGCAACCACTGAGTCCGGCGGTAGGATTCTGAAGTTTAAAGATCAGCCTTCTGAACCAAAACTTTAACTAACCCTGGCAAGCTCGAACCACATCATTATGAATCCAGCCTCATACCAGAATCTGCATTGTGTTTTCAAGAATCTCTCTTGTACTGTATTATGTCCAATGTGTTATTAAGGTAAACCACAGTAATCGAGTCCATTTAGGCCCCCTGTGGACAGTTACGGATTCTTGAAATATGAATTCATAGCATCACTCTCAGGGCATGAAATGGCCGACGAATCAGTGAGCAGGGACAGGTGGGGGAGAGGAGGTGTGAGAGATGCCGACAGGGGGGGAGGGATGGGAGAGATATGGAGGGATGGGGGTGGGAAGGGTGACAGGAGGCAGGCTGAAATATGCAACTTCAGAAACGAACAGCAAAGGAACTGAGTAGTAAAGGAAGAGACAACGAAATTTCCTATGCCCCCCACCTCCTTTTTGAAGGGGGGGAGGGGTTACCAGCAGTGGTGCATAGTATGACGGGAGCGGGTGACATTTCCCAGTCATTCGAACCAGCCGAGACCCTTGGTAACTGATTCCACTCTCGCATTATTATCAAAGGCATTTTGTTCACTTACTCGACTTTTGCATTGTTTGGTGCAATTTAGGACTGGGAGTTGTCTGATAAGATGATTTACGACGGAGAGATGGCAAAAACAAGGTCAAATGAGAGAGAGAGAGAGAGAGAGAGAGAGAGAGAGAGAGAGAGAGAGAGAGAGAGAGAGAGAGAAAAGTATCGTGGAAGCGAGACTGATGTGGCGATGATCCCTAAAGCCTCGGCCAGGGCACCGTAGTGTACCTGACATTTATCACCAGGTAATTGTGATGATTACCTGTAGTGTGGGGTGTCATTAGTGAGGCACGGTGGGAGGCTGCCGGCATCACACCTCACCACCACCTTCCTATACTTACCTGCAAAGGAGGGCGAAGGTGGATGCTGAGGAAGCAATAGATGGAACGCATTTGGGTAGCCTGGCCTTGCAGATTGGGTACTACAGGTTACTACTGATGGTGGGTGTATTGGTGTATGGTACTGCATGCTGAGTGTTTAGGCGTATGATACTGTGTGTTGAATGTATTGGCGCATTATAGTTATGTTTATTGGTGTATATATCATTGGTAGTTGTGTGCATAGGCCTGTTTTTGTTACGTATATTAGTGTTTATTATTGTTGCTGTATGATAATATAATGAATGTTGCTTGTATTGGTGGATATGTTTATTGGTGTTTGTAGATTGTGTACTTTTTGGTCTCTGCTGTGTGTATTGGTGTATGTTATCGTTGTGTGTATTGATGTATATTATCGTTGTGAGTACTTATGTAGTGGATGTAAGAGGCCATGGAACAGAGGAGGGTGAGGGTTGAAATCAATGAGTTTGAGAAGAATGCCATTGTTTGACGGCGGGTGAGGATGGTATAGTCTGATTCCCGCTCGTTTGCGGCTTAGGTGTGGCCCACACCTGTGGACAATGGTGCCACGCGTCCCCAACTTGCGATGTGAAACGGAAGCTGTTTATGTACAAGGCATCACAAATTCGATAAATTCAGATGAATAAAACTTACACTTGTGTATTTTGATGGATGAATCAACAGTAATCTTATTATGCATAAAATATTTATACAGTAACACAGAAACATGGCATACATATTGTAGCCTACAGTGTTGCTAAAAGAAATAGCAGTCACTTTTAATGTTTTTTAGCGTAGTTTTAGGGTGGTTAATAATATTACAGTTATGGATATAATAGAATGAGCCTGAAAAAAGAAGAAATATGCCAATATCCAAAGTAAAAGAAATAATTCATATAATTCTTGTGAGTGGCAGCACTGACAGATAGCTTCCCTACAGAGAGAGAGAGAGAGAGAGAGAGAGAGAGAGAGAGAGAGAGAGAGAGAGGCAGGAGAGGGGCATGCATTGAATGCATTGTCGGCATCACTAAATATAACAAAACCAAATTAACAAATGAAAGAACAATTATAAATAACTTATAAAAGAATCAAAAGTACTCAGGGTAGCTCACATTTCCCGCCAGGAGAGAGAGAGAGAGAGAGAGAGAGAGAGAGAGAGAGAGAGGTCTGTCACTGCCTTCTTTGTATTCATTTGTTCCTTTGTACATACTGCACACACTGATATACATTGTTCCTATTGATGCACATATATCTATACACGTAATTTCTCTCTCTCTCTCTCTCTCTCTCTCTCTCTCTCTCTCTCTCTCTCTCTCTCTTCTAATACTGACCACGTGGTAGGTGAATCCAGCCCCCCCTTCCCCTTCCCTCCCTTCTTAATCCCTCCTGGGTGTCTCAGGTCAAATCCCCCTTCACACTTCCCCTCCCCCCTGGACCACCACCCCAACAAACCCACATCCACACTCCCACCCACACACCCACACCCCACTACGTCGGGGTGTATGAATCAGTAACGTAACAAACCTCTCAGCAGACAGTAACTTTGACACTCCATCTACTACTAAATATAACAAAACCAAATTAACAGATGAAAGCACAATTATAAATAACTTATAAAAGAATCAAAAGTACTCAGGGTGGCTCACATTTCCCGCCAGGAGAGAGAGAGAGAGAGAGAGAGAGAGAGAGAGAGAGAGAGAGAGAGAGAGAGAGAGAGAGAGAGAGAGAGAGATAACGGTATAGAAAACGTGGCAACACTGTACACAGGTGCGGGCCACACCACAGCCGCAAACGTGCGCGAGTCCTACTTTAGCTGGGAATGTGCAAGCGGTGGGAAGCTGTTTGCTATCCACAGTACATGTTTAATTTCTGAGAGCCGTTTTAGCACCTTTCGCTGACTTTCATTTAAGGGAGCATCTCTAGGACCTGCCTTGTCCGTATGTTAATCAGTATTGCTTCGTCAGGCGCTAGGTACTTCCCTTCAGCAGATTTAAACGAAGCCGGGAAGCCCATACTTCGGCCCTGATAATCCTGCTTCAGGTTAATGCTTTTTCTCTTTATTCTCTTCACGAGATTATCACTCTTACTTTATTTATCCAGAGCTAATTAATCTTCTCTATCCTAATCTATGCCATAAACCTTAGAGACTAATCGAACCTAACTTAAAAAATAAAAAAGTCCCGAAATCGACTGAAGCTCCGAAATTCGCTCCCGGAGTTCTACTATTGCGGTGTCGGGATGCTGCCTCTGCATATTCCTCTCCTTAAAACAACCATCGGATGGAGCAATTGCGATCTCCTCATTGTCCTCTGGCGGCGACTCCAAGTGGCAGTTTTCCTGGGATACCAAAACCTCATCGGAATCCTAAGGTTGGTAATAATGGCGCTTGTATCGGGCTGACTTGGACCTTGAGCTTTCGGGCGGGAAATCGACATCATTTTGATACTGAGTTTCACTTTGTTGGTCGTTTATTATCACTCGATGGCATATTTTTTTATCTATTCTTGCTGCTCTAGATGATTTTATTAAAGTTCTTGTAAACCTTTATTACTGAAGGGGTTAATGGAATGTTTATCTAACTTCCCATGAGCTACGTCGCTTAATCTTTGAGCTGAATCTAGCGTTAGTCGGAGGAAAAAAAAAAAATCGGAGTTCACAGCCAGAGTATAAATTTATTGTGATACTGACGTCACAGGTGGGTTAGATGACACAATGATTTTAACTCGAGTATGCTTGTCGATTTGTGTTTTTTCATTTGCGTGTTTTGGTATTTGTTCTTACTTTTTCGTTAGCATATTTCCTTATGTAACATCATTAATTTGCACATCAGTATCAGCTTCACTAGGCAGGTTAATCATTAGTATATTTTCGTATCTGCTTTTTGTTTTTTAGTAGTGTCGTATTTGCTCTTCTGTGTTTATTAGTATGTTTCCATACTAGCTTTAGTTTATGCAATTCATACTGTTCCGTATTTGCTATATTTTATTCTTTACCTTGTTTGCGTACTTGCTTTGGATGATTAATTACCATTGTTCCGTGTTTGATTTAAGCATTAGCGTGTTTATGTACTTGCTTTCATTTATTCATTACCTTATTTCAGTATAAATTATTCGCTAGCATATATCCCTGTGGAAGAAGTTGAGAGGAGGAAGAGAGAGTTATATGTGGAAAGGAAGAGAGAGGTGAAAAGATTGGTAAGAGAGAGTAAGAAGAGAGTGGATGAGGAATTTGGAAGGAATTTGAGTGTAAAGTGGAGGGACTGTAAGAAGATGTTCTGGAGAGAAGTGAAAAGAGTAAGACAGGGTGGAAGTGAAGTTAGCAGGGGAGTGAAAGATAAAAATGGTAGATTACTAGTGGAGAAGGGAGAAAAAGTGAGCAGATGGAGAGAACACTTTAAGGAATTGTTGAACGTAGAGGATGGAAGTAATGCGAGTATAAGTGGCTGGGGAATGGCTGGGAGAAGGAGGGAGGTGAGAAGACAGGAAGAAATCAGTAGGATAGAAGTTGTGGAAGCAATGAAGAAAGTTAAATTGGGGAAAGCCCCAGGAATTGATGGAGTGTGTGGTGAAATGCTGAAGCATGGGGGAGAGATAGTAGTAGAATGGATGTGGAAGATGTGCAGATTGGCCTGGGAGGAAGGTAGAGTCCCGGAAGATTGGAAGTCAGGTATAATTATTCCCTTGTACAAAGGAAAAGGGGAAAAAGAAGTGTGTGGTAATCATAGGGGCATTTGTCTTCTTAGTATAATAGGAAAAGTGTATGGTAGGATACTTATAGACAGAGTTAGAGAAAGAACAGAGAAATTAGTTGGAGAAGAACAGGGAGGCTTTAGGAAGGGAAGAGGTTGTGTAGATCAGATATTCATTCTTAGATCTTTAGTGGAAAAGTTTCTAGAGAAGGGAAAGAAGTTGTATGCGGCTTTCATGGATTTGGAGAAAGCATATGATAGGGTGGATAGACAAGGATTGTGGAAAGTGTTAAGAATATATGGAGTAGATGGGAACTTGTTGAATGCTGTGAAGAGTATGTACGATGGTGCGAAGGCTGCAGTGCGTGTGGATGGTGAACTAAGTGAATTTTTCTCTTTGAAAGTTGGTTTGAAACAGGGATGTGTCATGTCTCCATGGTTGTTCAATCTGTACATGGATGGGGTAATAAAAGAGGTACAAGGTAGGGTAGTGGATGTTGGAGTGGCCCTGGTGAGAGAGGATAGTGTTTGGAAACTCCCTGTACTGTTGTTTGCAGATGATACTGTGTTGTTGAGTGAAGACGAAGGGGAGCTGCAAGGCTTGGTGGATGAGTTTGAGAGAGTGTGTAGGAAACGGAACCTAAAGGTGAATGTAGGGAAGAGTAAAGTGATGGTCTTTGAGAGAGGTGAAGTTAGTGAATGTACAGCGAGGTTAGATGGTGAGGAATTGGAAAATGTGAGTACGTTTAAGTATTTGGGTAGTGTGATGAGTAAGGATGGAGGTTTGGAGGGTGAAGTGCTTGAAAGGGTACAGCAGGGAAGAAAGGTTGCTGGTTCCTTGAAAGCAGTGATAAGAAACAGGGAAGTGAGCATGGAAGTGAAAAAGTTACTACATGACAGTATTGTGATACCAACTCTAACGTATGGAAGTGAAGCTTGGACATTGTTGGAAGGACACAAGTCAAGAGTGAGAGCAGTGGAAATGAGTTATTTAAGAGGAGCCTGTGGAGTCACATGGAGAGACAGGCTGACGAATGAGGATATAAAGGAGCGTTGTGGTGTGGATGTGGATGTGATAGGAAGCGTTATGAGGAACACACTGAGGTGGTTTGGCCATGTGGAGAGGATGGAGGGTGAAAGACTGACGAAGAGAGTGTATGTGAGTGAGGTGGAGGGGGGAAGAGGGAGGGGGAGGCCGAGGATGAGATGGAGGGATGGGGTGGAGAGGTATATGAGAGAGGGGTGTGTGAGTTGGGAGCAGGGCAGTGAAATGGCGGGGGACAGGGCGACTTGGAGGCGATTTGTTTGTGGCCACCCCAAACGGGATTGAGGCGTCTGGCAATAGATAGATAGATAGAGATATATCCCTGTCTGCTATTGTCTATCCAGTAGTTTATTTCCGCGTCTGCATCTCCTGCCTACTCATCAGCATAATTGTGAGACTTGAGAGGGGTGGAGGGCGTGAAGTGTGGCGAAGGTGAGGGGAGACGCGCCACCCACCCCGTTAAATGTTCATAAAATTAGCTAAAACCACAGACAAGCCCTCTCACTAAGCACCTTAACTCACGCGCACCTCATTACGGGTCGCCGAGAAGGTGTTGGACGGGTCTCAGGAGGTGAGGAAGGTGAGAGATGAATGGGGAAGAAGCTGAGGTAGGGAAAGGGCAGTATAGTGTTAGTATTTGCAACCCCAGGCTCATTTGGACATGAACCCGGTGGACTGCAGGCTGAAGTGGCCCTCCTGTAGTCCAATATCCCTTTTTTTTTTTTTCTTCTTTTTTTTTAGGGGGATAGGGAAGGAGTTGAGGGACGTTTGTATAACCGGGCAGTGGAGCCGATCAAGTATAACAGTGCCACCAGGTGCAGGCGTCCCTCTTCAGTACGGGGAAGTGGGAAGAAGCGAGGAAGTAGGGAAATGGGGAGAAAGGAGAGGGAGGGGGATTTAAGGAGGCTTGGTGTGGGAAAGGAAAAATGGATTAAGGAAACTTTCAAACTCCTTCACTACAAATTTTCCCTTGTAAATTATTATTGTCTGGAGTAAGAATGAGCTAAAAAAAAAAAAAAAAAAAAAAAAAGCATCGTCTTACTAAGTGTTATAACTGTTCACTACCTTCAAATCGCCGTTGTGTTTAATATTTAGAGGAATTTATGCATCGTGGGGGTGAGGTATGGTGTGGTATGGTTATGTGGCTGCCTGTACTAGTGGCAGCGACAGTCCTGTCACCTCTACTGTTTCTCCATGAACTTCGAATATCCGTGTGATGTATGGCCGATTAAAATAATCAGTGTTGGTTGTTGTGGACTCGCCAAACTGATTTTCAAAGTTCAAATAGAAGGGAGAGGCAGGAAAGGCAGCTAAACTTGTGCCGTCGATTGTACGTTCATGGTGGCGCAGCATGGTGTTCCTTCTGTCGCCACAATTATAGGGTTTGGCGAGTAACTGTGGCGTGATGAGGCCAGGCAGCCATTATATGCAAATGAACAGTTTTCTCCTCCCTGTGGCCTAGTGTGGTGGTGGGTCCTGGTCTCCGCGCCAGGTCCTCTGCCGCTCCAGTCTGGTCCCTTAGGTCTGGAATCCAATAGCTGGAAGAATATTTTAATTTATTTCAGACGATTATTCTTAGCTTTGGAGAGAATTTCAAAGCTGAAGGAGTTAGGAATAGACTTCATTTATCACGTGGGAAAAAAATACACTTATCGCAGCTAAATAAAATCGTCTGGAGACAGCAAGAAAAATATGAAAAATGTGACGTAGGACTGAAAGGCTTAACTCGTTGGCTTAGGAGGTTCTGTAGCCTCATACACCCTAGAACCGACTCATACTACCACATACACCCTAGGACTGATTCATACTGCCCCATACACCCTAGAACCGACTCATACTACCACATACGCCCTAGGACTGATTCATACTGCACTATACACCCTAGAACCGACTCATACTGCCTCATACACCCTAGAACCGATTCATACTGCACCATACACCCTAGAACCGACTCATACTGCCCCCATACACCCTAGAACCGACTCATACTGCCCCCATACACCCTAGTACCGACTCATACTGCCACATACACCCTAGAACCGACTCATACTGCCTCATACACCCTAGAACCGAATCATACTACCTCATGCACCCTAGAACCGACTCACACTGCCTCATACACCCTAGAACCGAGTCATACTACATCATACACCCTAGAACCGAGTCATACTACCTCATACACCCTAGAACCGACTCAAACTACCACATACACCCTAGAACTGAGTCATACTGCCCCATACACCCTAGAACCGACTCATACTACCGCATACACCCTAGAACCGACTCATACTGCCCCATACACCCTAGAACCGACTCATAATACCACATACACCCTAGAACCGACTCATACTGCCCCATACACCCTAGAACCGACTCATACTGCCTCATACACCATAGAACCGGCTCATACTACCTCAGCTGTTTGCTGCTGTATTATTATTATTATTATTATTATTATTATTATTGTTGTTGTTAATTGTTGTTGCTGTTATTGCTATTATTATTATTATTATTATTATTATTATTATTATTGTTGTTGTTGTTGTTGTTGTTGTTGTTATTAGTATTAGCATTAATATTAGTATTGCCTCAAAGCTAAGGGCTGCAGTACAGATGCATCTAGAAATCGTGCGATATGGAGAACCGCCATCAGGTGAACGATGATGACACTTGCATTTTAATACTAAATTTTACTACTACTTTTTCTGCCGCTGCTTGGAATAATAGAACAGGATCTTTTAGTACCATAAGTACATTAATGAAAAACTGACAACAATCTGTAGCCATTTGGAAGAACTACGAATAAGAGTTTCATTTTAAAGGACCATGGCCGAGACTCAAAGCTTTAGGGAATCGTGCAACACATCTCCGCGCCTTGTTACTTCCTTATAACTTAAAATCAAGCCTCGTAGGTCACAGAATACCGATATTACATTATTGGCAAAGCATCTGTTAGCTACTTTCTCAGCTGTCAGATCTAGTGGCCACAGTGTATGCCTATTATTAACCCGGGACTGAACATTATTCAAGCGGCGATTAACCCGTCACATGTAAGTTCCCCGCCTCCTAACCCCGTCTTTACCGCTGACTGCTTGTGTGACGCATTATGTGCTGGTGTTGGAAATTCATATTGTACTTGAACGAAAGATTTCTCCACATTTGAAGCTAGATATTTACTGTCTGTGCTAGAATGGAAAAATGGTTATGGTGAGACGTATTCTTGTTTTAAACAGGCTTTCGTCTTCTGCTTATACGATTTTCTTTGGTTGACTCACCTGAAGTATAGTTTAACCACCACCACCACCACCACCACCGACAAACAACACCAACACCAACACCAGCAACACCACCACCACTACTACCACCACCACCACCACCACTAACAACAACACCAAGCTGTGTTATGGAGAAGCACACACCGGGAATTCCTATTATAGTCCATAAGGGAGCAAAGTTACTATAGGCCAGCTTTGTACGATTGGTGAAGCTGTCTTGTGTATCTGTGTCAGTGCATATGAGGCTCACCGCAGAACCACTCCTTTTTCTTCGGAGGGAGAGTGATAGCCAGAATTAACCCTGCCTCATGCTGGTGAAGTATAAATCAGGGTATCTCTCTTTTTATTTGTCTGTCTGTCTGCTTGTATCTATCTATCTGTGTTTGTATGAATAATTGATTGACTGATTGGTTGGTAAGAACAAGAAGGGTGGGAACATAGCCTTTGAAGAGACATAACGCCATCACCCAGTTTAAATGCCTGTCGCAGCGGAATCGAACCCAGGCTCAGGGCAAAAGTAAAGGAGTTGTCGAAAACCTAATAAATACCTATGAAGACGCCACCCTCGTTCAACATTACCATACAGTTAACTTGAATCTTTTTACTCTAATTTGGCCTAATATTGCCATCCCGTCATCTTGAATACCGAGCCGCAACAGATTAGCCCTGGAATATGATGCTGGTCACGAAGAAGTGCTATGGAAAGGAAGTAGAGCCGTAGTAGTTGTCTTTTTCTGCCACTAAGCAAAAGGGGAGAAAAAATCTGGGCCAAGTTAAGATGAAAAGAGTATAGTTGGCTCCAGGAGAATGAGTGTCCTTAATTGTTGGAGTGAGCGGTGTAAGGGAAGACGCAATACGCTTTGAGGAACATGGTCAGTTGAACGTTGTAAAGATGTTCGGAAGAGGATGGGTCGTAAAATTGATATTACCAGAGAGAGAGAGAGAGAGAGAGAGAGAGAGAGAGAGAGAGACCCATATTCTAGCTGGGTAAGGAGGCTCCCTACCATCTCTTCCTTAGCGATTTATTTTCCAAACTACACATTAATTTCCTCTTTTTTTGCATCTTATATCTTTTTAATATCAACATAAATTGCATGAATAACACAGCAGTATAGTAATGGATCAGAATAAGAAATAAATAGGTAAGGAAGAGGTGTTGGTAAGCATCTTAACCACACGTGAATACCATCCCAGGACCCACTCCTTCCCAATACCAAACCGCAACCGGATCCCCCTAATTGCTATCTTATCTCCCCACTCATAACCTGCTGCACCCCATCGCCCCCCCACCTTTACGACCCGGCACGACCTCAGCCAAGGGTCCACACACTCATTAGCCCTCGTCTCGTGGTTGTCTGTGTTTGGCAAGAATCCACACTTGTAGGGAAAAAAGTCGGTGTGGTTTAGGAATTAGAAGCAGGTGTATCTTTCGCCATTTCGACTGTGCAGCGGGAAGCATCATACTCCTTTCGGGAAATTCGAATTATGTTCCAATTCTCTTACAAAAACACATAACTTAATTTTCTTGTGACTAAACCACATCTTTTTTTTTTTTTATCGAACAGACGGAAATTTCTTGCAGTGGAAGCGTTAATAAGCATAGAAAAACAATGCAATATTCCTCTCATAAGCTACGCACATCAAGAAATTACACGTGTGCCCTGCGAACTAGCACTTATGTGTAAAGGTGAGGACAGTGCAGTCGAATGAACTTCTAGAATTAAATATACTTTCTGTCCATTAATAGGCTTTGCTCGCCATGCTTTACGCTCATATTTAAAAAGGTTAGGATAGGTTAGGTTGGTTAGGTTAGGTTAGGTTAGTCAGGTTAGGTTAGGTTAGGTTAGGTTGCAGGGATTTAGTCAACTGCTGTGAGGGTGTAAGCGTGTGTGTGTCCATTCATGAAACGAAGAGAGGGTTAAGAGTTAAATATAAAATCCGAGGCAGTCAATCCCAATTTATTTCCTTCAAGGTGTAGGGACCAGAGAGTAGCCACAGGAGTTTAATAGATTTAAGGGTAGATAATCGGCCTACTCCTCTTTGCGGCATTACATAATCGGAAAAAAAATCCATTCACCTGGGATGTTGTAGCCACTGGAAGGATAAAAATACGTAAATAAAACTAATGGAAGAACGAAACTTAACTTCACATAACCGAGCAAACAAACATGGAGGTTGACAGCATTCCTCAGACCTTGATGCAGTAGGGGACAACATTTAACCTAATATTTCACCCCCTTGTCCCACTTTCGTCTACTGACTAGCATTCCTAAACTGTGAGAGGCTTGGTATGTTTCTGTGGCTTTAGATGAGTTTCTTTGATGCGTCGGGGAGGAAAATGATGAACAGTCCTTAAATGTGAAGTAGACGCATTGACATAGCGAATTTTTGTCTGTGATTGTACAAATTTTAAACTCTCCTCCACCATGACCTATCGCCATGGGGTCTCTAGATACTTGCGTTATTGCTACTGAGGGAAGAATGAAAACCTGGCAGTATATGAACAGAATCAACAAACATAGATATATAAAACATTCCTTGGACCTTGGTATAGCGATCAAGCTCCTCTCCACCTGACCTATCGCCATGGAGAAGAAGAAGGAGGAGAGGGAGAAGGAAAAGGAGGAGGAGAAGAAGGAAAAGGAGAAAGAGAAGAAGAAGGAAAAGGAGGAGGAGAAAAAGAAGGAAAAGGAGGAGGAGAAGGAGGACAAGGAGAAGACATACCTTATTGCTTTAGATTATCAAAACCAACAAACGCGAAGGCATAGAGCATTTCTCAAACCGTGGCACAAAGATCTAGCTCCCCCACCCTGACCTATCGCCCTGGGTCCGCTGGGTACTGCTTCCCGCCAACCATCAATCCAGGCAACTAATGACTATACTAAGGCCTGTTGGTGGGGCCTTAATGCCTGAGTCGATCCCCCGCCCTGGCTCCTGCACCGATACATACAATTACCCGCTGTGTTGGACCTCACGCAGATGTGGTTGTGAGGATGTAAGGCTGTGTGTGTGTGTGTGTGTGTGTGTGTGTGTGTGTGTGTGTGTGTGTGTGTGTGTAGTTGATTACCGGTCGGGTTTTTGGCCAGGTCTCATGTACCGGCACGTTGAGATTATGGTTTTCTTACAGACGATTTTAAGTCAACACTCTCTACTTCCGCCAGCAAAGTTAGACGGAGGTTATGTATTCATCCGGGTCTTTCTGCTTACCTGTCTGTTTGTGTATATCACTAAAAGTAGTTATTGGATTTGAACGAACATGGTGGATAGGTGGGCAGTGGGTCAAGAAAGAACTGGTTAAATTTTGGGTTTCATGTGGATCCGGGTGTAGGAGTAAATACAAAACTTCACTGGCTGGAATAAATGCTAGAATTGCCCTGAAAATAAGTTAGTAATAATAATTCGACCCCGCGTTTTAAAAATTTAATTCAAAGTTACGAAACAGACAAATTGCGAGGCAGTTAATGATGCCGTAAATATGCTGTGAAAGATTAAGTGCCGGGAGTCAAGAAATGTGGACCCTGAGGAAGTATGCAGAAAGAAACTCGATCAAATTTACCACAAAAAAGTGCCTGTAGCAATGAAATACTATGGCAGATATTCTTTTTGTCGTATTTTTTGCATTATTAGTCACTCTGATTTGATTTTGAAGTTCATGGTATTAGAGTGAGAGAAGATGAAAGTGTAAACAAATGATCTTAAACTCAACATCAGGTCGAGAAAATTTATGTATCCGTACCGTGGTGAAGGCAATGATCCTCCCACCCCATCATTCCACCTCGCACCTCAGGGCCCCATCGCCACTACCTGCTGCCCAAATTGGCGGATTGATTAGCGGCAACAGTTTACAGGTGCCATAAAGGTGTGGTAGCCGTGATGTACCTTTCAGACCCTCTCGATGCTATCCTCACCTGCACTCTGTAACCTGCCTCGCTAACACCCCGTTTAAAATCATTACCGTATCCTAATTGACGTCTTTTCTTTTCCTCCCACAATTCTTATACGCACCAAACTGATATCAGATGGTCTCTAAATTCTACTAGCGCGAAGATCTAGGAGGCTATGTTGCTTTTAAGGTACCGTCACGATATTAACCACGTTGGTCTGTGTTACCTGTTTTAAAAATTGTGTGGAAGAGAGTCTCCTAACAGACCTGATGCTCGGCGAGTTTGCTTATTTATCTTGATACTGTCTGTAATCATTTCTATACACTGGATAAACATCTAAAAACTAAACTGTGGAAGAAAGGCAGATGTTTAGTGAAGCTGTCTTTAATTTAATACTTATAAAAAAAAAAACTTAAGGATTCGTTGAGATGTCTGATATCTCAAGTAGAGCAGAAATATTTATCCCAGTGGCGGAATTTCATAGACTTGCCATATTCTTCAAACTGAGAGGACCAAGGGGGTGTAACTATTATCCAATTCCTGACAGTAAATTATAGAACACAGCATTAGATGTGGGTAGCTGGCATGCCACGGTGTAGAATGCATTCATCTTATTGTGTGTCATTTGTCCTGTGTCCTGTATAATATTGTGTGTCATTTGTCCTGTGTCAATTTACGCGGTGAGGTGTAGTGTGTCCTGTATTTTCTTGTACGGTAACACGTGTAAGTTGTCTTAAACGGTATCACGTGTCATTTGTCCATTCTTCTTGTAGGAACGATATCATGTGTTTATGTATTCTTGTTCGTATCCTTCTTCACCCTGACACCTCACAAGTTAGAAGGCATTGTAACACCTTTTCCGCAGCGATTTATTTCTCATATTTTACATTAATATTCTCTTGTAAGTTATTTGTATCATTTAAATATCGATATGCTCGAGGATACTGAAGTGTAACCTGCAGAATGAGTCGCTAAGGAAAAGAGGTTACGAAATCACCAAGGCCCCTTCGAAAGCGACTCTCAGTCTGATAATGTAGTGCGTTATTCAAACCCCTTCAGTACGAGGTTTCTTCCAAGCAAAATATAGTCGCCTGGCAGTAGCATTTATATATTTTAAAAGTCTCTGCTAGAAGGGTTTATGCATACTTTTCTCACTCCTAAATTGAATATGATCAATAGGCAGCCGAATAAAAAGGCCTTGTGCCTGCAAGAATACGGTAGAAAATAGGGCATGCATAATATATATATATTTTTTTCATTTACCATTCAATACAAACCCAATACTCTAATGTAAGCTCCCTGTTGCAAGAGTTAACCGTTACTCCCAGTCCTTCATGTATGGAACAGGTCAGCTCTGGAACTGTCTTCATCTGTCTGTATTTCCTACAGCCTATGACCTCCAGTCATTCAGATGAAGTGTGTCTAGGTATCTCGAAATAAACGGATCTCTTATTTGGCTTTCTGTTATCTTGTTTTTGTTTTTTTCTTGGAGGGAACAGTCTTACGGGCTTCTGGCCTTTGGTTCCTTCTTCCTTGCATAACAAAAAAAGTGACTCAATGCTCAGAGTAACAATCGGTTTTTCGGAATAATATCGTGAATCTGTTCTCTAATGATAGCGTGTTCTTCATTTTTATGGGTAACTTTGACGTATTCATAATGTGAACACAGAACACGCTCCAGCCTCCCTAAGTGGTACCTGGAACTGAGTTGAGAAGGGAATGTAGTGTTTACCTTGGAATTAAATCTGAGTCCATTTTTATAAAGAATCCTGTTCAGTTATCACAATAAACAGGTGTCCATTAGCTTATCTCTATCACATACCGTTTTGTTTTTCGAATATTGTCACGATTATTCACTCTGCTTTGGTTGTGAAATGTGTGGTAGCTGTATAAGTGAGATGGAATTATTTATAGGCATTCTTATAAACGACTGAAAGCTTAGGAGAGTTTATGAATACGCGGTGTAAACACAAATCCGGGGTTTATCTCCGTACAGCATCTTGTTACATCTCGGCGCCTTTTGTGTGGGCGGACACATGCAGAAGGTTAGCAGTGTATATGGTTGCCCTTGGGTCGTATTCTCATCGGTTAAGGAAGCTCCCTAATACCTCTTCCTTAGCGATTTATTTTTGGGTCTGGGTGGCTAACATCCTTTTGTACGTTATCTATGCGGAGTATGGCGATATTGGAAGGATTTATGTAACACAGGGCAGTATGGTGTAATAAACAAAATAAATCGCTGATGAGAATACGGGACCATGTGTCTTATGGCTTCAGAATTGGCTAAAGACGTGTGATAATGTTGTGTTTTTTCATCATCATCTTAACATCATTTCCCTCTGATACAATGGGTGAGTAGATGTATATTTTTTTTTTTTTTTTTTTTTGAGACTCAGAAGCATAAACTGAGGTAAATCTTGTTCTGTGGTATGTAATTATTCCTGCAGTTATAGAGTTGCCTGGAAATTATTTGATCGTTATTTTACAAAGGAAATTCTTGAACATTACTTTCAAAGCATCATAATATTGGTTACTTATATTCGGTGCTCCAATGTCAGTCAATCATGCAGTCTCTTGATCTGTCTATCTGTCTATCCATCTATCTACCTATCTGTCCCCCAATCTGTCTCTATCGTATTTATCAAAAACAGCCTCCGATTGTAAAAGAATTTTGACAAGAACCAAGATCAACTGCTTCCATCATTATTTTTCCTAGTAGCTACTGTGTTGAATAAAGAACTTCATTAAACAAGATCTAAGCAGCTGCACTAGAATCCAAGAGCTTTATACCTTGTTCATGAAAGTATACAAAGTGCCAGTGTTGATGTAAACTCTCGGCCCTTAAGGAGTGTGTTGTTTACATCCTCAACATTAATCATTTGCAGATTACTAGACGTGCCTTGTTTGGGTGAAAATGAGTTGACTGATTTACCTCTCTATTGGGTGTCTTTTCCTCCTTGCCTCTCCCTCTCACTCCTTTCCTCACTCCCAGGCTATTTCCTCATCTTCTCCACTCACTTGGCCTCTCATTCCCTCCCTCACTCTCTCATTCCTTCCTCCTCTTCGTCTTTCACTCCTGCCTGTCACTCATTCACGTCTTCCCTCACTCCTTCCTCCTCATCCCCTCTCACTCTTCCCCTCACTCTCCCTCACTCCATCCTCCTCTCTTACCCACCCCTTCTCCCTTCCCTCTCATCCCTCCAGCCAGCACACCTTACTTCCAGTTCCCTTCCTTCCTACTCCTGCGTCCATAATCCCACCCCGATACACACACACACACACACACACACACACACACACACACACACACACACACACACACACACACACACACACACAAAGCTAATTCTCGGCTGAAAAGGTAACGAAATTAGTCCTGTCGTGTATACTTCTCAGTCACCAGAAAAAGCAGTATATTTTGCTTCCCGGAGAAAGTTTACCTTGTAGGATACGCCGAATTTGGCTAGCCTACCCCTCAAACAGAGATATTTACCACTACATCGGGACTTTAGGATTTAGTTGTGCGCATGTGCATATTTGGATGTGATTCATATTGGGTATTTAAACAAGGTAATACTTTTTCATACATTCTTCTTCTTCATCGCCTTTTTCTTTCAGCTTTTCTCTTTTCTTCTTTTTCTTCTTCTTTTTCTTTCTTCTTTCTTCTGTTCTCTCTCTCTCTCTCTCTCTCTCTCTCTCTTTTTGCGTGGTATTATAATGCTTACGTACTCGAGTTAAAAACGGTCAAATTAAATCTAAACATGCAAGAGAGAGAGAGAGAGAGAGAGAGAGAGAGAGAGAGAGAGAGAGATGGAAAGGAAAGAGGGAGGGAGGGGCAGGGAAAGGGATATGGAGAGGGAGAAGAGGGGGAGAGGGAAGGAAAGGGATGGGGGAAAAGGGAGACTGAGGTGTTTCTGTCTCTAAAGGAATTAAGTTCAGCGCTCTTGATCCCACCTTGCCTTTCTTCTATGCCAAACGAGACCTAGATATCGAGGTATCAGCATCAGCAACACTACATCACGAGGACGCAAATGATGGTGATATATCGTGTACGAGGAACTGGTCTTTGTGTTGGGTTAGCACACACACACACACACACACACACACACACACACACACACACACACACACACACACACACACACACACACACACACACACACACACACACACACACACACACACACACGTGCAATTGTTCCCTGTGAAACACTCTTGTCAGTGTCCATATTGAGCATCAAATGATACGTGTAAGAGTGTGTGTGTGTGTGTGTGTGTGTGTGTGTGTGTGTGTGTGTGTGTGTGTGTAGGAAGCTACTGTTATGGTTCACTGCTACTGCACTACTTTCCAACTATTAAACATGCAGAAAGCGGGTTTTTAAAGTTCACAGGAGCATAATAGAAGGCAGCATTCATCATTGCATTGTGTGGTACTGGAAAACGCTTGCTGACAATCGGGTAATCAGCTAAATTCCTTGACCTCTGACCTTTCTTTATAAACTATGCCTGTGAGTTGCCCGATATGGAGACCAGAGACACGCATCTTGTTCCGCGTTAATGAATTAGCATCAAGAAAGGATCGCGAACCATACGGAGCTCATGATTTAGGCAACACTATTTATGTAGATTACTCCGCTCTGTGTGCCCGCCATAAGTTGCGCGCTCCAATTTACATGCAAAGCAGATGCTAAAATTTATTCTCTTGATTCCGGTGTAAACTCTTAAGTGTCATACAGGTACCTTTTAATATTTTGACGCTTTACACATCCCTACCGCAGATAGTGATAACAGATAGGCAAATGAAATCAGGTCAGAGGTGGATGCTATCTTGTACTGGGAATGAAATCTTGATATTAAAATCGACTCCTACGCTCTCTGAACACGTAGACGCCTTTTTTTTTTTACTTTCCTCTTCCCATATCCTGAGGATTTCATTCAACATAGAATTTTCGGACAGGTGCGGTTAGATATAGCCTATCCTGTTCTTAAGCTGAATTAAAATTGTCAAGTAGCAGGGGAAAAACAAAAGGCGTCTTAGGAATCAGCTGTTTTTAATCCCTTGCGTGTGTGTGTGTGTGTGTGTGTGTGTGTGTGTGTGTGTTAATTCTTGCTATCCACAGACGATTTTTTCACAGTATTTTTGTAGGAATAATTTTTCATGATGGAATTAAAAAGAGTCTCATTTTTGTACTTCGTAACCTGATTTTTGTGAGCCGAATTAAATGGCCTAACAGCTGTAAAAATAAGGAGAAAAATACGTCAGTGGCTTGAAGAGGTAAATAAGTAAGATATATAAGAGGTAAATAAGATTGAAGCGGTAAATAAGTTATATTATAGGCTCATGGCGCTCTGGGATGGTAAATACGAAGGCTTTATACACCTGCCATAAATCAGTGGGCTGGGGAGGTACTGGAAGGTGTTTGTGTCAGGTATACATAAAAGTATATTTTGATTAATTTTTATCTGCGTGTTGAAGGGAAATACATTATGCTTTAGTCCGTCTTAACTTGGGGAAAAGGGGGTCAGGGTGGTGATGATGATGATGATGGTAACCTGCTTGATGGTGATGATAATAACGTTCTTGATGGTGATGATGATGATGATGATTACCTTCTTGATGATGATGATGATGATGATGATAACTTTCTTGATAATGATGATGATGATAACCTTCTTGGTGATGATGGTGACAATGAAGATGATAATGATAATATATGATAATGATGATGATGATGACCTTCTTATAGTTGGGACAGCTCTCGTGCTTTATTCCATCTAACGGCAGACGATTTTATTTAACTGAACGTGGGCTATAGGATCCTGAAGCGTTAATCGTAAACACTAAGCCACTAAAATTAGGAAAAGATACGCATGCAAATTCCGACCAGAGAGAAAGAACGTTGTTAGATGGACGTGGCAAAAATACCCAAGGAATTGAAACTAACGCCAGATGCTCTAATTTTTTATGAGAGTTAAAGGAGCCTGGAGTGTTGAAGAGTAAATAATATGCCCTTAATATAAAAAAAAAAATAAATAAATAAAACACGTACGCAAATTTGGTGAGGAGAAAAATGCATGTTTGTTGACTTCGGCCAGACAGACGAGACAGGAGCACCCAGATAATCAAAAACGAAAGATGATTTTTATTTTTTGAGGGCCAGTCACACGAGCCAGAGAATGTTAATATGCTACGTAAATCAAGAGGCAAAATAAGCACGCAAAATAGACGTAAAAAAATTGCTGTCGCTTCCACTTGACCAGACCGACAAGGTGAGAATTTCATCCACGCCATCGAAAGCAAACACAAGATCAGGCTTAACAGAGGGTGTGCCACAGATTCAGAGAGTGTTAATATGCAGCTGAAATCAAGAGTCAAAATAAGCATGCAAATTCAGTGTGAAAAAGAATAGAATGTTGACTCTGTTTAGCCAGACCGACGAGGCAGGCACACCCAGGCAATCACCAGCCAGTCCTGCCCCGCCACCTCGCCTCGGTCACTCCATGAATCACTCTCACTCCCGGGCTACAGGTCACTACAAGGAGACCCACTATCAGGAATTTAAATTAGTGACAATGTAGAGTAATTACCGGCCGCCCCAAGCAGTGATAAGTGGCCGGGGTGCTGGGAAACTTGGTTGGGGTGGCCGAGGGAAGAATAAGGAGAAAGGAGGGGAGGGGGTCTGAGGAAGAGGGTCGAGTTTGTGCCCTGTAGTTAGTTTTTATTTATAGCACGAATTACCTTTTTTTTCTTTTTTTTCCTAGCTACATGGCCGTTTAAGTAGGGACAGAGGCTATTTAATTCACCTTTCTTTTTCTGTTCCTTTTTTTCTTTAATAATTCACCTTTCTTTTCCTGTTCTTTTTTTTTTTCTTTGACCCTTAGCCGCGTTGGACTCATTTCAAATGAATTAAATTGTCTGGTGGTGGCGAGGTTAGAATACTGAAGTTCTTCGCTATAGATGAGCTAGAGGAACAACTTCCCATATTTGTGCCATCAGAGGAACATTTCAGCTGTAAAAAATAAACTGCTTTTGCGAAATATGTCAAAATTCTATCACTACACTTAGGGGATAAAGACAAGATGGAAAAAGTATATAATATAGAAAAATTAGTGACAGATTTCCATACCGGTGATGCTACGCTTAAGATGAATGTGCTTGGCGGCATGTGGACAACCTGCGTTTTGGAGTGAGGTCAAAGGTGACGCTGAAGATGCTGATGATCTCTTACGATAGCCTAGAGTTCAGAGCTGGTGTTAGGAAGAGACTTGGGGGTGTTGTTGTTATTAGTGTACGTAATTGACAGTTGGTGTTAGGAAAGACTTGGGGTGTTGTTAGTGTACGTAATTAACAGCTAATGAGGTCTTAGATTGATGATGTGGCTCGTGTGAATGCCAATATTACCGTCCTCTCACACCCCCTGTATATTCGAATTTTATTTTGGCTTTACTGAAGATTATGGAAGTTTCGGTCTTGGCATTAGGGGCGTTGTTATTGGCAGTGTAATTGGGATCTAATGACGTGTTAGGCAGATGATGTGGTCCTTGCTTACTGAAGTGTCCTTGGTCATTCTCACTCCTCCTAATACCCTGAAGTTACAGTTGACATAAGGTTACAAAAGATTCCCACTCCTCCTAATACCCTGAAGTTACAGTTGACATAAGATTACAAAAGATTCCCACTCCTCCTAATACCCTGAAGTTACAGTTGACATAAGGTTACAAAAGATTCTCACGCCTCTTAATACCCTGAAGTTATAATTGACATAAGGTTACACAAGATCCTAATATGCATTGACTGTTTCGCTGAGGATGTTGAGGTGGCCGTTGATATGAGTCTTTTGCTACTCCCATACCTTCGATACCACAGAATTTGTTAATCGTAGGAGTTGCTTCTCGAACTGAAGGGGTTAGTTCTAGCTTTCATTTGTCCCCTCATTTCGGGGGAGGGGGGCTCTTACAATCTTAATAAAATCATCAAACCGCAGCAAGAGTACAATTTAGAAAATTTCACCGTATTAATAACTAGTGCCATTGGTATTTGTAATTTGGAAATAGTGAAGCTCGAGACTGGCATCATAGAATTTATAATTGGGATTACTGAAAATATTAAATAATTCTTTGTAGGAACCACTGGACTCTGACGAATGCACTGCTGAGGTTACTGGCTACTTTATTGGTGCTATTAGTGCATGTAAATGAGAACCAACGAGGATTTAGATTAATGGTGTGGTTTTAGAAGCCCGAAATTTCCCCAGGCACCCTCACACCTTCATATACCTTGGATTTAGTGCTGGCCTCACTGAAGACTTTAAAAATTTATAACTGTCGTAAATAATGCACGTAAAGTAAGAGATAAAGTGGGTATATATTTGCCAAGCGGACCTAGAGTGTTGTAATGTACCCTTGAGACACCCTAATTAATACTCTGAATTTACTTTTGACACTGCAGTAATAAAAAATAAATAAACTAAAGATGGTGCAGGCGTTATTAGTGCATGTGGCTGAAAATTAATGAGGCTTTTGGTTTATGAGGTAGTTTTATGGTACTCTTACACCGCGTATAATGGTGTGCTTAGTGAAAGAAATCAGTGTTTGTCGGCGGTATTAAGAGATGGTAAATGAAAACTGACGAAGACTTAGATTGACATGTTAATTCTTAGTGCTGAAGCGCTCCTAGGTAATCACACTTTCTCACGCTCATGGTGCCCTGACTTCAGACATTACAGACTAAGAAATACGTTAATGAAGACAGTGTAGGCAGTGGAGGGTTAATGAAGCTTTTAGTTTGAAGAGACACCGGTAATTCTGTTCTTCTAAAGTGCCCTTGGATAATCTCATACCCCTAAATATATCCCCCTGCCGTCAGTGAGTTTCTTTTTCAGCTTTATAAACTTAACAGTCGTAAATTAGAGTAAAATATGAAGGCCTATATTTCCTTATACTCGTTCCAAACCTTGATCGTGATAATTCTTCCATATTTAGAGTCCTAGATTTCTCATGGGCACAGCAAAAGCATCTAAATTTAGCGGAAATGAAGTGCAGACCAGGTCCTTCGTAGCCATTATTGGTACGTGGGGATTAATGAGGCCTGAGATTTATGGGGTAGGTCAGGGGTGATGATGTTTCCTCTGCTACCCTGACGCCCCCTCCCCCCTCCTTCTGTTACCCTGACCCCTCCTGCTACCTGGCGCCCCCCTACTTGCGACTCGTGGCTACCTGTCCCGGCCGTGTGGGGTGAAACAACCGGTCCCGGGGAGGAGAATGTTAATTGATGAGTGAAACAGGGGCCTGAGAACACACCTGCCTCGGCCCACCCACCTGCCTCCTTACCTCCTCACCTGCGTACTTACATTACCTATCTCCTTTTTACCTATCTCCTCAGTTACCTACCTATATACGTGGCCACCTTCTCACCCAACTACTAACTGTACCGACTGCCTCACCTACCTACCTACCTGCCTACCTACTTTCTCACCCACCTACCTACCTACCTATTCACCAACTTACTTCTGCTTCCTCACCCACATGCATACCCTCTCACCGACATACTGACATCCAGTTCTCCTTCCTCTTCATACATCTACTTAACCTACGTCCCCACCGACCTACCTTCCTACTTACCCACCTGCTTACAACCACTTCACCCACTTTCCTACTTCCTCTCTCTCCTGCCTACTCCTACCTACATTTACTACTCCACTCATTTACCTGTCTATCTCCTCACACACCTGTATCCCTCTGTCGCTCCTAGTACACCCATTGAAATATTTCGGGATGTGAGAAATCGAAGGGAAACATCACTAAATATGACAGTGTCATTTTTTGGAGCTGCAGTGGCGAGGTGGTTCCAGGCCTTTATTACAGAGGTGTTTAAAGGCTCCAGTGGTATATTAAAGTGATTATATTTTCACGTAGGGTATGTCAGATCAACCTTATAGTCAGATAGCTATATATTTACCAACTGTTCTTCTTCAACATCATCATTCTCTCTCTCTCTCTCTCTCAAAACGACGAGAAAATAAGAGGTAAAATGGCCTCATCCTGACGCTTCCTGTAATCTTCAAATAAAACAGGACTGATGTGTGCTCCCTGTGTGACCATCAGCTAGACTGTTGTTTTGACTTCACCGCATTGTTTTTCATCATCATCTATTGTTTTTCACGGTTTTATATTGTTTTTCAGGGGCTTTATCTCGTTTTTCGTGACGCCCTACTGTTTTTCATGCTACGTTATTGCTTTTCACGAAGTCCTTCCGGTTTTCACGCTACCTTATTGTTTTTCAGGGAGTTACATTGTTTATCCCTGCGTCCTGTTGGTTTTTCACGGTGTTACATTGTTTTTCATGACGCTGTTTTCATTTTCGCGACGTCTTCTTGTTTTTCGCCACGCCCTGTTGTTTTTCAGTGCTTTATGGTGTTTTTCAGGCCTTTATACTGTTTTTCATGACGCTTTAATGTTTTTTCCACGGTATTGTTTTTCATGACGCCCTTCTGTTTTTCACGGTACCTTATTGTTTTTCATCACGACCCGTTGTTTTTCATAACCCCCCATGTTTTTCACGCGCAGAATATTTTCATCTCGCTTTTTTTTTTTTTTAACATGCCACCATCTTGTTTTTCACGAAGTCCTCTAGATTTTCTTTTGTTCTTAACCGCACCCTCTTGTTTTTCACGAAGCCCTCTTGATTTTTTTTGTTCTTCATCACATCCTCTTTGATTTTCACGAAAGCCTCTTGATAATTTTTGCTCTTCACCACACTCTCCTGTTTTTCACGAAGCCCTCTTGATTTTCTTTTGTTATTCACCAAACCTTCTTGTTTTTCACGAAGCCCTCTTGATTTTCTTTTGTTCTTCACCACACCACGCCCTCTTGTTTTTCACGAAGCCCTCTTGATTTTCTTTTGTTCTTCACCACACCACGCCCTCTTGTTTTTGACGAAGTCCTCTTGATTTTCCTTTGTTCTTCACCATACCCTCTTGTTTTTCACGAAGCCCTCTTGATATTCTTTTCTTCACACCCTCCTGTTTTTCATGAAGTCCTGATTTTCACAACGCTCTCTCGTGGCCGTCGTAGGGGAGGATGAGGACGGGGGAAGGAAGCGGTTCATTGGCTCTTGTTATATGGAGGTTAAACGTAGCATTGATACACGGCATTTGCATGGGGACGGCGTGTGTGTGTGTGTGTGTGTGTGTGTGTGTGTGTGTGTGTGTGTGTGTGTGTGTGTGTGTGTCCGTCTCTGTCTCTGTCTCTGTCTCTCTGTCTGTCTGTCTGTCTCTCTCTCTCTCTCTCTCTCTCTCGGAAGGTAGTCAGGGGCCTATATTCTCGTTGGTTTATAAGGAAGCTCCTTAACACCATTTTCTAAGTGATTTATTTTCCTTATTGCAGCTTACTTCCGGAGAGGGAAGTATGAATGAATGGATGAAAGAAAGGAAGGATGTAAGAAAGGAAGGAAGGAAGATAGTAAGGCTGGAAGAAAGGAAGGATGGAAGACAGGAAGGAAGGAAGGATCAAGACGAGAGAAACAATGATGAAATATTAAGCTAACTTTTCTCTTTAAGTATAGATTGTTTTGAATTAGCCATGACGAAGGCCGACTGACTTACAACACCTACGCGAAGGTTTAAATTACTCACCTTTTTTTTTTACGCCATGGTGTTGCGAGGTACCAGAGCAGTAAATCTAACCTATTCATAACGTTTCTGGAGCCTAAGTTATGTATAAGATAGTTTATAAATACTTTCGTAGTAACTTATGCAGCCATCACTTATTTCACAACCAAACTAGAACGGAAAATGGCGTGAAAAACTATCAAACAGTTATGCACAATTGTTTATCTCTTATTCTGGATACCGAACAAATGATTTAATACAGTTCTGGAAAGATATTTATTACTGAACGGATTTTTTGGAGATTGCAACTAAGTCCTCCAGTTTGAAAAATATCACCATCTCGAATTGAAAAGTCTGGTGGTAGCAAGAAATTACGTCGTCTTAAAGAAAGGATGAAAAATTAGTTAAGATGTTTATGCTTATTTTCACAGGACCCCATCAACCCAGGAGCCCATTTTCGTCGTATTAGGTAGAGACTCCGTAGCATCTCTTTCTTACCACCTTATTTCTATACGTGAAAAGCTGACAGTCTCTAGTTTCTGCTTTTCCATCCTTGTCCTTAGCTGATAGGCCAGTTTGTACGCGATGTAAGGCTTGTAAACTGTACCGAAAACCAACACGTATATTTAGCCCAATAACTTTCAAGGAAATATTAAGTCAGTCCAAACGAGAATTCATTCTTCAGCTGATTAGAGTTGTTTGTAGGTGTCAGCAATACATGATGGTAAAGAGGGACGTCACCATACTGCAGAAATAATGAAGACTTTATTGAACTTTTTTAGTACAAGAGGCAAGTTAGTATAATTGCCAGGAGATAGCAAGACTATTATTATTATTATTATTATTATAGACATCAAAGCTCATACTGCAGGGGTTAAGGTGTAATACGCAAAATACGTTTATATGCAAAATACACTAAGGTTGATAGGCTACATTGAAAATCATCCTAATCCGTCTAGTATAGGTTCTATGCTTAAGCCTTAAATTAGCGAGGAGAAAAGCATCCTCATTATTTTGGACGATCATTTATGGAACACCAATAACTACGTGTGATTAACCTACATCTTAACATTACAGGAAACGAAAAATACGCCGACACCAGACACGTTCTTTCCTCGCCAGTCGCTTCAAAAATAATAATCAAAAATAAGAAAAAAGGAAAAGGAATAGGGCTTGATTTCTCCTTTGCGATATAATGTTCAAGCACTCGACTGTAAGGCCCCCGGGAGTCAAAACCATTGTGCAACAGGAGGGCGGGGGTGGGGGAGGTGAAGGGGGCGGTGAAATGTGTTCCCTATTGCTCAGGGCATATAATTGCAACACCCGCGCCCTTTGTTGTTCTGTTGGCACCGCTTTACACACACACACACACACACACACACACACACACACACACACACACACACACACACACACACACACACACACACACACACACACACACACACACACCGCCAGAGTTAACACCGCTCCTCCCTCTGCCCTGTCTCTTCCATCACACCCCTCCCACCCACCCCCACCCGCCTAAATAACCCGTATCCACAGACATACTTACGGTCAAATAGGTGTCGTAAGTGAGGCTTTTTATTGCAGGAAGGATAGGGAGAGGGGCGTGCGGATCCTTACCATATGGCGGTTTCTTTTTCTTTTCCTAGGAGGGACGAGGTGAGGAGTGTACAGAACCCTTTCTTGTCTCTTGGTCTTTCTGCAGTATTAGCCTAAGACTTTTTTTTTTTTTTCCTAGGACAGGGAGAGGCGCGTGCGGAGTCCCCCTACATTTCATGGTATTCTTGCATAAATGTTAATTTTTATATACTTATTAATTCATTTATTTATTGCTGCAGAAAAAAATATTGAAAGGGACGTGAAGATCTTTCCCATGTCTGTTGGTATATTGTAGAAATTAGACATCTTTGTTGAAATGACGGGGAAAGAAGCTTTAAAAAACTTCTCTTGTTAATTGTTTCTTCCCATATGACCGACTCTTAGGTGCTGTACAAATGGGGAGTTAATTTCTGTTTTGCTTGTAAATTTTAGCTTCAACGCGTGGATTAGGAGCCGTGTTGATAAAGGATCCTACACAGTTTTCTCAGTACACAAGTCTGCATACAAGTTAACTATTCTTACAGATCGTTTTGCTTCTCGTCTTGCGTGCCTTTAATATTCGCTCTGATTTGGTTGTGAAGTGCGTGGTGGCTGTATGAGCGAGGACAATGTATATAAAGGCAGTCTTAGGCACAGCTTTGGGCTCGTCCGCACCAGAAGTTTGCTGGCGCGAGTGGGAGGTCTGTATTACCGTAACCTATAGAAGTCCCCGACCGCATTCGGCCATTCATATGTGTTACAGTGATACTAAACTCCGTCCCACACCCATCGCGCCAGCAGGGATTCGGTATGGACGCCACCTTACGATCTGAGTTTATAGACAATGTAGATAAGGACCCAAAGGAGTGACGTCGTTCTCAGAGACTCCGTATTGACGATATGCTGCCCTCCTTCCCCTCACGCCCCACGCTGTTTATCGTGGGGGAGGGGGACGCAGACTCTGTGGGGAATCAGTGAACCTTGCGCACGAAAACAGAGAAGCTAAACCCTTGAATCCGATGACCTGTCTTGTATTTCATATTTGCCTCCTCAAGGTGCTCTTCTTCAACTTAGGAGAGCCCTCTAGTAATGAAGGGAGAAATGAAGGCTATATCTAACCTCTCCAGGGGAAAAAAGAAAAAAAATCACCCAGTAGCAATGAGATTAAAGCAGAAAATGTCAGTCCCAAGGAGCTAATATTAAGTGGTTGGCACGCTAAACACTGCTCTCAACACTTTATCAGTAGCTGTTGCCCGCCACTGCATGCTTCTCGTTGTTCCTGTGTTACGTACGGCTGTGAAAAATAATATCTTTCAACTTTTTACTCAAATCGTAATGGAATTCTTACATAACATTATTTAAAGTTAATTAGACTTCAAAAATTGCGTCACAGGCTTTCGGAAGTCAATGCTCACCGTGTATTTGTTTACCGCGATGGGTGGATTAGTATTTATGTCCACGAGTGAGCAGTTACAGACAAAAATATCGATCTATTCCATAACAGTAAAAAGGAAGAGAGTGAGGCGATATACGGAGATCAACAGTCTTTTTAGAATATTATTTAAATAGTTTCATAAATGTTCGATCAAAAAGTGGAACGATACAAATGTCCGGAACTGTACATACGTGACCCTTAACCCTTCCACTCTACGTCATTTGTTTCTTATTCTTACTCCCTCTAGGCGATTGTATTTAAGCTGGGAAAGATTTCTTGTCTTGGAAGGTATGAATCTGACCCCTCTTAGTCGAAAAGGTTCTCCTGAGTTAAATAGAATCATCGGAAGGTAGCAAGGGAAAATGTTTAAATGTCCTTTGAGAAATATAGTTAAAAATGTATAAAGCATTAGAGATGGGAAGGAAATATTTATCCTTCCCTAGAGTCACCCTTTCCTAATTAACTTTAACCACTTCAATCCGATGATATGTTTTATCTTATATTCTCGTTTATATTAGGAAAGATCATTTGCACAACAGGGTTAATGAAGGCTGTCTCTAACACTTCCAGTTCGAAAAATCTATTCCAAACTAGATCATATAAAGTTAGCATGAATATAGTGAGAGATACATCATCGAATTGAATTGCGTTTAAATCGTGTCTTTTTCTTATCAGTCATGCTATTATCATAATTGGTGCAACGACTATTCTTAAGTATAATTTCATGCTAAGCCATAAACCCGTCTAATCCCAGACTGGTTGAGAAGCTGCAAACATCTGTACCGGTGTGCTGGCTGTCGTCTGTTAGTCTTGGCGGCTTTAATGTTTGAAGCTAATGTTTCTCCTCTAGTTTGTGGCGCTGTTAATGAGCTGCAGTTGAAAATATATGCGAAAGAGAAAGAACAGGTCCCGGTGTCCTCTAGCAGTGCGTACAATATTATCCGGCCACCAGTTACATTTGCTAATTATAAACTTGCCATGGGGAGACTTCACTGACGCCTCTGCAAGCAATCTGTGTAGTATTTTAGGTGATTCCCTCCCCGCCATCCAGACAAATGAAAACGCTTATGGAAGTTCTATTGGGGAGAGGGGAGTGAACTATTCTCCCCATGTAGAGGTTAGATAGAGGTGGTAAAAGCACAAGAATGGCCTCAGCATCTTGACCTCTCGTCTGCCAGCCCCCGCCGTAAATCAGGAGTGTGAGAAGGGTATATTCAGCAGGCGGGGAGCTGCCTCATGAATACTGTATCTGGTGAGGGGATGGTTGCGGCACCCGGGACAAGGCACTTCACCCTTCCACACCACACACCATCACCACCCTCCACCACAGTCCTCCCACACCCCACACCACCACCACACTCCACCACAGCCCTCCCACACCACCACCACCCTCCACCACAGCCCTCCTACACTCCACCACAGCCCTCCCACACCACCACCACCCTCCACCACAGCCCTCCTACACCCCACTCCACCACCACACTACACCAAAGCCCTCCCACACCACCACTACATTCCACCACAGCCCTCCCACACCCCACATTATCCTCTTACCCTCCACCATATCCCCTCACCCTTCACCATACCCCCTTCACCCTTCACCACACCCTCCCCTCATACTCTACCACAGCCCTTCCCCCTACACCATACCCCCTCACCCTCTCACCCTTCACCAATATCCCCTTACCGTCGACCACACTCCCCTCACCCTTCACCACACCCTCCCCTCACACCACACACCTCTCACACTCTGGAGGAGGAGCTCTTCATGCAAAGGGAAATGACCTCGTAACCACTGAAGTATCATATTAAAACGACTTATAGGAAGACGAAGTGTATCGTGTATCTATAAGCAGAAGAGAAACAGTGCGGCATGTACACCCTCCAGCACTTCCACCTGTTACAGTTAGCGTTGTCACTTGTGCATTGTACCAGCAGTTTACCCGAGACACTAGGCTAATTCCTTCCCAGACCCAGATAATCACCAAATTCGTTTCAGAGAAGATAATGTGACTTTATTCCCAGACATGATCCAAATTTTTAGTCTGAAGTGAGTTAATAAATTTTCACTTCGACCTGTGATTTAAGGGCCTCGACAGGACTCTTTGTCCAGCAGCAGGGTCGTTTTGTTCGCCAGGGATCAGATTAGTGAGCACTGTCTGGGTGTAAACAGTGGGATCCTTAACTCACCAGGTTTAGGGCCGAGGAAGCAGATGGATGCAGTAAATCAGCCGTCAAATAGCCACATCACCCAGGCACCACCTCCCAGGCCCATGTCGCCTCCCTGTCTACCTGTACCAATTAACCTGCGTGCCTACTTCGTCAGCACCGAATTTTACAGTCAGTTCTCCCTTTCTCCTTCATCATCTGTTCATGTCATAAAATCCCCCTCAATCCATCAACTCTACCTGCCCCGTCATTTATACACCGGAGACTCGTGCTTGGGCTACATTATCAGCACTGTCAGGTCCTACCAACATTGTCAACTGCTTGCACAATCATCTGTCTACAACATCAGCTTCTGCAATTCCCGTCAGTCCCTGCTAAAACCGCCTAC